>NW_017728906.1:182169518-182171179 GCF_001723895.1 Crocodylus porosus | reverse complement strand
AATGTGGCCCTTGATAATTTTTTCAAAGACCTTCCCCAGGATAGAAGTGAGGCTGACTGGCCTGTAGTTGCCAGGCTCTTCCTTCCTCCCCTTCTTGAAAATAGGGACCACATTGGCTCTTTTCCAGACCTCAGGGACTTGGCCGGAGCATCAGGAGTCCTCGAACAGCCGTGCCAATGGCTCCACAATGACACCAGCCAATTCCCTCAGCACCCGCGGATGAAGGTCATCTGGGCCCACTGATTTGGACACATCTAAGCCCTCCAGGTAATCCTTAACTAGTCCATACAGGATACTTCACAATTCTGAGGTTTCATCACAGACCCCTAAGAGGGTGCTGCCAGTTTTGTGCAACGTCCTCAGTGCTACAGTGGAGTCCTCCTTCTCTCCCACAAGCGAATTCCCTCTCCTGGTTGCACAGGGCTGCTGCCTCCAGCATTGCAGCCCTAGGTCCCTTATCAGAGCCTGGGAAGGAGCCTGGCTTCTCTCTCCTCCCTCTGATACTGTCTGTCTGTCTCCAGTTCTCTCCTCCCATTCTTCTCCCCAGGAGCGTTTTAGCTTCCTGCAGCTAATTATCCTCTGCAACTCTCCTAGTCCTCCTAGGCAGTCTGTAATCAATGCCTATTGCCTGCAGCTGGATTTCAGTCTCCATCAGCCTGCAGGCTTCTAAAGCTGGGAGTGTGCAGGTTACTGCAAGCTTCTGCCTGTCAGCTTGCCACACACCTGATAAAACTGAAAGGTCAGGAAATCACGACCATCTACAGGTATGCATTAAGACAGGGATATTGGTTTGTGTATGCACATATACATTTAGTTATGCCAGATCTTTATAAGGTAGGTGGTAGTAGGATTACATTGTCCCATTTGACCTTTCCAGATGAGTCAAGGTAAGTATAGGTGGGTTAAGGTCATTGTCCTTCACCACTTGATTTACAGATATGCTAAGTACTGACAACTGTACTCATCAGCTGGTATGAGGATGCTAATGTAAACCTGTCACATGGCACTACCCACATACCATGTCTGAGTGGAGGAAAGCTGGGGTACCAAGTAGTGTAAGCCTCACTAGGCTGTCCTAGGAGACAAAATGGGGCTTTCTGACAGGAAGGGCCCCTTTTACACTTACAAACTCTTTGTAACCACCAATATAATTATTTACAAATATTTAATTACATATAATTTAATTATATACAGATTAAGATATAATTAAAGTGGATACAAGTTACAAATTGCTATCAAAATAATTTTATATATATACAGTATACAAAAGGAGCACTGGTGGTACGGGGATAGTCACTTGGGTGCCAATGGGGTTCACAAACTGATAACCTCTCAGGTGTGCTTTAGTTTCATAGCTGGTAGGGTCAGAAGGGACCTGAACAGATCATCAAGTCCAACCCCCTCCCATGACATGAAAGAGAACTGGGTCCAAACAACCCCGACAAGGTGTTCATACAGCCTCCTCTTAAAGACCCCCAGGGGAGGATCCAGCACCACTTCGCTTGGAAGTTGGCTCCAGATCCTAGCCGCCCTGACCGTGAAGTAGCACTTCCTGATGTCTAGTTTGAATCTACCCTCTGCCAGCTTGTGACCATTGTTTCTAGTCACTCCTGGTAGTACTCAGGGGAACAGGGACTCCCCCAATGCCTGCTGGTCCCCCC
>NW_017728906.1:182166004-182169418 GCF_001723895.1 Crocodylus porosus | reverse complement strand
TGCCCTGCTGCCCCCTGATCATGCGAGTTGCCCTCCTCTGGACACTCTCCATGTTGTCCACATACCTCCTGCAGTGCAGCACCCAGAACTGGATGCAGTATTCCAACTGCGGCCTGACCAGTGTCGCATAGAGGGGGAGGATCACATGTGGATGCATGACAAGGTACAGTTGGCCTTCCTGACTGTGTCCCCACACTGTCGGCCCATGTTCATGACTCCAAGATCGTTTTCTGCCTCTGCACTAACAAGAAGGGAGTTCCCCGGCCTGTAGGTATGGTGCTGGTTCTTCCTCCCCAGGTGCATCACCTTGCACTTGTCAGTGATGAAAGCCATCCTGTTCTCATCCGCCCACCCCTGTAACCGGTCTAGGTCCAATTGCAGCCTATTCCTCCCTTCTAGTGTGCCCACTTCTCCTCAAATCTTAGTGTCGTAGTTAAATATAGGTTAAAGGAGAAGCATAAACAATAATTAGATGTTGAAGCACTAATAAATTGCTTAATATTTACAGCATGCTTAATATTTAATAAATTACTTAATATTTATAACAAACACCGCTAACAACCTTCATGCACAGTGAATTTACACACAATCCCCAGCTCCTCCCACCGCACTGTGGTGGGTCTTTCATGGCTGGAGTCCTTGAACATCAGCCCAGTTGTCACTGCACTGCTAGCATTTGCTCCCACATCTGGGTCCTTGCAACACACAATACACACTGTCCCAGCCCGCATCCCCTACAAAGTGGGCCACACAGGTCAGGCTGCAGGCTAAGGCAGATACACTTCTTCCACGGGTGAACACATGGGCTTGCTGGGTTTCTTCTATGCCTGAAGAAGAGTGATTACACCCAAAAGCTTGCAAAGAACTTTTTTCCAACTACGCTGTTGGACTAATAAAAGATATCACATCTACCCAAAGAACCTTGCCTGCTTGTGTCCTTAGACCAAGAGGGCTATAACCAAAAACCCAGCCAGGATCCTGAAACTTGGTTTCCTACATAGAGGCTGAATGTCCTACTACTCAACTACTGCTTACTCTTGATAAGGAAGGTGTGAGGCAAAGGGGTGTAATTTTTTATTCAAAAATTACATCCTGAGCTTAGAAAACCTTTCCTGTTAAAACCAGTGCATACATTCCTATGAAAGTTTTGGTGTTGATGAATTCACATTTCCAATGGGGGAACAAAAATCATCAGCTAATTAACTCACTAATCAAATGTTACAAGCAGCATTGGAGGCTGAGGAATACAGTGCATAAGCCACAGCACTTAGAATCATACTTTCATGTTCAAATGGATTCAAGTTTTCGAGGGCTCAAAACTGCCAGAAGAAACCACATTGTTCAAGTTTATTTCCTAAAAGTTCACATTGTGATACTTATATTCAAATACTTATACTTTTAGCATGATGATCTCTTGAAAATCTGGCCATTTATTTTGGTAAATGAATGGGAGTTCTACTCCTTTAATACTGGCCTTTCTTCCTCTGCTGAATGTGGAAAGACTCCTGATTTCTCTGAAGGATACTCATTTTGCTGACTAGAATCTCTGATCTTTAATTTGCAAATTATTAGCATAGTTCTGACAGCCCATTTTCACACCAAGAACTTATAAGGCAATTTCTTATCATTTGGTTTCTGTTTTCTTGGGATCCCTCTTTGTAACAGAAACTTGCAATGTTAGGCCAAATTATGATATGCAAACCCAAGCTCAAAGAAAATTTCTGTCTGCACTGGGAGCAAAGATGGGACCATTGTTCCTTCTCTCACCTACATTGTTTTAGAGAGAATAGAAATTAATTAATAAATGTTTTTAAGGTGAGTAGGAGGTTGTTTCCAAGTTGAAACTAGCAGCAAAAACAAAATATATAAAGAACAGAATCAAAGGGCTTACACTGTGAAGCAGCAGTGGTGAGAAGGATTTTTAAAATCTGTGATTCAGAGGAATGAAAGAACACAAAATACACCTTTAGCTCTGTAAGGTTTTCTAATAAAACAGGCAGTGCTGCAAAGCGTTGATTTGAAGCATAAATCTTTCAGAAAATGGCTTAGATTGCAGGTAAACAATCTTCCAGTACCTCAGATTTTGAGGGCATGCTGTAGGTGACCTCTGGATCCTTAGTCAGCACCAAACCACCCTCCAGGACAATAAAAAGCTGGCACCTGCAATCCAACTAGTCCTTCATGTAATGCTTCCTCACTGCTGCCACTGTCCTCTTAGTGATCTCTTGGAATGTCCTTATTTATGGCTAACTACACTGGCCAACATATCTCTACCCTAAAATAATTTTTTTTTGATCCCATTGCATCTGAGAACCCAACAGAGACTTATTTTTAAGGTCATATTTTAAGATATTCTGCTTCCATCTGCTGATCTGACAGATTCACAATCAGCTGTGCAACTCATAAGAGTATAAGCAGAATGTTTTTCAGGTGGGCATCCACTGACTTCAGTGGGAGCTGCAGGTATTCAGTGGGCACATCTACACAAGAATTTTACTGCGGGGTTGACTAATTAGCTCTGCAGTAAACATCTAGGGGTCTACCCCTGCAGGGCAATTAGGCTAGAATAAACTAATTAACTCTGCAGCAGGATAGTACTTGTCAACACTATCCTGTAACTAAAAATACTATTCTCTAGCAGATTTTTTTACTCCACAGCAGTGCATGTGTAGATGCTGATGTGGCTGGCTGAAGCATAGGGATGCTTCAGTGCGGAGGCTACCTGTTGGCTAGTCCTGCATGCCCCAGCCAGCCCCTTTCCTGTGCATTGAGCTGGGCAGGCAGAGCATCCCCAGGCTGGCAGGTTGACCCCAGGGTACCATGCCAATGGAGGCTGCTTCAAACTGGCTCGTCATGCCGAGGTCCCAGGTGCACATTCAAATGGTGCACCCAGGACCAATTAACTCTGCAGGTTATTGTTTGTCATTAATTTCACATGTAGGTGTGCCCAGTATCTTGCTAAATTAGAACTCATGATTTATATATTTCAGTTGCTTTACATTAAGTAAATGTAAGGTTCATTTTCCTTCTCTTTCTTAGCTAATAATAGTAACTTAGTAAAGAAGAACTCCTTCTGACAAATCTAAAGCAAAAATACACATATAGTACACGGTGGGGCTTTCATCAAAGACTCAAATATAATATATGCAGTAAACACAAAATCTGGGGAACATAGGAATGCGACTTCACTCCACAAGTGCTAAAGAAGCAAAATGTTCTAGTAGCCTGTGGTATGAAACACTCTTGAGAAAGCGTGTGACCTTAAGGCATCATTTCATAGTTTCATAGTTTCTAGGGTCGGAAGGCACCTGAGCAGATCATCTAGCCCGACCCCCTGCCATGGCAGGAAAGAGTACCGGGGTCAAATGACCCCAGCAAGATGTTCATCTAACCTCCTCTTAAACACCCCCAGGG
>NW_017728906.1:182159273-182163177 GCF_001723895.1 Crocodylus porosus | reverse complement strand
TCATAAGCTACTATAAGACCATTTCAGGCTGGATATAAGAAGAATTTCTTTACTGTCCGAGCCCCCAAGGTCTGGAATAGCCTGCCATCGGAGGTGGTTCAAGCACCTACGTTGAACACCTTCAAGAGCAAATGGGATGCTTGTCTTGCTGGGATCCTACGACCCCAGCTGACTCCTCGCCCTTTGGGCGGTGGGCTGGACTCGATGATCTCCCGAGGTCCCTTCCAGCCCTAATGTCTATGAAAAATATCTATGCCTATGGTAGCAGCGGTGCATAAACGAAAGCTCATTCAACAAGCTTTCGTTGAAATGTCCCCACTGCCATTTTTAAGTATGGGGATGCTGACACACAAGACGCAGGAGGCTGCTGAAGCACAGAAATTGCAGAAGCCTGTGTGCTCATGTTTAGTTGCCCTACAATTCAGTGAAGCATTGGATGCAGTGTCAAGATGATCAAGAAGGCTAGATTTTGTCTTATGAATCTGAAAAAGAGATGTATATTTAATTCTAATGACTACAGGATTGATGAAAAACATCTTTTCAGTATTTTTGCCTAGTTTGTTGAGGTTTTATACATAATATATGATATAGCAAATTAATACACATTCCAATAATTTTAAACTTGTTTATGCTTTGATCTTAAACTGAATAATATAGCCCCAGGCCCCTAGCTCTTTAGTAAAGATTCTAATTTCCCTTTAATTGGAGAAAAATATATGTTGTGTTATATGTGATGATGTACCATATCATCTGCACTCCACTTTTCAAAATCCTATGTCCATCCACATTTGCCATTAATCAAAATCAGATTATCTTTGATTTCAAAAGCAGCTAGACCTGTTTATTTGAGGGAGATAATGATATTTTGTTTTTTCCCTTAATCAATACTCCTTTTGTTCTTTAGAACTCATTGCGGTAGAAGGGGGAAAACTCAATTTTTCTGCTAAAGAATATCATCTCTGATTCCCCTGTTTATTTTATTTTCCCATAATCACTGATTCTGAACCAAACACTACATGAACTAGAATACTCAGGATGTAAAAAATATACACATGCATGTGTGTATGAGTTTGTATATGTGTATCAGTATTTATATAAACTTAGAGGGGAATAATAGAAACAAAAAAAGTTTTGATATTTTTATCACATGCTTCTACAATTTATTATATTGCTGTGCAGTTGTGGAGTGACATCCAATCTAAAGCAAAGTACATGAGATTTAGCACCCCATTTCTCAAATGCTTTTTCTCTTTTACCTCACCTATCCCTACCTTTTTTTGTAAAGACTACACTAGTTTCCACTCTAACACAGTTCATCCTTAGTAGGCTTGTCTACACATACATTTATTCCGCCTTAAATTTATTGCACAGTAAATTACTGCACAGTAAATGGAAATAGGCCAATATCTACATGTGCAGGTGTTAAAGTACATTAACACTGTGTGCGGATTGACTTGGGACTAAAGTTAGTCTGAGGTCAGTCCACACACACAGTGTTACTGCGCAGTAAAGGCATCTACACATGCATTACTGCACAGTAACTAATTGGGTGTAAATTTGATAGCAGATGATGCAGGTAACAAATTGACGTGCAAGTTGGTGTAAGTCACCATATTTACCATCCAGTACAGGTGTGCTTGTGTAGACACATGCTCATACTGCACAATACTTTTGGTTACGGTGCAGTAAATGCATATATATAGATGCACCCAGTCAGTCTTGCCTAACATTTTTGATTCTGAAAGGTCAAGGAGCTGATGTTTCACTTCCCATTGGTTTCTCTTGGCTGCACTTGACTCCTTCTGGTGCCCTTCTAAAAAACTGTCCTGCTCCTGCCTCTGTTCTAAGATTCTCTTCTTGTTCCCTAAAACACAGTAATGCAACATAATCATTGAAATGGTATTAGTGATCTTCAGTCCCTGACAAAGCCTCATTCATATTTTTAGGAGAAACATTTGTTTCCCCGCTCTCACACTCTCTAGATACAGAGCTCTACTCCCTAAATGCTTTAGGAATTCCTTAGTTGGAGTACTCGATGCTACTGAAGAAAGCTTTGTTCAGATATAATTTTGCAAAAATAAATCTACTCGGCAAACAATTGGCCAAACTCACTGTTGACAATCACAGGTGCAGTTCAGTGTGAAATCAATAGTTTTCAGTCAGTTTCTGCTGAGCAATCATAAAAGGCATTTTTAGATCTGTGATGTAGCACTGGGCACTTTTGAAAACGCCTGGCACTGGATCACATACATTTGTATAAACAGTGAAATGCGCATCAGTGCTGAGATAATGGCGCTGAGAAAACTAAAACACATCAAATGTATCTTAGTTCAAAAGCGCACTGCCTCCATTTCCCCAGCACTGACATGCATTTTGCCATTTATACAAATGCATATGACACAGCACTGGGCACACCAGCTCACATGTGGAACAGACTTGATTAATTGAGTCTGCTCCATGGATGTCCAGTGTGTCGACGCATAAAAACGTATGTGTATAAATGCCCAAACTGATTTAGGGACTTTAGCTATGGCACACTCTAACTAAGCCTCTGTTGACCTATAAAATTAGAGCTTATCTAGGGATTTAATTTGGGCTGTTTTGATACTGCATGTGTTGTTCAATCTGGATGGGCAGGAAGGTTTTACTGAATGTAGAGGTGGGAATGGATAGAATGGAGGAAAGACAGGATGTAGAGACTGGTCCTGGAGTATTGCTTCTCTGGGCGCCGGAGGGTGAGCAGGACGGGCCCAGAGGCCGACTCCTGCTAGCGCAGGGCAGAGGAACTGAACTCAGCTAGAAACTCAGCAACACCTACGATGGTGTCGACATGGAGTTCTGCCAGGGCCCCTACCTGCGGGCGCAGCCTTCCCGGGGCTTGTCTGAGGCCTCCACCCAGATGGAGCCCATGGGGGGGCTGGCGTCCCCCAACCCCCTAGCCTGCGGGAGCTGGGGGGACAGGGACTGGGGACCCCCACACCTATCCTGCAGGCGCCCGCCTTAGGGCCCTGGAGGCGCAGGTGAGGGAGCTCCAGGAGGAGGTTAGCAGGCTGAGGGGAATCCGAGACACAGAGGAGGAAATTGACAGATATTTTCTTTCCCTGCAGGGTTGTACGACCAAGGAGGATGCACCTCAAGAACAGCCCTCCACTGCTAAGTGGTAGATGGTCACCTCCTGTGCCAGGGCTGCTTGAAACATGGCAGCACCAGTTCCTCCAGTCCAGCTGGAGAACAGGTACAAAGCCCTGGCAGCCCAGGAGGAAGAGGAAGGAGAGGACGGCACGTGAGGTATACTGCCTACCTGGAGCGAGGATTCAGGACGTGAAAGGGATGCTCCAAACCATAATCCAGCCCACCGATTATTACCCCATGGTCCTAGTCCATGTGGGCACTAATGATGCGGCCAGGAGCAACCCTGATAGCCTGATGGACAACTACCACACTCTGGGGTGCATGCTGAAGGAGATAGGTGCACAGGTGGTTTTCTCTTCTATCCTGCCAGTGAGTGGATGAGGCAGTCGGCATGAAACGTGCATTGTGGAGACCAACTGGTGGCTACAGGAATGGTGCTTCAAGGAGGGCTTTGGCTTCCTCAGCCATGACTGGCACATCACGATGAGAGACATGCTGGGATGGGACGGGCTCCACCTTTCCCCTAAAGGTAAGTGTGTGTTCTCTTCTAGGTTGGTGGACCTCCTCCAGCGGGCTTTAAACTAGGCTCGTCAGGGGAAGGGGTAGATGAGGGCAGAGGAAACATCAGACTGCCAGACCAAACAGAACCCACAACTACAGCCCAGCCCAGACTGACAAGCGAAGTGAATAAACAGGTAAGAGATAGGGCCCAGGGTAACACTGGGACTAGGGGGTCAGTACACACACCCACAGGAGGCCTCAAATGCCTCTA
>NW_017728906.1:182153688-182159262 GCF_001723895.1 Crocodylus porosus | reverse complement strand
GTGTTTAAGAGGAGGTTAGATGAACACCTTGCTGGGGTCGTTTGACCCCAGTACTCTTTCCTGCCATGGCAGGGGGTCGGACTAGATAATCTGCTCAGGTCCCTTCCGACCCTAGAAACTATGAAACTATGACCCATTTCAGCGAGTGCTGAAGAAAATTGCTAAAGGGAATCATCATAAGTATACTTTAGTGAGAGATACCTAACCAAGAGCTCCCAAGCACTTTCAAAACTTTACTCACAAAGATCTATCACAGGATGCTGCAAAATAGGAATTGGTATACTTCCTTGTAAATTAGTCAGAGGCCCCATTTTTGATCTGGCTAGGACTGTCTTCCTTAAATAAGTATCTATTCAATATGATTCGACAGGTTGGGTTTGGTTTGGTTTCTGCAGTTGCTAGTAGTAGAACTTGCAAAATACAAGCTTTCAACTCCAGGAAGGAGAAAACACCAATATGAAGATTTAGAAAAACTATGACTGGCTTGGTGGAAAACCCTTCCCTATCATAACAGCCAATAAACACAGAAAAGGAAAAGTATGTCTTTTATTCCTTTTTCACTGTGAGAAAAATTGCATTCCTAAAGTGGGAAGCAGTGAAGCAAGGATGAGGAAGAGTAGATTATTTGTAGAACTGGGGCAGCCTCCATCTCAGTGAAGTTTCCCATGACTCACTAGTCACACAAAACTCAGGCTGAAGATAAAAAAGATACTGATGGAAGACAGGTAGAATCAGATGCAGATAAAACAGTACGGGTACGGCAGGGAGAACTCCAAGTGCTAGTTGTTCCTCATTTGTGCCGGGAAGAAGAGGAAGACCAATGTTTTCAGTTAAGCAAACGTTTTATAAGAGATTGTGACATCCTGTCATATGTGCAAGTGGGCAAACAATGGAAAAATATTCACAATAATTTAAAAGGGTAAGCCTCCATTATGTTTTTTCTCCAAATGATAAATTACCTGGTGCTGCAGAGACTGCTGATATGTATCCTTTTGTGGCTGTGCATTTCACTACTGTAAGTTTAATCAGCTCATCCCTTATGTGAAGTCACTATCCTGCTTGTGATTTCACCATTATTTTTTCAAGATTAGAAGTTTTGTTGTTACAATGAGCCTGCCAGTCCAGGGCTATTCCCACCTGACTCCATATACTGCAGAGGGGCTGGCTGGAGCACAAGGGTGTTTCGGCATGGGGCCAGCCAGCAGGCAGCCCTCCTACTGAAGCACCCTCATGCCCTAGCCAGCCCCATCGGCACCTACACACATTGCTGTGCAGTAAATAATGCCACCACAGGATAGTATTGTATTTACAAGTACTAACCTCTGGCGGCATTTATTAGTTTCCTGCGGCATAGACACGGAGACTTTACTGTGGAGCTAAGTAGGCAGCTGCTCAGTAAAGGTCTCATATAGATGCATCCACTCAGTCCTTAACTGCTCTCCAGAAGAGCCAGCAAAGCCAGTAAGAGTTATGGCTGTAGTGGCTTTGTGGTATTGGAGTCTGAATGAAGTTTCTCTCTTCAGTTCACATAAGCCAACACACAGTTATAAGTTTCTCTCCAACTCAACTTCAGACAGAGGTAGCAAGAGACTCTTACCTCCTATTACGTATCTTCTCAACCATCCACTGTGTGACAAGCAGCTGTCACCAGAGGAAGATGAACATAATTAAATCACTATAATTTTAGTAGGTTATCAACACAGTGTGTAAAAATCCATCCTTCTGACCTTCTCCATTTTCTTTGGGTCCCCAAGGCCAAGAGATATATCTGTGAAATGTTTTCCCACGTTGCTTGTGCTGGGACACTAGGGAGTGTTATCAGTTTGTGCTTGCTTTCTCAAGAAGTTACTGAAGTTTCTGGGACTTCTTAGGTGAGTAAGGAGTTCACACTCACTCCTAAAAAACTCGACATAGAAAAGCACTTTTTCAACGTATGCGGGAGCCAGAGAAAGACTCAAGACCATTGTGATCTGATGATTTCAGGAAGAACTAGAAGCCACAATCTGCAGGGAACAGCATGCTATGGGAAATGATCTGGAATTGCTGGAGGGCTGCACAAAATAAGCTAAGAAGTCTTTTCCATATCTGACTTATTATGAGATCCTTTGGTTCTTCCATTTATCTCATTTCTGCATTGTTTAATAGAAGCAGATTTTGCTCTTTTTTTTAAGAACTGCAGAATCCAAGTGGTTTTGTCTGCTGGATTGATAAATAACATTAAAAAACAAAACAAATGTAACATCTGTTTAAAGAAGATGACAGCTAAGTATAGGAGAGAGAGAAGAGGGGAATCATTTTATAGTGTAACACCTGCTTCAGGCTAAAACAGTAAAATTCCATTCATTTTCATTCAGCATCTTTCATAGAAAGGCACTCAAAACACTTTATAGCAAGAGATAAAATGACACGATAACTTGTTACAGAAGAGGTTATTGCAGCAGGAAAGGTAGGACTGTGCTTAGAGATGGACTGGATTAGAAAAAAGAAAATATAATTTCAATGCAGGCATAAATTAAATATATTTGCACAATATTACAGAGAAGAGGAAATTATAATAGTAATAATGTTTCACCCTAATGAAAACTTTCAAGCAAAGGCCTCAGTATTTCTAAAGCTTAGTTAATTTTCATGTGCCTGTGTTGTACCCATTTTGCATATGGAAAAACTGAGGCACAACAAATGCAGTAGAGGGGCTTCGACCTTCAATTAAGAGCACAAAATGCATGTGGAAATACATTTTTCACACAGCTTGAGAGTGTTAGGACAGAGAATCAAGAAGCACTACTGTAGGATCAAAGGGAATTTCAAAGGAGAACCCCAGTTAAAACAGGGAAAGAAATGTGTAGATAGAAGGTGTGCTGAAAACAAGGAGTTCAATTTTGAGTTGGATTTCAGAATAGCTGGAATTCCAGCTGTGGAGCTGGTAGCTAGGCAGTAATAAGGTCCTACTTCCTAGAGCTAGAAAATAAGACAGCTGAATCACTCTTGAGCTACGCCCCCAGAAGATTACAGCATAAAGTTTTAGGAATAACAACAATATAATATGCTCCACCAATTAGAGTGACAATAAAACAGTTGGAGAGAGGGAAGGGTTATTAAAACCTCCATCGCTAGCATTAATAGCACTACAATTATTGCAGGTAGATCAAAATTAAAAACTGCCAACAGCAGCTTCTGCTATGAGTGCACTTCTGAAATAAGTTTTAAACTTGCTTGAAAAGTTAAGGAAAGCTTTCTGCTTAGGCCTCCAATAATATAATTAAAGATAATCCTTTATCCAAAGCCCCTGTTTCTTAGATCTAACAAACTGTATTCACACAGGGCAAGATATTATTGTGTATTCTACACTAAAAGTCCAAAGCTGCCCCATTCCAGTAGTATCTGAGCTATTCCATTTATCATTACTGTCATTTGTATCAGATAGCATGGAAAGAAGCAATTGTGCCAGACATATAAATGCATAGGAAAACATAGCCCCCATTAAGTAAACATTACAATTTAATTTAGAGTATGAATTTAGTGCATGTGGTGAAACTTTGTGCAGTTTATTAAAGTCAATGGGGACTTTGAATGTTCATCAGATACTCAGTACTTGATGAACATGACTAAAGAAATTAGTTATGGGATGAAATTGCCCTCACCAGATTCCAGGGTGTTGGTACTAATGCACATGCATTTCCCCATACCTGTAAGAAAAGGAAGGTAAAGTGCTCACATGATACTTTCCATAATTATACAGAAGGCTCTACACAAAGTTTGGTATGTCTGGCTATATGAAAAGCTGAAATAGGTAGCAGGCATCATCAGCTACTAGCTTCATGGGAGTTCTGTAAAAGAAAAACATTTTTTTTTTTTGCCTAAAATCCCTATTTCTGAATGAATTAGTGGGGATGCAGTGGCCAGTGTAAAGAGTCCTTAGAAGCCAGCCAAGGAGATGTGTTGGAAAACAAGAGATTTAGTGCCCATTTCTGTGGCACAGTCTTCATATGTGGGTCTGAGCATAAAATCTTTTACCAGTTCCCCTCCCCCTAGGTTCATACGCAGAATGACTGAAGGAAACATTTCCTTTTCTTCTTGGAGAGGAGAAAGAGGTTTGCTAGACATAGAATATGAATAAAGAAACCATCCCCGCACAATATTTTGCTTGTAATTTTGTTCTCTCCTTTCCTCACTTTTATTTCCATTTGTTCATCCCTGTTTTAGTATAGATAATGAAGACCTGGTTTTGCATACTGTATAGAGGTTATGGTGTATTTCTTGTAAAACTATCTTTATCTTTTCTGTTGTGCTAAGGTTTGTATTTTGGAGAATATAGATATTCACTTATGATTGAGTATTGACAGTATATTCCCAGCACACTGTGTACATGGCACAGAATTTTGACTCTGCTTGCCAAGTAGCTAGGCATAGTTCCAGTATATTGTGTACATTTTCAATCTACTATACTAATATACGGTACAGTTTCAGTCCTGCTATTAACAGCACATGGACAGACTGATATACCTGTCTGGGACCCAAATGTTCACCCCACACGCTGCCTGTCACCAGGTGGGTGTCTGGAGAGGCCAGGAATGGCAGTTGTATTCATGTTAACATAATGATTTTTTTACAATATCGTAATCCAGTATGGATTGGATGATATAAAATGATTAGTAAATAATTATAAGAGGTGATTGGCCAGGGTATGAATAACATAACAACTGTGTATGTGTGTGTGTGTGTGTGTGTGTGTGTGTAGGATTTGATAACTGGTTTGTTTTATGATTTTATTCTTTTAGGTATATTACAAAATTAACCAAATTTAAAAATACCACAGTTTTAATATACCATACATTTCAATATCAGAATAGACAACACATGCAGAACATAAAATCAATATATTTTAGATTTTTCAAAGACATTATCCTGCCTTTAATAGATTTGTATTATTAATTGTATAATTACATAATTATGCAGCTCTAGTAATTAAAATCTTACAGTATCTTATCTTTCCCCCTTAAATTTAAACTGTAACAATATAATTGTTCGATTTCAAATTGCATATTTATTCTTTATTAGACATATTTTAGACTTGCAGTAATTATTTTTATGCCTGCTCTCTTTTAGCTAAAGTAACTAGCAATAAATTACTTATATTTTTAAAGGTAGTATGTTTATTAGTATTTCTACATTAAGCCCAAGATGTTTTTAAATGTATTTTTTAAACTTCTTAGTAAAATAAAATAGGAAATATTTCATGTCTTTAAACTTTTATGTTGTATACGCCAAATTAATGTAGCATGATTTAACATAGTTATGGAAATAAAGCCCACTATTATTCAAATTGTAGGGGTAACTAATGACAAATAAGGTCAAGATGAACTTGAGCAAAGTTAATAGTAACACAATCTTGCTTTAATTTAATTTTACTTTACCTCATAATGAGTAAAATGCTGGTGGCATTGTTCCATGGTAGCTGTTAAAGACTAGATCACAACTAGTCCAATCCTGGCTCCCAGAGGCGAAGAGGGAAGGAAGCTTCTGGCAAACCACGTCCAGCTTTTACGGCACTGAAATTCACATACAGCAGGTTTC
>NW_017728906.1:182099303-182152229 GCF_001723895.1 Crocodylus porosus | reverse complement strand
GTCTTTGGTTCACTGCGTGGATCCTCCTCTCCCTCCTCAGCCCATAGCCCGAGACTGGGAGGATCAACGAAAACACCACCTGAGCTCCTTAAAAGATAGCTATTAATATACAACTGACACCGATATTTTCAGATTTATAAGAAAATATTGGTAAACGTGTGCAACAACAACAGGTAAATATAGCTAGGCAGATAAACACAGGCAACAGGCAAATTTAGGCAAGAACAATAACAACAATTAGATACAAATAATCCTCAACTTGCTGACATAACCCAGGCCACATTGGAGGATAACAATATAAGCATATCTATCTATCTAGCTATTTATCTACAAAATGGGAGGCACAGGTCTTTCCCCACTCCAGGTACCACATGTCTGAGACTACTGGGCATTCCCCTAGGGTGCCAAACCCCGGCACCCTCCCAGGGGGAGGAGCGTCCCAGTACCTCCTCAGCCCCAGATGGGCCCACCTGGTCCCTAATCCCTTTGGACCCCCCTTTCTGGGCTTCTCGTCTGTGGGGACCTATTTCCTGGGTACTCACTGAACTGGGGAGCATGCTGAGAAGGCTCCCAGAGCTGTGGATGCCTTGTCAGGGCTGCCCAGGGCCCTGCCTTCTGACTTCCATTGGGACTTGGGACACCTCGTGTGGGTCCTGACACCCAGGCTTTGCCTTCTGCCTTCTCTTGGAGCTCGAGCCACCTTGTGCAGGCCCTGAAACCTGGACTGCTGGACCACCACTGTACCCTGCTGGTGCCTCCTGGGTGCCCGGCCTCATGCCAGGGAGGAGATGCAAACCCAGGTGGCCTGACACTGCTCCCAGGGTTTGGGACACCATGCACCGCTGCATGCAGCAAGTCCTCTGCTGCACACCAAGGGTAGCAGACCCAAGCTGCCATGTGCGGCTTCCAAGGTCTGGTGACTCCATGCACCGCCATGTGCACTGGGTGTCCAGAAACCTGAGCTGCCTCCTGCAGCTCCCAAGGTTTGCCCCGTGCACTGCTCTGAGCACCGCTAGGGCTGTAGCCAAAGCCACTTGCTGCTCCAGCCCTGCCAAGTGGGTCTTCCAGGGCTCTTCTGGGCTACTGCTTCTACCCACTAGGCAGCTCTCCCTAGCTCTTCTTAGTCCTACCTGTTTCTTTGTCCCTCAACCATCTGACACATGCTAGGCACGCAGCTCCTTTCATTTACTCTGGAGGCTCTGCCTCTGAAGTCTTCCTGGATGGGCAGAATGCAGGCTTCAATCAGGTCCAGGAGGCTCTTTGCCCCCCCTCCATGTGAAGGGAAGGGCCAGCACTGCCCAAGCCTTACCTGATTGGTGGCCAGGTTCCACCAATCAAAAAGAACATTTTCTGAGCCCATTCGAGCCGGGCTGCGTTGGTAAGTCTGCCACACACCTAATACTTCTATTGATGCATCCCAAAACTGCATTCACCTTTTGTGCAACTGTATCACACTGCAGACTCATATTGAGTCTGTGTTCTACTAAGACTCCCAAGTCCTTTTCCATAGTGCTGCCACCCAGCCAGGTTTCATCCATTGCTATCTGTATTATACCCACTGTGGAACAGCTACATAGTGCTGATCCTGACATATTTACTCATGCTAAGTAGCACCTTGCTTAGTGAGTAGTTAGGATGCAAGATTAGCTCTGCCACTGATTCTCACTGTGATCATTTCACTTAAACCATCATGCTTCTTGATCTTTATCTCTCTCATGAGAGTGCTTTGGGTTCTCTCTCCCTTTCCGGCTCACAATACTATCCATTATCCAAATGCACAAATACTGCAGGGCAGAAGTAGAGGCCCTGGACAATACCATCTTACTCAACCACAGAGCAAGATTCCCTCTGCATTGTTCTCCTTCTGGTCTCATGATATTTTTTCCCAGTGGGCCAGCTTCAGCAGGAAGGGAGGCCCTATCCAGCCCATGGCCTCATTGTCAGCAAACTTTGCTGAAGCAAAAAGATGTGGATTCAAATTGAGGTGGGCCTAGATTGCAGGTCTCCCAGTTTCTGGACAACTGCTGTAGCCACTAGGCTACTGGGTTAAAAGATAAACCATCATTATCATTAGTTGTAGTTTTTCCCCAGCTAATATTTTGGGACAGTGGTGCTCATCTTTTTTCCCCTGCAGTGCCCTGTCAGTCTGTGGGCTGGATCCTGCTGGTGGCCCTAATCAGCACCTGGGGTGGACATAGTGGGCATCATCCAGCCACATGGAGGATAGCGTAGGGCAGCCCAGGCCCAACCCAGCCCTGCAGGGGAAGGGGGTATATCTTGGCCCCATGGGAGGAAAGGAAGCATGGCCCATACCCAATCTGGTGCTGTAGTAGAGGGAAAAGTCCATAGCCTAGCACCAATACAATCTGGCATGGGAGAGGGATGTGGCCTGGTCCCATGATGGGAAGGGGTCGCAGCTGAACTCTGACTGGCTGTGTGGGGCTTAGGGTTTGGGAATTTGGCAGGAGTGGGAGGGTGGCCGTATTAATGACCACTGCTTCCCCAGCACCAGTTTCCTAATCTGGGGTATGCTCCATAGGCCTGATTCCAAACCTCCACATTTGGCCAGTGGGCCAGAGGTTGACCACCTATGGTTTAGAGGATTAACAATTTTCTAGCAATACTGAATCACACCACAGCATGGCCCTCCATTGTAGTTCCATTCTGACCATGCTTAATCCAGTTTCACAGGAGATTAATACCTAAATGCCACTTACATATCTACATTTAGATGTGTAAGCACCAGTTAGGTATCTAAAGTGAAACTAGATTTGGGCCAGTAAGACATTTGCCCTTATATTTAGCTGTCAAGTTGCTACCAGTACCCTACAGTACCTTAATAGTTCTTCTTACATGAAGAAAGAGAAGCATTTGGGGAAGATTTCTACAATCCTCAAGCAAACTCTCTGAGTGACACTATATAGAAAGGGTGGGCAAAATACAGGCACCATATTTTGCTCAAAATACAGTGAGCGGGATCTGAACCACTAAGAGATTTTATCTGGCCCATGGTGGGTCCCTCAGCCCCACCCAGCAGCAGGCTTGGCACAGCAGCCAGACTTGCTTCCTAGCATCCCCCACAGTGGTGGTTCCTTCCAGCTGCTGCTGCCTG
Source organism: Crocodylus porosus (assembly GCF_001723895.1). Taxonomy (NCBI): domain Eukaryota; kingdom Metazoa; phylum Chordata; order Crocodylia; family Crocodylidae; genus Crocodylus; species Crocodylus porosus. Next base: position 182,149,117 of record NW_017728906.1, on the reverse strand, counting down.
TTTCCTCTGAAGCTGCTTGACCTGGCCCCACTGCTTGGGCACCCTGGGCTCATCCACTGTTGGATGGAGTGGGTGGGCAGGGTCTCCATGGAGACTGGACTGGGATCCATGCGGGCAGGGCATGCTCATCCAGGCAGATGGGATGGAGTCATGGCTGAGCAAGGAGCAGCATTCCAGAGTGCGAGGGGCAGGTGGGGCTGGGGCTGATATCAGGATTGTGGGGCAGTGACAGCACGGGGCCAGGGCTTAGAACAGAGCCATGATCCACTGCCCACACATCCTTACAATGGATGTCAGTTCTGCAGACAGGGGTGTGCGAGGAGTGGGCCCCAGCCCTGCATTGTCACTGCCCCATAATCTCAATCCCAGCTCCACCTTTCCTTCCTGTTCCCAGATGCCACTCCCCACCCTCCCATGGCCCCATCCCATCCTCCCAGCCAAATGTGCCCTGCCTGAGCAAGTTCTGGGGTGGTCTTCATGGAGACCCTAGGATCTCTGGGAAGTGACAGTGTGGTCCCAGGGCCTGGGGCAGATCTGCTATTCATTCCCCACACAGCCCTGCCCATAGAACCAGTGCTTCCTGCAGGGGTGAGCGGGGAGTGGGTTGTGGCTCTGCCCTGGGCCCTAGCCCTGCTCTGTCACTGCCCTGTGATCCCAATCCCAGGCCCAGACCCAGCCCTGCCCACCCATCCTGCTCCCAATTGCTGCACCCCCACCTGCCTGTAGCCCTATCCCATTCACCCAGACAAGCACAGGGCAAAAGCCGCTTAGGGAGTTTTGGTGAGCTGTTGCAGGCAGGGTGGGGTGGGGGTGCTGACCCAGCATGCAAAGCTCACCAAAACTCTATAAGTGGTCCTTCAGTCCAAATAACTGCCTACCACTCCTTACAGGGCTGATGTGGAAGATCCACAGCTGTATGGACTTAGCAGTCCCCTTTGTCTGTCGAAAAGGAATAGGAGATCCATTGTTTTTCTTCAGAATAGTGCCACTCAGCCATGGGTTAAAAAGGTGCAGGATTCCTTTTACCACCATTTCTCACCCCATGGATCTCTATAGCCCAGCCAAGATATTCAATATAATGGGCATCATCGACTGACTTTTCCCCTTCAGAATCACATAATCATAGGGCTGTGTAAGGTAAAGGCTTGCCCAAAGTCACATTATGCCACTGGAAACCAAATTAAATATGCTGAGAAAAAAGCTGGGGATATTTACGCACACACACACACACACACACGCACGCACGCACGCACGCACACACACACACACACACACACACCATGCTGTAGTCAGTGCCTCTTCTGGCTGGTGCAAGACTGCATCTCATCTGGTGCCTGCTCCAGGATCCACATTGCACACAGTGCACATCCTAGACTAGCCAGAGCAGGTATCACATGCAGCCCATGTCCCTGGACTAGCCTGAGTGGGCACCATGGGCACTAGATTCAGCATGCAAGGGGGCTTCTGGACTGGCTCTGCATGGATGCCATCTGCAGCACAGGTCCTGGAGTGAGAACAATGTGTAGCGCATGTCCTGGGCCCTGCATATCCTGGGCCCTGTGTGGGGGGCGGATATGGGCCCTGCTGTGTGCTGCCTGTGGATCAGCTGAAGACCCAGGACCAGCACCAGAGGCTGGATGTTATGGCTCCACAGGCCAAATCCAGCTCATGGGCTGTATCTTTGACATCCCTACTTTAGAGTATGGCTGCAGATTTCTGATATGGTATCAGCAGAATTACCACATATGCTGCCATAGACTTTGATTTTTTTTCTGTCATGTAAAAATGTGGCTTGTCAGGCATAAATGGGTTTATCAGGCATCTGACCAGACCTCTTACATGTACAACATATAAAATTTATATAAAACTTATAAAATATATAAAAGTATAAAACTTAGAGTTGAGGCCCTTACTTCTACTATAAATGAGATAGCAAAATATATAAATAGACATGGGCGATAGTAATAAACTCAGCACAGGTCCAATCTACTCCCCTATCACTAAGTCAATTTAGCGCTTCTAAAGCAACATTATATAGATTTAATTATGCTGTTAATAATATTTGCAGTGATTGTATGGGTTTGAACAATTAGTTTGGGATACTGCTTCTCAGTAGAAAAACCACCTAATTCCACTAATTGCCTCTAGTTCTGCTTCCATTAACTGCACACTGTATACGAGTTAATATTCTTATCAGCTGCAATGATTTTTAATTAACAGTCATATTTAGGATTATAATTCAAAACAAACATATACATTGATTTGTTTGTTTTAGAAGTATAAGTATATATTTATTTCAAACACTGCAGTTAAACCATTATGTTTAAGTTTCAAATAATTAGATGTCCAAACACAGCATTGAGTGATACTTTCAAAGAAAAGTGGAAAACCCATTATTTTTGTTATACTAGTTTCTGGAAACCCACAATCAAAGCCATGCTTTCATTGTACAAGGCATTTTTCAAATGTATGCAAGATAGGTCCTGCTTCTAAGCCCAGACTGGAAAAAAAAATAAAAATAAAGAAATGTATAGTAGTATTCAAAGAATTGCTTGAGGTAGTTGCAAAGCCATTGGCTATTATCTCTGAGAATATGATGCTGTCCTTTGAAAAAGGAGGACCCATGGGACTGCAGATCCATCAGTCTAACTTTGACACCTGGAAAAATACTAGTGCAGATCATCAAATAATCAATTTATAAGCACCTAGAGGATAACAAAGTGATAAATAACAGCCAATGTGAATTTTTCAATAGTAAATCCTCCCCAACCAACCTGACTTTGTTCTATGACAAGGTGATAGCCTTCTGAATGGGATAGGGGAGCATGGAATGTACGGCCACCCATACGTGTGCAGAGGCTGCTCCAATGGGCTGTAATTACAGCACGTGGGAGCAGACTTGATTAATTGAGTCTGAAGGAGCATGGTAATTGCTGCACTCCAGCAGATTCCAGTGTCATGTGTATCTGCATCCCTATGTTGAAAAAATGGCAGTGGCGATGCTTTAACTAAAGCTTTTTCAATGAGCTATAGTCAAAGCACCCCTGCCACAATGTTTCAGCACAGGGATGCTGATACATATGATGCTTTGGGCACTTTAATTAGAGCGCATCTCGGAGCCACCCTAATTAATGCACACTCCCCCTCCACTCCTGGAGCACATGTATAAACACCCTATATGCTTTAAGTAGATCTTTTGACACTGTTTCTTACAACATTCTCATAAGAAATTTAAGTATGGTCTAAATGAAAAAAAATTAATGGTAAGTGAATAACTGGTTGGATGCCCATGATCAAAGGGTAGCCATCAATGGCTTCTTGTCAAACTGGGAGGAGACATTGAATAGGGTTTCTCAGAACCTGTCCTGGATCTGTTGCTTCATTAATAACTCAGAGTCTGGACTTGGGTGTACACATTAAATTTACAGATGGCACATTGAGTATGGTCTCAAGCACTTTGGAAGAAAGGATTTGAAATAGCCTTGCTAAATTGGAAAAATGGTCTGAAATAAATAGGATGCAACTCAACAAGGAAAAGTGCAAAGTACTGTACTTAGAAAAGAACAAGCACATCTATCAATACAACATGAGAATGACTGACTAGCCTGAAGTACTGTAGAAAGGAGGTCACAAGCTAAATATGTGTCCACAGTATAACATAGTTGCAGAAAAAACAAAAAGGCAACTGATATTAAAGCAGTGGTGGGCAATTATTGCATCTGGAGGGCCACTTGACATGTTTTGGTGAGCTGTCAAGGGCTGTAAAGGTAGCCCCGCTCCCTGATGGGTGCCTGTCCCTTGGTCACTATCTTAGGACTGGAAGTCCCACCTCCAGCTCCTGACCTATGTCACCAGAAGTTCCTCCCCTTGCTCTGGAAGTACTCCTTTTGGGAGAGAGGGTGTTGCTATCTTGAAACCAGAAAAATACCCAACAAATCATGTAATAAAAAAATCAAACATCTACTGCAACTTATTTTAATTTTATTGTTTAAAAAAGCTTCTGATTTATGTGTGTTTGCATAGTGTATCTAGAGGCAATTTAATAATAGTTCAAAATTCAGTCTTTCTTTTCTATATTGTGTGTGTGGGGGGAAGGGGTTAGAGGGTGTATGTGGGGAGTGTGGTTGGGAAGTGGGTGGGTGTGTGGTGTGGTGTGCGGGTATGGATATGGTAAGTGAGCTGTCGGGGGTGGGTGTGGATATGTGTGGGTGCAGGCTATGTTATTGGGGTGGGGCTATGGTGGGTAGGGTGGGAGTGTGTGCGGGGAGGTGTGTTTGGAGTGTGTATAGTGGCTGTGGGCGAGTGTAGGTGTGTTCGGTGGTATGGCAGGATGTGTGCGAAAGTGTGTGTGTGCATGTGTAAAAATGTGTATGGGGTGGGTCCCTCAGTGTCCCTGGAGTGTTCCTGTCCCCAGAGCTGCCTTTGGGGGCAGTGAGCAGGGCCAGCCACACCTGGCCTCATAGCATGTAGCTCCCTGTATTCCTACCCGAGTCCCTCGCCACAGGTGGCAGCAACACACGGGGCCAGCCCCACTGCTGGCGGTGCAGGTCATGGGGTTTGTTCATGGTGGCAGGGAAAGGGGTCGAGCCAGCCCAGCTCCCTGCCATTCTCCATGACCTGAGTGTAGCAGTGAGCAGGGCCAGGCTGCCAGCTCCATCATGCACAGCTCTCCTCACAGGCACACGGTTTGTGTGGACTGCATGTGAGTCTCACGTGATGCAGCCAGACAGATCTTGTGCCCAGGCTCTTCATTCCTGCCACCCTGTTCTGGGTCAGCACTGGCACAGGCCCCATGCTCTTTCCCACCGCCACTCCCCTGCTGCTGCCACTTCCCCTGCCATCACTGCCGGGCTTCCCTTGCTGCTTCCCTACTTTCCCTTCAATATGCCCACCCACCACTGCTGCCACTGCTTTCCAGATACTGCTATCACTCTTGTCCACCCACCCACCGATGCTGCTCCTATCACCCACCAGCCCACCACTGCTTCCCACCGTTGCCTCCCTCCTGGCAGGGCTGAGCCAGGCTGGCTCCATGCCATACAGTGTAGTCCTGGCCATGCAGCTGGGAATCGCATGATGCTGGCCAGGGTGGGCTGGTTCTAGCAGGATGGGGTAGCCAGTTGCATGGCTGGAACAATGCAGTGTGGCATGGAGCCAGCCCAGCTTGGCTTGGCTCCCAAAGTGATTGCCAGTGATCCTCCCATCCCCCACCCATCCATTCTTACCTGAAACTCTCCCAGACAGAGGGATGGCAGGGGAACAGCGCCATGGTCACCAGGCCAGAAGCCTCTGCTAGGCAGAAACTTGTGGTTGGGGGCTGGGAGTGGGGCAGGGCTGGATGGACCTTGCTGTTGCCACCACTGGGTCCTGCTAGCTTCTCCTCCTGCTGGGTCCTGCCACTGGCTCTTCCTGCTGCTGGCACCTTGTCAGCTTTGATAGGCAGCCACCAGCAGGTAATAATTTTCTAAATTTTAGGGGGGCCTTGTGGTCTGGATAGAATGACCTAGTGGGCCCACAGGCTGTTTTTTGCCCACCCCTATATTAAAGAATGACACAGGAAGTGATGCAGCACAGGTAAGGCCTCACCTGGAGTACTGTGCATAATTTTGAGCACTGCATTTCCAGAAAGGTGTGGACAAAATGGAATGAGTTTAAAGGCAAGCAACACAAAGTATAAGTACATAAAAGAGATTCTAGGCAAGGCTGGTTTATTTAGTCTAGAGAACAGAACACTGAGAGTGAATTTGATAATATTCTTTAAATGCAAATTCGGCTCAGTACAGAGGATGGTGATCAAGTGTTCTCCTGGTCCACAGGGAATGAGACAACAGAAAGGAGCTTAATTTGCAAATCTGGATGAATAGTAGGAATAATTTTCTAAATATAGGAGGGCTACGATCTGAAATAGATTACCTGGAAAGATTATAAAAGTAATCATTGAAAGTTTTTAGTGCACATTGAAACAACACAGAATCATCTATCAGGAATGGTTTAAGACAGGGAAAATTTTGTCTTGAGCAGGGGTTTGGACTAGAAGACCTCTAGAGATCCCTTTCAGCATTATTTTTTCCCATGATTCTTTGATTCTATGATAAAAGGTAGCACATATGACTAAAGAACAGAAAGATTAAATGACTTGTCCAAGGTCATCCAGGAGATCAGTAGCAGGAATATCTTCTAATGTGGTAGTTTAACTGCAAGCCTGTCCTTCCTGTCAACAGTTAATCGGCAATTTATGTTTTATAGAGGCAGTTTTCTCCATGCAGGCAACTATAAGACCTGTACAATACTTTGCAAATAACTTTTGCAAATGTTTCCTCTGAAAACCTTCAGGGGCTTTGCTCAGTGATATTTTTGTGACTTATACTTAAGTGCATGTACATATACACAATGGGTGCACAAAAATAGCTGCGTACATGCCTGGCCAATGAGTAGCCATTTAGGTACACAGAGGGAAATTTCACTGATTCTAATTAAATTCATATCTGAGCCCAGATACCTGGGTCTGCTTGAGTTGTGTACAGCATTCACAGAACATTAAAATACTTCCCTGTAGACTCTGCAAGGAAATATTTTAAATAAAGTTTTTGGAAACGTCAACTGAACTGAAATAACTTACAGCAATGGGGCTCACACTTCTGGCCCCATAGGTCAAATGAAGGGTGTGGGGCTCGTCTGCAGGAAAGATAGGGCCCTACGGATGCCAGGATTAGGTCCCAGGGCCCTGTACCACCTCCCCACTGCTGGAGCCCAATCCTGGCTAAACGAAGGCAGGGTGGGGCCCTGGGGCCTGATCCCAACACGTGGAGATTGGGATCAGGCTCCTGGGGCTCCATGCCAGAATAGGGCCTCACATTACCCTGTATCCCAGTTTAGCAAGTGCAGGGCTATGGCCTGCAAGGCTCTCCACAGATCCACAAGGAACCCTGTGGGCTGGATGACATAGCTCTGGGGTCACACTGGGCCCATGGGCCTGAGGTTGATCACCCCTGGTTTACAAGATCTCCTCATACCAATATTGATAATATGTAAATTCTAGACTATATTTATTAGTAAAGATTCATAGTATGCTCAAACTACATTCAGCATTATTATTAAAAAGAAATGAAGATGTTAGGTGTAACTAATTCTTTATGTTCTGCTAGAAGTTTGTTTCAAATTGGAGCTGCTCCATGCCATTAATCAGTGAAATTTAACCTCTGGAATGCACACAGCAAATCCAATTAACCACCATATTCATTGTTTTAACACTCTCACAAGCTCGTTGACAATAGTGGACACGCCAAACAATCTATGACCTTACAGTCATGTTGACATACATCCGATTATTATGATTTATTTCTGCTATTAGCTCCATACAAAAATATGTCTTTTTCAGGGCACAGGAAGTGGTAGGCATAGCACTCTGTTACTGTACATATTTACTATCTATTGTATGTGTCTGAGTTGCATCCTAGTTTGCTGCCAAAACAAATTTCTACTACTGTCAGTATTGTAGAGTCATTGCAGGTGGGCAATGGGAAGTCTCATGCATCATCAGGAAAATTGTCAGCCATCTCTGATTCCCTCTTCATTATAATTGGTGATGGTGGAGGAGGAGGATATGTCAGGAAGAAAGAACATAACTTCATACCCTTGTACCAGACTGAGCTTGCAAGGGTGTCAGTTAGCATTTTATTTAGACTTGCAAAATTAGTGCAGAAGTCAATGGTGGGGAATAAATACAGAGCAGTAAGAGGAATTTTTACAGATGATTTTCCTTCTGTCATGACATTTAAAGTTTATGTTAAAATCTAAAAAAAATAATTAGATAGTTTATGTAACACACATTACGTGTCTAATAGGAGCAGGATTAGTCTACCAGTGATTTGAATCATTCATGGAGATAATAGACCAGAATGCTTTGGATATAAAGCTAGTTGTGAGTGTATTATACAATTAGGGGCAGATACTCTGTCAGAAAATAAAAGCTTTTGAGGAAGCACAAAACATTCTTACTAAACACACAGGAAACAAGTTTAATACTTAAACATCTCTACCACTTCTAAATTCTTTTATTTGTACTTGTGAAAACGATCTTATGTGTACTGGTTACCTATTAAATTTTGCTTGCCTGAATGTGGGGATGCATCTGCCAAAAACATCTTATACCACTAAATATTTTTCTCGTTCATTACATTCACTAAAAACTAGACAAATATTTATCAAAAACTTAATCCTCTTCTGGTACAAATGATGAGGAGCATATTTTATCCCACTTTATATACAAATTCCCACCCCTCCCACCCGCTAAAACTCCTTGTAGCAAGAGTGCTTTACACTAATTAAACAATGTCTCATAACAAGTATTGGAACCCTATAGGATACATAATGGATGCTTTTCCCAAGGCTTCTGCCTGATCATCTAGAAGTTGTCCAGTATTAAATATTTTTAAAATTAAATTATGGTTTATACTTGTCAGTAAAGAACTCTAATATGACATAACTTTAATAGAAAGCCAATTTTAGACCCAATATCCTTTACAGTATACCTTTACAATGACAGCAGTAAGGCTAAAAATCATTTAAGAGATCCTACTTTTGTTACTGATAGCAATGCAGATAATTGAAAATTCGTCGATAGATAGATGGAGCTTCTAGTACTACATATACTTAATATTGCCTGACAGTTCCCATTATAAGACTCTACTTGTTGAGTTTGCTCATAACTTTGCCAAATGTTAACTGTTTATACTGAAACTTTCCATGTTGAGTCTCTATGTCACACTGGGTGCATCTCCACATATGCTTTACTGCAGAGATAACTAATTAGATCCACAGTAAAAGTATCACCGTTTACATATGTGCCAGTATGTACCAGGATTCTCCAGTGGCAAAAAACCCTGCTGCAAATTAGCAGAGAAGTGAATGCTTGCATGTGTAGCAAGTGCAGATGGGTCTGCAGTGTTACATGCCGCGCGTGTGCATTTGTCTGGATGTGCCCACTGAGTCTTCCTTTTCATTCCTTTCTGTTCCTTTATATTCCTTCCTTTCCCCTTTTCCTGTTATTCTTTAATATTTCATCAAAATAATTTGGTTCCTTCGGAAAAGGCGATTAGGGGAAAATACACTATTTTGCCCAGGCTATCTAATATTTATGCAGTTTCACTGAGGAGGTGTAGGACCTCTGGGAATAGCTTTTCTGTCAGGAGAGTGCCTTTTCACCCTTGTGAAAAAACTATCCAAATGTGGCCAAACATAAGCATTTGAAAAATCTCAATTCACATCTTTTGCCACTAATAGAGCCCAGTTAAGTCTGGCTCTATAGAGTCTACCTGTACTAATCATGCTTCAGCCCTTGACTGCTCCTAGTCCTAAGGTGCTGTTGAATGTGCCATCCCCACAGAGTGACTGAGTATGCTCCAACTCAGAGAGACAAGGATTCAGGAGGACTTTCTTTGAAATTAGAGATGAGAGGAAGGAAACTGTTTCTTTCTGCTCTTAATATATTCCCCTTGCTGGAGAAAGAGGATCAGTGGAAGGAAAAAGCTAATCAGAAGAGTTATTGTTGGAGGAGAGAGGTGGTTAGCCATTGCTATATGAGTCTAATGAAGAAGGTCATTGCTTACAAAACTTTTTGCTTCCCTGACCTGGCTAGCCTCTAAGTGCATTATTACACATACTCCAGTGGTGGGATGGGGTCACTTTAATTAGAGCCGCTCTGAGAGACACTCTAATTAAAGTGTCTGCAGCATCTCATGTATCAGCGTTCCTGTGCTTCAAAATAGCTCATTGAATGAACTTTAGTTAAAGCACCCTCACTACCACTTTGAAGTGTAGAGACGCTGCTACATGAGACACAGAGGCTGCTGGAGTGAACTAATTAGCACGCTCCAGCAGTTTTGATGAACTCATCTGCTCCAACTTAATTAATCTGCTCCAATGTGCTGTAACTACAGTGCATTGGAGTAGCCTTCCTGCACATCTACAGGCACCCAATGGGTTCATACAGCTATTTGCTGCATCCAGTATGCATTCACGTGGCTTACTTTAAGCTACATGAATGTAGATCAAAAGTGGCATGTGTAACTGTTTGCTGCTCCCAGGAGCCATTCAGGGAAACCAGTGTAAGTAACTTGGAGTGAGGGGAGAGGGAGGCAGGATTGGGTAGCAGCTGTTGAGTCCATAGGGGGAGGGAGGTTGGGAGGATCAGAGGGGCTGGCAAGTCTGTGGTGGGCTGGGTTCTTGGCTCCCTGAAGAGGAGTGTTGCATGGTTGGGGTGGGCTGGGGGGCTAAAATTAGCTCACTCAGCTTTGAGCGGGGTAGGAATAGCTCATCCACAAGGCTGGTGTAAGTGGTTGGGCTTTGCCATTCCTGAGGCTGTACTGCAAATGCATTTCCAAGAGGGAATTAATCCTTTCTTAGAAAGGGTTGACCCAATCTCAGTCTAAGTTAGTGTATCTCCTTTGGTGAACTAAATTAGGTCTGGTGTGCCATTTTTGGGGAGATTTAAGGCCTTTGCACACCTGCATAATTGGGACTGACCTAATCCTGGTTAGATTGATCTAAATTTAATGTCTATACGTAAGGTGCCACCTTGCTGTCCTTTCTGCCTAGTGAAGGATGACCAGAGATAAACTGGGATGAGCAGGGGGCTTCCAGGCTCCCTGCTAACTAAGCCAGTGACCTTGCAGGCTCACAGGTGGGGAATTAGTTCAGCTGGAGCGCCGCTTAATGAGTTTTGGTGAGCTGTTGAGGTCTACATGAGTAGTCCTGCCCCTTCACAGTTGCCCTGCTTCCAGGTCGCCATGTTAGGACTGGAAGACCTCCCTCTTAACCCCTGAATTTTGCCACTGGACTTCCCTCCTCTTGCCCTCCCCCCCTTCTTTTGGGTGTGGGGTTGCCATCTTAGAACCAGGAAAAAAACAAATAATATGCTAAAAGTCAAATACCTACTATATTTGAATTTTATTACAAAAAATATTTTTGTCACGATTTGTGTTTGCAAAGTCTATAGAGAGGTGATTGCATAGTAACTCAGAATAAAGTCTTAGTCTTGTATATTGTGTGGGGGGCGGGGTGTGGTTAGGAGGCGTATGGTGTGGGGAGTATGCATAGGGATTTGTGATGGGGGTGTAGCTGTGTGAGGACGCAAAGGGCATGTTGGGGTGTGTGTATATATTGGTGGGGATTGTGGGGTGTGAGGTAGGGTGGGAGTATAGGGACCCTCCACGTACTGCCCAACATGGCATTCAGTCCCCACTGCTGGCAGAAGCAGCAGGTAGGGGCTCAGGGCACTCATGCCCAGCGCGGGTGCTGGCACCTGGCAGGGCATGGCTCCGGCCAGTGCTGCATGCAGGGGGGCAAGGAGTGCAGCCTGCCCAGCTGCCTCTGTTGGGGGCTGCTCACAGAGTACCTGCAGCTCCTGCACTTGCACCAGGGGAAGCCCCACACTGGATACTGTGGGGAAGCAGGGGGCCAGGCTCCCTCCGCTCCTGGCAGAGTCTAGGGACCTGTGTAGCAGGGGACAGGGAAGGCAGCCAGCTCCAGTACAGGGCTTCTCCCACTGCGAGTGTGGGAGCTGCAGATGCGTGGTGTGGAGCCCCCATAATACAGGCAGTCAGGCAGGCTGCGCTTCTCACCCTGCCATGCATAGAACTGGCCAGACCTGCACCCTGGTGGGTGCCAGCACCTGCACCAGGCACCAAGGCCCTGAGCTCCCGCCTGCTGCTGCTGCCAGCTGTGGGAGGCTGTGCACCATAGGGGAAGTGTGTGGGGGGGGTCCCCACACCTCCACTTCTTCACACTCATACGCTGCCCATCTGAGATCCGTGCTCTCTACATTGTGCTCCATGCTTCTCCACTGCCCCCACCCCCACTGCTTCCCTACCTGCTGCCCAGAGCACGCTGGATGCCAGAGAAGCCAAGCAGATTCCTATGGGGGCAGCTGCAGCAGAGGCAGCAGTAGCTCCATCTGGTGGGGCTGGGCCCTTCGGCCCACAGAGGTAGTAGTGAGATGCAATAGAGTATGTTGCGGGGGGGTGAGTATGCGAGGGCTCCTCGCTTCCACCCTCATGGGCGGAAGGGCTGGGAGGTGCACAATTTGTTGGTGGCCACCACAGACCACATGAAAGTGCCTGGCAAGTTGCATCCAGCCCATGGGCCATATTTTGCCCACCCCTGCTCTAGGCTCATAAATACATAGCAGAGAGTGCAGGACCCTGAGGAGCTTAAGTACTTTTTTTTAATCTTTTCAAAATGTGGTAATTATTTCAATTTTTTCAAAAGAATTTCCCTATCATGGAAGATTTTGAAATGTCTTATTTTGTTCTGAAACTGAACAATTTCACTCTTTTTCCTTCCCTCCCTCCCTCATCCCCACAAATGCTGAAATTTCCCATGGAGATGAAACGAGGACTCAACCACCTCTTTATAAATAACAGGAGGTGCCCTCACCTGGAAGTTGCTTTGTCCTTACCTGGAGGTTGCTTGCAATAAATATAATTAATATTTCTCCACATACTCCAAATAAGAAGGTGAATGGAAAAAAGCTTAAGTCATCCTGGTATCAAGTATTTCCATTCCAGGCTTTCCAGCAGATGCACTTGTGTTAGTAAATTATCTTGCAGCACACAACCCCTGAATTTCCCTTGAAATAGATCAATTCACTCTAGTAGCATGTGTAAGCATATTGTGGTGGCTGTGATCACAACAGTAGAGTCAGATATCTTCTGCTTTAAATCCCAATAGTTTTGACTGTTGCAGATGTTATCAAGACATTAACAAAGTAGGGTATGTTTCTCGGTATTGGTTACTCATGCAGCTGTTACATTAATGAAGTCAGTATATATTCAATTTTAATTTTAGACGCATTTTATTTAAGCTTTGGTAGAACAGCTGTGGACTATGTACTATAATTAATGTTCTGTGGGTAACCCTAAAATATATATGTATATGCACACATGTATTTTTTAATTAAAAGTTATGACCCCAATTCAAGTACATATATTACCTTTAGGCTTTTATTTTTTTTGTACTTGTTCCTGTCAAACTTCTGTCAGTAATATTTAGATCAATGCCATCTTTAAACACCTAACCTCTGTATTAGTTTATCAACTGCATTTGTATTCTTTTGCTCAGCTTGTTAACCCTAATGAATTAAGCAGCCTAACTACCCATGAAGTTTTATATGTCTGAAGACACCACTTTATTCCAGTTATCTTTTGCTTTGTTGCCAGTTAAGCAGTTACAAATCCATTGTTCTTAGGAATATATAGTAAAGAAGGGTAAAACTTCAAAGGGAAAAGTCAAATGCTAAATGTAATCCCTGTGGGCAGGCAGGTAAGATACAGAATGTTGATCTTTGTTATTTAAATTGCTCATACTACATCCAACTCAATTCAGGCACTCTGTGTGGAACTCTGCTTTCTGTTGCAGTAAAACATACCACTGATGGGTTCAATGGAGCAGAATTGTGATCTTTCCTACAAAATTCTTAGGAAATAATCAGGAGTTTATTAAGATCAGGACCGTGAGTTACTACAGAACTCCTTCTTTTTCTCCACCATAATGCCATCAGGAGAGCAGGCAAATCAGTTAACCCATCAATCACTTTTTTAGAGAGCGTATCACCCTTTAGCTTATGCATATGTTAACAAATGTGGGCTCTTTAGTTGAATTTCCCTCCCTCAGATTAGTCATTGCTTTTTTTTATCCATCATATTTAAAAATCATCCCCTTTTTGTTTATTATGAGCTTGGCAGATTGCTCCAAGGTCCAATAGATTATGACACCCTGAATGGATCCAAGGTTGTAACCAGTCTTTGCATATTCTTCCTACATACAACAATATCTTTCATCTCCTGAAACTAAAGATTATGACATACATAAAAGTAAAATGCATTAATGTGTTTATGTCTTCTCGAAAAACTTCATTTTTTTCTTCAAGAAGTTACAGAAAAAAATCACTTAGCAGGAGTGGATGTTCATGGTTTCAATGATAATGAAAACCTCAGTTCAGTATTAGCGTAGTAACTGAGTGCTTTATACTCATAATATATTATTTCTTTCAAGGTTGCTTCTCAGAACAAGCCTTCTGTGTTAACATATTTGTGTTGAATTCCAGCAGGAACAGCAGCTGTACTGCACAGAGAGGGCCAGGGGAATTCTGCCCTCATATGCCTCATTTGCTGTTACATTAACAGAAGGACACAGGAAAATCCTATCTTCTTATGTAATATCATTTATCTTTGGGTGGTGTAAAGACTTCCCTCAGTATTTTGCAACAGAATTTTTTATGCCATGGCCCAAAGTGTCAAAGCTCTAACTAGCATTTTTAAACCTTTAATATATAGATACTTAATATAAGTGGCTTGTTTTTAGAAGTGCTAAGTACCCACTGAACTCAACAGGATCTGAAAGACCTTTGAAAATCAGGTCACTTATATTTAGAGATTTTAATGTAGGGTAAGACACCTAAATTTAGCCATTCACACTTGAAAGTCATGGTATCTGACATTTTCCTAATTGAATAGTTGTCAGCCTATTTCATCCATTCAGCCTGTTTTTGTTCATTCGGGATTTTGCTTCAGAAGGTTTAAAGATTTTTCTTTGTCCTATCATTTGACCATAGGCAATAAAAGAGAACCCTCTATCTTTCTGCCTTACACTCTGATTATGACACTTGGTGTTTGTTCAGCGTGTACCCCTCCACCCTAAACATGGGTGATGCCTGCACAATTCAGATTTCCACAGGGTTAATTTTTTGGTTGGTTGGCCATGACTTGAAGTGAAAGATATTCACCCCCTATTCTTTAGCCCTCTTTGACCTAGACTTTTGTCGCCCTTGAATAGGCTATGGAGGCTTTGGTTTGTTTTCCTGGGATTATAGAGGTAAGAGAAATCTTGGGTGGGGGTTGGGATACGTTATATTTTTCTTATGCATGTGTGTTGGATAGGTTTGAAGTGATGAGGAGTAGGCACAACTATGTCTCCACCCTTCACTTGCAATATTGCAGTCTATATAACTACACTGGTACATAAGACATGCTTTGCATCTGGTACTGTGGCTGGCACAAGGTACATCTCTCCCTGAGCAGGGAGGGGGGGACCAAGAGTGTGAGGCTGACTGAGCAACAGTCTGATTTCTGGTCTGTTCCTAAGGCATCACAACTATCTGCTGTTTATACAGATCTCGTTCACACTCATCTTGTCCCATCTCCCATGCCAATTTTTAGAAATGTGTGGACTTGGTTCCTCTGGTTCAGGAACTTCTCTTCTGAGAGGCACAGCGGGGACAGCATGACACTAAATGGACAGGTAGGATATGAGGAGCTTTCATTTGAAGCTACAACAATAGCATGTGTTACTCTCCTCCCACTGTCCCATTTTTTGCTGAGCATACAGAAGGCATTCTTTTGTTAATAACTGAATACTGTGATGTCACCAGCCTATGCTTCACTGATTCTCGACTTGGGTTCATATACCGTCAATCACCTGGGCATATTTTGAGATAGCACTCAGGCCTATCAGCTCCTTGGCCAGGTAGCAATGGGCACCTACATCCAGGCAGTCACCAACTGACAGAATTTCCCCACCTTGCTTCAGCTGGCTAAATGACAGTCACCTGAACATAATTCTTTCAGTGCTCAATGGAGAGGAAGTGCTAATGTTCCCAAAGCCTGGCTGGGAGTCTACTTTTTTATACATAGGCTTTGTTGGTAGCTAAGATCTCCAGTTCATTAATTAGCTGCTGCAGCTGAGATGTTATATGGCAAGCTCTGAATTGTCTGCCATTTGCAGAGAACCTGAAGAATTATCTATCAAGTTCAGACAGACTTTTTAATGATATTTTCCCTACAAAATTATCTTATTAACATTATACTTATGTAGATCATAAAAACAAAAAGCTAACACAACAGAAGTTCAGTGCACATAAACTGCTTTCAAAATAGCTGACATTGGTTTAAGATAAACCTGGTTGGATGTAGCATCAGACTTAACTGATTTAGGATAAATTGGTTTATTGAACTTCTGTCCCAGATTCCCTCCAGAATCAAGCTAACTCACAGTCTCCCAGCATCCCAGGATACTTTGCACCTTCCCTACAAACCCTCCCCCTCAGGGTGGGCAGGCTAGCCTTGCCCCAAGCTGTCTGCTGAAACAGAGCAGGGACCGTGCTTTAGGGTTCCCTTGTTTTTGGCCAGGGCTACTGCAGGGATGTGGCTGCAATTCCCCGAATCAAAAGTGAATGCCTGTTCACTTGCTTATTGGTTCAATCTACTGAACTTAAACTAACTTGTAAAGATTGAATCGATTCAGGCTCAGGCTTTTTGACTGTCTGTATTTAGCCATAAAGGGTGCCTGTACACAGACACAGAGCCTGCTCCAACATGCTGTAATTGCAGCCCATTCAATTACTTGAGTCTGCTGGAGTGTGGTAATTGTCATGCTCTAGCAGCATCCTGCATCTCATGTATCAGTGTCCCTGCACTTCAAAATTGTGGTGGGGGCGTTTGAACTGAAGCTCATTGAATGAGCTTTAGTTCAAGTGTTTCCACCACCATTTTGAAGCATGGAGACAAATTTGTGCTGCTACTTTGTGCCACAGCACCTGCCCCTGCACATGTGCTTTGTTGCAGGACACATTGTCCCATTGTAGGCAAACTGCCCATGCACAGCTCCTCCTGGCTTCCGGTGTGCTGCCTTTAAGGCTCATTCAATGAGCTTCAGTTCAACCCCCTCACCACCATTTTGAAGTGCAGGGACACTTGATACACGAGTTGCAGGACACTGCTGGAGCACAGTAATTACCACACTCCAGTAGACTCCAACCAAGCTCCATATGCCACATAGGGAGCTGGCTGGGGCACAGGGTGCCTCAGTGTGGGTCTAGATGGCAGGCAGCCCCTGTGCTGAGGCACTCTGCACCCCAGCCAGCTGGAGAGTAGCATGTGGAGACGGGGGAGCAGGCAGCTCTGGGTTGCTTGCTTCCATCTCCATGTGCCTCAGCATGGGAACTCCACAGTGGAGCCCCTACACTGAGACACACAGAGACAGGGCTTTGTTCTGCTTTTGATCCTGGACGGTTTTTATTGCTATTGAGAAATTGCGGTAACAAATTTGGCCCTCACACTGCAAATTAGCAGTGCCGTACATGGTTTAACATGTAACGTGTGCAGTTTGTGGTGCCACAAACCACATGTACCTGCATGTCTGAATGCGGCCTAACATGCTATTCTGCACTACCCAAATTTCTCAGAGGAACTACAGTACCCTATAGTTAGAAGATATACTCAGTTTGAAGCCTGACATTTGCCAGATATTCACCACAGTTATCACAAAGAGTTCCCAGCAAAAGCAGGGCAAGGACTGAGTCCTTTGGCCTAGGACACAGACGGGCACACTGATGCTGCAATGGAAAAAATCTTAGGTTATTGAATAAATAGCTTTGTTAGTGAAAGCTTTGTTGTCAGTGGTTTTTAACTTTTGTCTTTTCTGTTTTGCTTCTATTCAGGAAGCAGTTAGGGAGCAGTAGCACTTCAATCAGAAGACTCTTCTTCTTCTTCCTTAAAATTATAGCAACAAAACTTGATGATAATACTATTGTTAAGACCATACCTCTGTTTAGCTGCAAAATGGAAAGAGAACACATCTGGTTCAGCTAAAATAGAAGAGGGGATGAATGAAAGGTAAACCTCTGCAAGACAAATAATAGAAAAGCTTTGAGAAAACTCAGATACTGCAGATGTGCTGCATCTGTTTGCTTGCCCACTGGGGACACTGAGATAAAGAGATTAAGACATTTACACAAAGATGGTTAGACAACTAGATCAGATAAGCAAACTGACAGCTAAGTAGAGGTAAGGGATGTAATATAGTAGTATTGATAATAATAAATATTGACACAATGCACCACAAAAATATTTAACATTAAATTTATATGCCACAAAGTAATAAGTAAACTTATAGAGGCTGAGGAATAACAAATCAAATTGTGAATGGTTCTGACCTTGAAATGTTGTCACACACACAAGTGAACTTTTTAACAGGATGTCTTAAAAATGTGTGTGATCCTTCACTGGGCTGTGAGGAAGAAACTGGTATTCCTATCTGTACTCTCCATAGTACCTATTCTTTGTATGCAAAAAAGTATAACTGGTTCCTGTAAATAAGGCTGTAGAAAAACCAGTAGAGTACTTTTTAGTTAACTAAAGTGTAAAAATGATGGAAGTAAAAAAGGCTGACATTTAAAATGAAGTGAAAATATTATGCTTCTAGAGGGTTATGTCTAAGTATAAGGGTATAAAAGCAAAAATAATGCTTCACATAGTATATTTCAGGTTTAATTTATGGCACCTGTTAAAAATCTGCTCTGTAAACTTCACCAGAGGAGATAAAGGCCACAAGCCTAGCCCTCATCACTTTTTTAAAAAGTCTTTACTTATCTAAAAAACATTTACACCTGTAAAAACAAATAAGTACCACTAAAAGCAAATCCTTGCAAATAATATTCACTGTTGTCATAAATAAATGTATTTTTCCATACTGTACTTATTAGTAAAATGCTTCTAGCTTTAACATTGACACTGGAAATATTGAGAAATGGAGCCTCATGAGTTATTCATAAAATCAGAATTAATGCAGTCACTATTTCTGGCTTCTGATTAAATGCTGGCTTGTAACCTAGTAACACTGGAAATAATGACCAGATGATCACATTCTATGAATTGAGTCAATGAAGAGAGGCTCTGATATGTCAAATTGCAATATTATTTGCCCAGCAGAAATATACCTAGATAGCTGTGGATCAGTTGAGGGAGACAGTGTTCCACTGTATGGGATAGTATAGTAAGACAAAGTATGTTTCTAAATCATGGCTTTGCTCACGCTCTTTAGAAATACGGAAGGTAATGAAAACTGAAAAAGGTAGGTAATGAAAAAATAAGAACGAACACAATTAATACTAAAATGAATGAAAGTGAGGAATCTATACTTATATATTTATATATTCCATGCAGCTAATCCTTACTGATATTATTATGCAGAATTCATTCAAAAAATGATGTTGTGGTTGCAAATCCTCTGACCAAGTCCCATGCAGTAAACCCCCCCCCTCCCAAAAAAAAAAAAAAAGTATATAAAACCGCATGTCGCTCACCAGTGATGACTTATCTTGATAAAGGCTATAATATAAAAGATGATTATGTGCCTCAGGAAACCAAACTAGTATCTCCACAATTTAAAACGAGGGTTTTGTGGGGAGAGGAGTGGAGGGGAAATGCTACAGATCTAAAACACAGAGGGGATGTTTACCAGTTTGACAGCAAACACAGAAAATCCCTGGGAATAACCAAATAAATAAAAAAGCCCATCCATCCATCCTAGGCTGGAATCTTCCCGAACGCTTAAAACCAGCTTCTAAGTGTATAAGCCACTGAAATGGAGTCACTGAAGCAGAGAAAAAGCTGGAAGGGTGGAGAAACTAGACAACAGTCACTCAGTTACCACATGAAGAAAAAGAAGCCAAAAAAAACCTAATTACTAGCTAGGGCAAATTAAATAAATAAATAAATACAAACTATAGAAGGGCAGAGGAGCATTAAATGTTAAAGCAGAAAGTTGTCTTTGCCACAGACAAAAAAGAGGGATTAAATTCCGCCTGGTTCCTGAGGGTAGCCATTAAAAGCACATAGTGGGAGTATGTGCTACATATATGGATGAGTGAGGAGAAGCAGAGGAACATAGGAAAGGCTCGTTTTAATTAAGGACAGAGCTGCAAGATGACGCGTGCGGCCCTGGCCCTCGCAGGCGGCTGTGCTTCGTGTGACTCCGCGCCAATTAGCGCCCGGCCGGCCGCGGCGCCACGTGGGAAGCTCCAGCACCAAGGAGCCCCTCGCCCTGCCCCACCAGGGCCACTGCACCCGCCACCCGGGGGGCGCCTCCCGGCTCCTCCTCCCAGCCCAGCCCGGCCCTCGCGCCCTGCAGGGACCAGAGCGGGCTCCGAGGGGCGAAATCGGACGGGAGGGCCAGGGGGCACGGCCCCCCCGAGGCAGAGGCAAAACAAGGGGGAGGGCGGGAAATGCAGAGTGTTGAGATGCGGAGAGAAAGCCGGCCAAAATAATAATAATAATAATAATAATAATAATAAAAAGGCAGCCGCCCTGTCAGGAGGGCAGCGGACACCGGCTGCATGCAGCCCTGCAGGCAGAGGCAGCGCGCGCGCCACACAGGCATGGTGCGTACACACGCGCGCAGACGCGCTCCCCCCGCCCGGCCGCCGGGGAGGACACAGCCAGTGAGCGGCGGCGGGCGCGGGGGGAGCGCCAACACATTGGAGGAGAAGGAGCTGGAGAGAGCACCGGCGAGCAGAGGAGGCGCTTCACCCCTCCGCCGATATAACCACAGCCCGAGTCGGGGAAAGTGCCAGAGCCCGGCAGCGAAGTGCTAGGAAATAAAGCAGCCAGGCAGGCGTGGCGAGGATGCCTGCACCTGTATCCCTCCGGCGCTGAGAGGCGGGCGCGGCGGGGAGCTCGCAGCATCCCCCCACACACACACACTCCTCGGCGGGGCTGAAACAACTCCTCGGTCCCCCGCGCCCGCAGCCCGAGCCGGAGCCCGAGCCCGAGCCGCGCAGGATGGGAGCCCGGCCCTGAGAGGCGGGGGAGAGAGACCTCGTCCCCGCGGCGGTAAGTGTCTCTGCCTCCCCCGGCCGCGCGCCGGTCCCACTTCGGAGCGTGTTCAGGTGGTGTGTTTGAATCTCCATCGCGGCGGCAGCCCCCTGGAAGCAGGCTGCTGGAAGCCAGGGATGGGGGAAGGATGCCAAAGACTCCGCTCGGGTTTTCTCTTTCAAAACAAAACAAAACAAAACAAAATTCTGCGATGAAAATGGCCATCCTCACAAAAAAGAAAAGTTGGAGGGGTTGTTGTTGTATGGTTTGATGATGGAGCTGAAAAACAAATGGCAAACTGTGCCAGGGGCCGAGTTGTGGAGGGTTGCTGGAAAGAGCACACATAACGATGCTGGGAGAAGAGTACCTCTTTGCATGTGCTAATTTCCTAGGCTTTGGAGAGATTGTATTTAAGGGCGAAGCAGAGGATAATCCAGTGTGTTGAGCTGGCAGCTGATTGTCATGCTGAAAATCAGCAGCGAGGGCACTAAAAGTTGAGTTGTAGTGAAGTTGGGAATGATGCTTGGCTTTGGGATAAACAAGAGCCCCTGAATTAGGAGTGTTGTGCCTGAGGTGCGTTCCAGCCATTGTCAGCCTCAAAAGCAGATGGACTGGCAAAAAGATGCGCTGATTTTTCTTTTCTTCTTTGCTGATAAAGGCACCGGATAAGAAAACTATGTGGCATGTTTATGAGCAGGCTTGAAGAGGAACTGGGAATTATTCCTGTAACATACAGGAGGGTATTGTGTTTCTAAGATTTTTATCTCAGAGAGAATCAGCATCCATTAGGCCAGATACACTTATTCAGATTTTTACTTTTGCTTCTCCTGAGCATAGAAATTGACTAAACATATTTTATATGGTAGCGTAATTTTATTGTGGCCCCTTAAAAGCAAAGTTTTCTAGTCTTTGCAAACTTTCAGAGATTTGCTCTGCCATTCTTGGTAATGTTTATCATTTTAAAAACTATTAGAGAGCGCTGTCTCGAACTAGTATGTTCTTATTATTTTTAATAAAGTGACTAAAACCTCAACCCTTTCAGTTAGTTGAAATCTTCGCACTGGCTTTGATGTGTTTTGGGTCAGACCCTGAGGTAGCAACTCTGCAAATAAATTCACTGTTCGCTGCAAACGAAAAGGTGAGGTAGACACTATACAATTAAATTTTGGGTGATATCTTACAATTAATGATAGTGCCATTAATTATTATTAAATTATAATAGAACTCCTCTACAAGTACTTATGATTATCCATATTAATGCTAAATGAGTTCATCATGATTAATATTATTACGGTGAATACCAGAGGACTTAGTAAAAATTAGGTCATTATTTTTAAGTGTTACCAAAATGTGTCTAGAAATTTGTAAATATTCATACTCATTCCTTTCTTTTATGTAGGGTTTTTTTTGCCTTTACTATGAATATCTGAAAAGAAGTGAACAAACTTTCAGTTTCTGTTTTGCAGCTTGCAAGAGATAGTGTAAAAACATACTGAAAAACTAAATGTGAAGAAGAGAGAATTGAAACGTGACTAAAGATTATTCCAGATATATATAGTTTATATACCATCACTGTGTGTGCTAGTTTAAATATATGGATAAACAAAGAGATAATAGACAAGAGGGCAAAGTCTTAGAGGTAAATAGATATCAAGAAAGGATGGTGAAACATTAACAATATTTTTAAAGTATAAAGCTTTTAATGCAAAGTAAACGGGAAATACAGTAATCAATCTACTGTTCTTTTTATCTATACACAGCAGACTAAGAGTAACTTAAGTAAAGGAAACAAGTGAGAAGATAGCTATAGATGAGCTGGAGGACAAGAAGGAACATTTTGGTCTTGATGTTCAGAAGCTTGGGATAAAATATCCTGGAGGGAGTTGTTAGGTTGACTTTTACTAAAGCAGATGAAGAAAGAGCAGAATCAGAAATATGAAAAATCAGGCTTGGCAAATTATATTCCATAAATATGGAAGGATGCTGTATTGAAAAGAAGGATTCTAGCAATGATATCTCAATATTTAAGATAAGATCAAGGAAACAACTATGGTTTTAGCTATTAGGATGGTGATAGATGCATCAGTAAGAGAAAAGGCAACTTTAAGAAATGTATAACTTAGTAAAAGATTGTCTGCACAGATTTACTAAAGGAAGGTCATGACTGGCAATTTTGCTTGAGTTCTGTGAATAATTTGCTGACATGGTAGACTATTGGGGAATCGGTGTGTATGATTTATGTGGGTTTTGGAAAATGTTCTGTACTTTGCACAATATTGATCTGCAAAGTAAATTTTGGGGACAAAAAGTATTGGAATAGATTGAAAACTGACTTAGAGACAGGGACCAGAGGGTGTCAGTAAAGGGTAAAGAGCTCTGGATGGAAGAGTAGGTGAAAAGTGTGATGCTGTGTGTGACACTACAAAGTCCACTTCTTTTTCTTTCTTTCAAGTAGGCTGATATGTGTGAAAGAGAGACATATAGCCAACAATATGAAAAACATGATGTGGGAGTCTACTCCCTTTGAAGAGAATCAACAAACAGAAAGTTATCTGCTCATCTTAGTCATCAGAACAGTTGTTGTAAATGGCTAATGTTGGTTCCTCTTCAAGGCACCCTAGCAAAGTATTAAAAATAAACACTGTGAGCAAGCAGGCAACTGAGATGATTTGTTTAGTGACTTTGCAGAATAGTTCTTTTGAATGTTGTTGTCTTTCTGTATCCAGCCTGCAGATTTAAAAATACTGAATAGTTTGCTTTCTCCATATGCTTCTACTAACAGCTTGCACATAACACTTTGTCAGCTTCAGAGCCTCTTAGATCATTTGAGGAGTTTCATTTATTTTAAAATACTGAACCATAAGCTGCCATGTGGGATATACTGATGCCCACGTTCGTGGCAGTGCATGTACAGTAGGACACTAGATTGCTCGTATTTGCTGATAGGGGGTTCGGACCTCCCTCCACATGTCCTTTCTGTACAGTTTCTGTGCTGCTTTGTTAGGGGGCTGCTCCAATATATATTATCAACTTCTTAGCACTTTACAACAGGAAAAGAGTCTGGTCGGAAGTGGTGGAGTCCCTACAGAGTTTTATTTTCTGAGCATTTCTGATCAATAATTCTGCATTAGAGGCTGGTACACTTTTAAAAAATAATAAAATTCTTAAACCTCCACAAGGTGAATACATTTGGTTTTGAGTTTTAAAATTTTAAAAGTTTAAACATACACAAAGTAGAGTTGATTCTCTGTCTTGTAAGAGGAATGTCTAGCAGAAGTATTTGCTTTCATAGATAGAAATAAATATGTGATTTACTTGTTTTTCTAAAGAGTTTCTTAGAAGATTTATGACTGTATCCAAAATGTGTATGAATAATAACAAATAGTAGTCTCTGTTTCTGTACTGCTTTCTAAAAGTATTTCAGGAAAATTGTATTTCTGCAAGCCAGGAATCGAGCGTTACGAGTAATGACTAGATGTAAAATGGGGAGTAAAGTATTAGTTTGTAAACTGTAAGGTTAATTATATATCTGAGTTACTGTCCATGCTAGAGTGAATGTCCTTAACCATCCTTGGCCAAAACTTAATCTTGTAGTGTGATCTACCTCTGGCCAGCTTCTGTGTTTTGTGTAATGCCCGCTGAAGGGGCAACAGTGTTAAGGACTATATGTGCATTTATAATGATTAGCCTTTGTGTTTATATTTGTTCCCTTACATCCACCCAAGACCAGCTCTATAAGCCTTAGTATTTAGAAATACTGACTCATTTCTAGTCTGATCAACAAAAAATAGAAACATTTCACTTTATCTTCCTCCCTACTACTTACGTTTTTTCTTTCTTCAAAGGGGGATTTTACGAGAGAGCTAAGGATCTTAAGTGAAATCATGGCCACCACTAACCCATTAGCTTCTTTCCTTTTGAGAATACTCTGCCGCGGCAGAACGTACTGGAGATTGGACTCGATGACCCATGTAGTGCCTTATAGCTCTATGCTCCTGTGCTCTTAAAGAGCTTAAAAGTAATCATTTGAACATCCCAAAGAGTCCTACCTGCTGGGATGGGGTTCAGAATGAGAATCAGGCTATGATAAAATCCACATTGGAAATAGCCTCTTTCTCTCTGCTGCTCTGCCCCTCTCTCCCACACATCCACAGGTCTAACAACACTGAGATTTTTGTGTAAAACTGCACTGTGTTAGCACATCCTTCTTCCCTACTCAGTAGGCTTCCTATGAAGGTCAAGCAGCTTTCTGTACTCCTTGCTGAAATTTCTTGGGAGGACATCAATGATAGCATGAATCAAAGAGATGACTTGTAGAGGCATAAGTTGCCACTTACGGTGGCATAAGAGAAGACTACTGATGCGTCCACATACAAAAGGAGCAGCATTAAAGTCCATTGTTTCTAGCAGCAAGTCTGCAGCTTGCTATGGATACCTAAACCATGAATCACTTTGGCAAACGGTGTATATCCACCCCAGACATATAATATAGGCATACCATTCTTCTAGACTTTTCCCTTTATCAAACAGCATTTCATCCGTAAAGATTAAGTTAAAGTTTTTTTTATTATTATTGTTTGCTTTATGGTCATTATGAAGTTCACTATGTATTTTATGCTTCATGTCTAACTTAGCTGGAAAATATTTAGATGCTACAAAAATGCTGTGGTCTCAAAAACCATAGACCAGCGATTGTCAGCCAGGGTGCCATGGCATCCTCAGGTACCCTGAAATCCTTTTAAGGGTGTTGGACAATGTTAGCAACGTTAGGTGTACAAGTATGATTCACAACGTGAATGCTGAGATTCCAAATAGAAATCCATAGTGGTAAAAAATATTCTGCCCTGTTGTGATCTTTGAGCGCAACAGAAGAATTGCTCTACTGTATTTTTGTAGTTAAAAAAAAAAAAGAGTAAAAAATAAATCTGGCAAGTCTCATGAGGGGTGCCTCAAGCCTAAAAAGGTTGAGAAACCTGTCTAACTGTCTAGGACAGTGGATATAAATGTGTTTGTGGTCTGTTGTATTGAAAGATGCTGATCTAATAGAATGAACACAGATAACTTGCCCATCTCCATCAAAAATGCTTTTGGAAAGCCACAGTTCCATGTTTGGGTTTGAGATACAGTTAAAAACAATCTAGAATGTTGCATTTGCTGCAACTCTATTTTCTGGAATATGTTTTCCCAAGAGAGCAGTGATATAGTCACCTAACAAGCAAGCGGTAATACCCTTTAGATCATGTACCACTTCATGCCATCTTCAATGTTATTGTTCTAGTAGAATCATACAGCTTTATCATGATTCCAGTACTCTGCTACAAGCAGGAGGATTGCGAATTTATCCTTAAGTTTTGTTTTCTTACCCTTTTTATTTATAGATGGAGCAAAAGTAACTCTTATAATGGGGTGTTTTCAAACTGCCTGAAACTAGGAAGTACTGAAAATTTCATGAGTCCCTATTCTTATGGGAACTGCAATATCCTTAGACCACAGAAATGTTATATTTAAAATAAGTTTTTGACTATCTCTCCAGATAAATCTTCCAAACTTTTTAAAATTCTGCACTCAATCCCTTTTATTCCACAATAGAGATACCTTTTGCTACCACCTGGAATACCAAAAGTTCATTGTTGACTTTTTGGGCTCAATTTATACCCATAATAAACTTGGCCTCTAATACAGGATGTGTAATTTTACAGTTTGGAAAACAATTCCAGACACAATTTTGTATCAGCAGCCTAAGTTACTCTTTATAGACAGATAATTAACTGTGTCTTTAAATTACGGATTTTACTATTTATTCAATTTTAATTATAGGTATACATTTGTATCCGTAACTTAACGTACACTGGAAATCACAGTTGAAGAAAGAGAGATAATGTTAAAATTTCACCCCAACTATCTAAATCCCATCAGAATTAGAAACCAAATTGCTATGAGAGAGGTTTATTTCACAAGTTCTCACACAGATTCCCACTCTCAACTCCCATTCTTGTTGTGGAAACTAGACTTCTTAGTCATGGACCAGGACTTCTTTTTGCTAGGAGCTATAAACGCAACCAAAAGGTGGTCTCTGCCTTCAAGAACTTTCTGTCCAACCCAAAAGATCTTCCCTTTCCTCTAGTATGTCTCTCATCCTAAAAGTCTTTATGCCTAAAGAAGAGAGCTATGTCATAGCCATCATGATATTTCATGAAGCTCCCCCAAACCAACACTAGAGACAAATTTTGTGACATTGTAACATATATTTATCATATATGAATTAACTCAAATCCACTGTGACAGTGTTAAGCCAAACACACAATGCTGTTATCCAAGAATAAATAGTTCAAAGTTACTTTGAAGTTGTAGCTTTAAAAAAATCTCATAGGAATAAACACACAAGTGTTAGAGAGGTGTTTTGTATATGATTCCATTAAAAGACAGATTTTCCTTCTTAAAATGTGTGATTGTTCAAAAAAAGAGGTAGAAGAATCAAATAATTGAGATCTCTCCTTGACTGATGAGTTTTTGTGACATTTGCACTTCCGGGGTGAGACAAGCACTTGATTTTTCAGCCTCATGCCTCACAATATGCTCAAAATGTTTCACTGCAGTTTAACATATGCATTGTCATGTATTTTTGTTTACATAAAACTCAGTACAGGGAAGCTGGGAATAAAGCTCATGACTACTCTGATATGTCATAAGTTGCTTCTGATGTGTGTGCTTTGTAGCTCACAAATGCCTTTGTAGCCTTTTTTATTTGTTCTTTGGGGGAACAAGCTGGACATCGGCCAGAAAGAGCTTCATTCTCTGGAAGGCCTAATATGAACTGGCTTGATAAGAGGTACAGGTAGAAAGCAAGAGGTTAGGTGATAGGTGAGAATAATATATTAAAAGAGCCCTTGTTATACAAGGAAATATGTAATGTGATGGAGGCAGAAAACATGGTCTTCAGCTAAAATGTCAGTGCACTTGTTTTCATCTTGTATTTCATTGAACAACACAACTGATTGATTACCAGAAGCTAACTATTTACTTCCCTTGTCAGTTACCTCCAGTCTGAGTCATTCTGATAGGCACAGTCCACTGTTTGGGGCTTCACAATGTCTGTCTGTCAAGCAAATTTGGATGTCATCAACAAAGGATTAAGGCATTACTGAAAGAATCTGGTAGAAGAATGCTTGCACAAAATATAGGTTAATAAACAAAGTTATATGAAGGGAGAGCATAGAATGGCTCAGATAATTATATTATTATAATATTTCTTATACTTTCTGAAAAGTAATTAAAAAATATGTGAAACCTGAATTAAGCAATCACCCATGAAACAAGCCAGCACTCCTTCCTAAGAAAAGTAGTCTTTCAATAAAAAATATAGGGAACATGGCACAAATTTTACTTGGGGCTCAGTTGCATAGGCATGCTATATACATGATACTGCCATTATGTCAATAGGAATTCAGCATGTGGAAAGCATGTAAAGATTGGACTTTTAAAGGTAAAAAGTTACCTGTTCCAAATAGTTATTTCTGAAGAATTTTACTATACGTCTGTGAGATGTAACCGATGCTTTGTTTTTGTCAATGTGTGCAGGAAATTTTCTTTTTATAAAAGTAACTCTTCTGTTCTTAGCACATTTAGTGAACTAGAAACAATAGTTTGTGTAAAGAAATGTGAGTGCAAATCTGTTTACAAAGCAAAATGAAAACAAAACAAAGTGAAATTAAAAGGTGCATAAGCCTATACAGAAAGCTCGTTTCTAAAGAAGGATCAGGAGATGAAGGGGATGGTGAGAATGAAACTATTTCTGTGGTCATATTCTGTTACACTATCAATTGCTTAAAATGTTAATTTTAGACACTCCATGAAAAATAAAAAAATATGTATCAAGTCAGTATGAATAGAAGAAGTATGCTCAGCTGTACAGTTATTAACGTTTGGTAGAAAAGCCCTCTAATTAAATAATTTTGCAGCAATTCTGGATAAATTATTGAAGGTTATTGAAAACATGCTAACAGCTTTTATACGCAGCTTTGTTGGTAATTGATTTGAAATGAGAAGAGAAAACTTTGGAAAATATTACTTTTACTATATTACTTCATATTTTGACTGTTAGCAGCCAATCTGAGCACAGCTTAAGCAGCTTAGTGGACCCCAAGTGTTTCCCTACCATCTACCTGTAGGTGGTATAATAAGATCTGGAATATTTTGTTGCTGGGAAAAACAGATAGTAAATAGCAATAAGTTATGAAGTTTATTTCTGATTCTGGAATCTTTTGTATTGAAATGAATTTCTAATAGCACAAAAGAATAGGACAGCAACTTTTACTCCTTGAGCCTGATCCTGTTAGTGCTGAAATCAGTGTAATTGTAACACTTGCAATAGCTTAAAAAAATCTCCAGGATCAAACACACTAAGTGGACTTAGAACTATTCTGCTTTCCTGTAGCATACAAGTGTATTATGTGAGTTTAAATATCCTGTAAACTTATTTATAAACAAAGGGTCAAATTCAATTGCCCTTAATCAAGCAAAACACTCATTAATAGTACCATTGAAGTCAATGAAAACTTCAGAAGATTAAGAGCAATAATAAAACTCAGCCAATAGTGTATGTTTTTTTTGTTCTGACCTGTTTAGTTTGTATTTTGAATTTTGATTGTTAGTTACTAGACTACAGGTGGATTTTTGACTTTAATATTCTTTTTTTTTAACTGAGCATAAGTTTTAATGATATTCACCTTTTGTTTCAACCTACACCTGAAGTTGTTCATGTATCGACTAACATGAATCTCTTCTTAATCTGTGTGTTTAATTTGCCTGTGTCATAATTTGGATTTTACTACCAATATACACAAAAGTGGGGGATATGCACAAAGTGAGAAAGGTAAGTATAAATACCATAAACTGGTATTACTATCACCCACCAATGTACCAACTAAATATATTTTCCAAATGCAGTAAATCCTGGCTTCTTATATATAGAGGCACATTATAAAAGTTCTCTAGCACTGCAATGATTATTAACCTAGACTGGACTAAAAAAACAAAACACAACAACTTTTTTATATAAAATTCGCATTGCATTTAATAAGCTTAGAAAGGAAAAAAACCCACAAAGCTAAAAATAAAAAATCTCACAACTGCTTGAGTTAAAGAGCCATGCTCTACAATGAGAAACTATAATAACATCCATACTCAGTGGATGAAGCACAGAGGATAGCCAAATAGTGCAAATGAACCACCTGGATCCATTGGGTCTGTCAGCATAATGCAAAGCAACAGGTTTTTCCCCCTTTTAGGGTTAGCCCTTTAAATTTAACAAAGGCAAGTGGGTTAAGCTCTTTTGCAGATGGCAAGTGTTGGTGTAGCCCTCTTGTCCAATTTGAAAATATCTGTTGTACTTTTTTCCAGTTTTCATTTTTGATTGTCAAGGAGACAGTCTGTTCTCAGGTTTGTTATAATTGTGAGCAAGCTCATGTGGCCCCTAATTCAGAGAAGCTTAAAACACCCAGCTTTAAGTTTAGAGTGCCATAAGCAGGTGAAACTTCATTGAAGTCAATGTTACATTCACTGGTGTTAATATGGCTTCCAACCTGGAAATTACCTACTCCTGTCAACTCATATTTTACTAGGAAGCATGTTTTGTCAATGACATTGACAGAAATTCCGGATGGATTTTAAATGTGCTACAAAATGGATTCTGGCTATGGTAGTGACAAACAGAGCTGCACAAAATTACCCATTTTTGTTCTGTGAGTGTCCATCTGCAGCAATGATGATTTTCTGCCTAAATATTTTATTCTTTTGTGAATGTGCAAAAATGTGTATTTTCCCCCTGCTGTTTCTGCTGACATAGAAAACTTTTTCATACAGCTTTATAATTAGGCTTCAGTGTCCTGTGGTTGTATGTAGTGGCATAGTATGCCTTAGAATTCTGCAGCACTCAAAAGTTTCAGTTCACAGGCAGTTATACTTGTTTCTTCCCTACTCCTTCCTTCAGTCTCCATAGTTTCACACCCTTAAACTTGAAACAGTGCTGAGTCAAAACTGCTGATTTTCATCTTAATTTGGGAAAGACTCTCAAGCCACACGAAACTTAGAATTCCATGTGGTTGCAGCCCCAAGCCATAAATCAGCATGGTTTTATTGAAAAGGCATGGAAAGCTTTTGAGAAAACTGGGCAGATAAACATTTATACTGAAATTCCTGACCCAGGCTTTCATTTTTTTGACAAGAATGACATGAAGTCATAGCAGTCTCATTGTATGGTTCCTTTTAAGTCACTTTTCACTGTTGATGGGAAATTTTGTAATGATTTTCTCTGTTATGGATATCCTATTTTCCCTGTTATGACCAGTGCAATAGGAAGGATATTCCTATAAAGAAAAAAAAAATGTAGTATGTAGGCTATTACACATTGCTGGGATGCAAGTCTTGTCAAATTCAAGTATTTTCCTTTATGATCAGTTTCAAATAAATGTATTATTCAACATTTTAATTTAGAGACAGTGCCTCTTTGTGTTTGTTGTTTTCTATTCTTATTTCCTCTGATTTTTTTTTTTTTTTTTTTTTTAGGCTAACCTCAAAGAACATGAAACCAGTAAAATTGGTTGTGTCTTCTAAAGACTGTTGACGTTTCATATCTGAAAGGTCATGACTTTTAAGTCAGTGTTTGGACTCTCTAGAAGTGTCCACTATTCCAATTTCTTTAACCTTGTACTGATTCTGTCGGGGGGTGGGGGGGCTGGGCGGAGGAGAGAGAGAGAGAGAGAGAGAGAACCAGCTTCTTTTATCTTAGGGTTTAAAAAATTACCCTTATCTTTAGCACTCTTACCAGGAGACCAATAAAATTTTCTGTCTTTACTTCATTTATAGATGTTTAATTAATAATGTAGATATCTGAGTCTGCCTGCTTTGACTACAATAATTAGTACAGAGTAAACAAACACTATATGCTTCACATTATGAATGGTATGGTGCCACTTTAAATATTTAATGTTTTGATCTGAGTGGCCAATCAATTCTATCAGGTTGCAGGGTTACATCTACAATATGGATAACAAAGCTGAGATGATTAGCAATGGGATAGTCATTTAACTGTTTCAAAGCTAGAGTGGGTGCGGAAGCTATGAGAGGAAGATATGAGATATGAGTGGAAGGTATCAAAG
This sequence comes from Crocodylus porosus, assembly GCF_001723895.1. Classification (NCBI taxonomy): domain Eukaryota; kingdom Metazoa; phylum Chordata; order Crocodylia; family Crocodylidae; genus Crocodylus; species Crocodylus porosus. The sequence goes on along the minus strand of NW_017728906.1, from coordinate 182,117,313 downwards.
GACAAAAGCAATGAGTGCTTGAAAATGTAGAAGAAAGTGGAAAGAATAAGTGGAGAAAAGCAGACAGGAGAGGGAGCTGATAGAAAGCACTTTAAAGTAGCCCAATGATTAAATGATTAAATAAATATTCATACCAGTTTATACTTTGAGTAAATAGCTTAGCCAGTCTTAAATCTCGTGCAATGGCTTCTTTGATTTCTTTGTACATTTTTAAAAAGAGAAGTCTTGATGAAATGGCATCGTGAACTCTCTATTGGTTTTGTAACATAAGTAACGATGTCCTCCTGAAAATTAAAATATGAGCACTCATACAGAAATTAATGAAAGGAAAAGGATTGAAAACCCCGTTCATGAAAACATATAATCATGCGTTTAAGTCTACTCTTGTTCTAGACAGCACTTAAACTGCAGCCTAACTTTAAGTAGCATTGATTATATTCAGCATGCGCATAAATGCTGCCTTGGACAGGGAATTTTTTCCTTAATTGTGGATTTGAGGATGACTTTCCTCCTCATGCTGACTTTACATATTTTAGGGGCCTTGAGAAGACTGAGTGACCTTGAAACTTGTATTGCATTTTACTGGTTTATTTTTACAAGCTAAAAAATGGCCTTTTCCTATGAAACACAGTAAGTTACAGCCCGCATGAAGACAAAAATTGCATAGGCATAACTGAGGATGGTATTTGACTTGCAAACTTTTTATTACTATTGATCATATTTGGTTTGGACAGAATTGAGCTTGGTTTTCACGTTTCAGGTTAAATTTTCAGGGTTGCCAATTAGAAAAATTCTTTCTGCTTGAAAAAAGTGACTGTAAACAATTTGGAAGTCACTGGCCATGTCTACACGAGACACTGACTGCATAATTGTTACTGCACTGTTATTTACTACTGTATAAACAAGTACTAAATGACTGCACAATATCCTGCATTACTGTACAGTAGTGCTGACAAACGGCTCTTTGATGCTGTCTGTTCAGTTGCCAGAGACTACTGTGCAGTAGCATTGCATCATGGTTTCTGTTATTTGATGCTACTGCACAGTAGTCTCAGGCTACTGTGCCATCAGCATCTTGTGTAGATGCGGCATTTTGAAACTATTAGCATGGAACTCTAGCGACTCATTTGTACATAGCTGATTTTCACAGTAAAACTGAACTTTGATTTCAGTTTGTCAATAATCTTATTTATTTCAATTAATGTCTTCTATGTTTTAAAGTGTTCAAGTCAACTGTCATCTAAAAAACAGGATATCTACTGGAAATGGTCATCTAAATAGTCCTCTGGCTTTGTTTGGGGACTTACCTGAATATTCCAGGGGAGCATGAGAAATTGAATTTATGCAGCAACCTGTTGGGGACTTGAGGCTGCTTTAGCATTCCTCTGTGATGGCAGTAAGAGGGTGCCACATCTCTTGTACAGCCTCTGCTGTGCAATTTTAGGATAAGAGCTTGGAATGACTTGGAATTTTGCGAAAAAATGAAGATTTGGCAAGGGCAAAACCTTTCTGAGTATATTGATTGTACCATTTTTGTTCTCAGGGAAAAAAATGCTTCCAAAAAAAAAAACCCAAGTGCCCAGTTTTGACACATTTTCCAAAATAAATATTTGGATTTTTTAAAATTTGTAACAATTTTGCGTTAAAACACACTTTTTAAATTATACGGAAAACAAATAAGAAAAAGTTATAGAGATGAAAGTGTGTGTTTTTTGCTAAACTGAATTGTTTCTATGGACTTCAAATGACTTTTTCTAAAATGTTGACCCACTGAAAATTTTTAATGCTTTGTTTAATTTTCAAGACTGACAATAAACAAAACCCGTACACCCCTTTTTAAAAATTAATGGCCACTATTTCTCTATAATCATGGATGAAATATATACATCACATCATGCTCCCTACTGTGGAAACAGCAGCAGGTCTGCTACATTGGAGGGCTTCTTCTATATCTTCTCTGGGTGAATTTAACCTTAGGAAGATTATTTTTTAACAATGTATCCATAGCACAGGGAGTCATTTTGACTGATATTAACCCTAGCTTGGCCAATAAAGGTGTATATATAAAAAAAAAAAAAAAAAAAAAAAAAAAAAAAAAATGGGCTGTGTTCTTGGCTCTAACCTGAGTGGGTAGGAGAGGAATTGCATTTTCACAATACTGGAAAATTTTGATGTTTGACTTCTATTGCTCATTTTAGTGTAAACAGTTGTATGGTGCCATGTGGTCACATGCATGTTGTTTTGACACAGACGCTGTTCTATTATAGTAGTGTCATTTTATTCTGGGACACATTTGGAAAACAGACAGTTCTTCTGTTTAGATTTGGGAAGTTCTTCATAGTAAAAGTAAGAGGCAAAGATCTTTTTGTAGGTGACACATTTTATTGTGCTGACTGTGTGGTTGGGATAAATTTAGACAAGCTTTTGAATGCAAGGCTTTCTTTATCAAAAATCCTTGCCACTCACATAATTTCTGGACCATCACAGCTACGACATCACTTCAACACTACTGTATAGTAAGTTTAAGAATTGAGGTTTCCCTGAGATGAAATTCACAAATACTTTACAATGGATATTAAGGGATATTTTCCCTTAACTCTCTTATGTTGAAACTATGTGAAACTAGGCTTGCATAATTCAGGCAATATTAAAACAAATTAAAGGGAACGCTTCCTCACACAGCATGTAGTCCGCCTGAGGAATGTACTCGTATAGTTCATAGTTTTTATTTTTAGAAGGGTTTGATAATTTTATGACCAATAATAGCATTTTAGTTATGCATGCTACGCTAAGGATAATTGGATGTCCTGTTTCACAGCATCAGCCTATCACTACAGGGGCAGGAAGGGATTTTTACACACATACACATGTGCTGGAATATACACGCATATGACTTGCTTACCTCCCCCATGTAATCTGTGAACATTTGTAGACTGAATTTTCTCATCCTCCTTTGAATCAGTTGCATGGCTGCTGGCTCTGAATAGTTAAGGATGATACCTACATAATAGCAAGAGACTGGCTAGATAACTGTAGTAATTAAAATGTATGCACAGCATTGGAAAACTGTGGGCAAAGTGTCCATTTCACAAATGTCAGCAAGCTCTGGACCCAGCTGCAGGAAGAAAACAATGTGTCAAAACATCAGCTCTTAATATCTGCAAAGCTCTGGGGAATAGAAAAAGCTATACAAGCCCAGGCCAGTAACAGAGTGCCAGATGTTGGCCTCAGCTTCAGTCACTAAAATGTGATTGCCAGTTTAGTTAATACATCTTTCATCCTCCCATAATGGTCACTTGAGAAATCAATGCAAATAATGGAAAACCATTGCACTGCTGCTGCTTCTTATGTCTCTGTCCCCCTTATCAGTATTTTTGTGAAAATTAAAAGTGAATTTTAAAACTCCAAAAATAATTGCAATGTAGTCGTACTGAAAGAACACCCAGCTCAAGTGTGCAAAGGAATAATGCTGGTTTAATTTTTTGCTCCCATATTAGGTATTTTTATAGCAGGTTCTGCAGTGGAATCTAATGATGAGGTGGAGCAGGGCGGAATTAAGAGACTGTTTTGTTTTGCTTTTTTTTTTTTTGAGGATGAGCTAGGCACTGAGGTGTCAAGAGTGAGGTGCTTTTGTAGATGTGTAGAAGCATAAATTTCAGGCAGATAAGGTCACAAACTGCTGTGCCTGTGGAATTTAAGCAGGTTCAGGGTTAGGCAGCAGCTGGGCAGAAATTTCCTAGATTGCAAATTTGACTTTAGGCAGCTAAATTCCACCTGAGTTTCACTATAGGCACCTAAGTCACCTCTGGATTCAGTCCTAGCTAACCTCCCCAAAAGCATATGTGATACCCTGAAAAAAAAATCCTGTATTTTCTCACCTATATTGTACCCTGGAATATAAAAGCCTTCTTTCACATTTTTGGAAGGTCCCAAGAAGGAATAAAAATCTTACTTTAGAGCAAGTAACTAGGGTCTGGGCTCGCTGGGTCTGGGGTCCTGCACCGGGTCCAAGACTGTGCACTGGCTCTGAACTCGTGTGCTGTATCCAGAGCTGTGCTCCAGGTCTGGCTGTGGACTGACCCCACACAGCAGCTCAATCCAGCCCACGGCACCATGTCGTGCAGCTGATGGGTTTCCCAGGGGTCCAGAAATTTGGGAGCCAGGGAGTGATGGCAGCATTAATTGCCATGACTTGCAGAGTCACAATAATTACTGCTGCCACTGCCCCATTGCCAAATTTCGGGACCTCTGGAGATCTATATTTCTTGCATATAAAGTGCTCAGTCCAGTTTCACTCAGCTGGTTTTGGGGGAAAACATTTGTGTTTTATGTGAGGAAAATGCAGTAAATTTAGCTGGCTTTTAATTCATAGTTACACTTCGAAACTTTATAGTACATATCAAATTTTCTTGATTTCATTTGTGTTGACAGTGGTGACTTTTCACAGAGGATGCACCTCCCTGGTCAGGGGGTGTATGTGCACCTGCATTCACCCCCTATACATCACCAATGCCCAGACCCATTTCTACTACTTTTACAAGACAATTTTAGTATTCACCAACAGCAGATAGTGCACACAAGCACAGGGCACTATCATATTGGGGATGGCATTGGCAACTACAGAAACGTGTTGCAGACAATGAGCGAGGAGCATAGATCCACACAGGAAACTATATTTTGGTGCGTGTCACTCCCACAATATACCATACAAAGCAGCTGACTGGGGGCATCTACCTCACTGATGGCATAAGAGTGAGTTTACTTTGCATATAACACATTTTTGGTATGAAAAGGGTCATCGCATAAGAGCAAATTGGAACATACAGAGCCCTCATAAAGCAAGGGAAACCTGTACTGGTCAAAAAATTGAAAAGGACACAAAATGGGAAGACCCTTGATTTTTAAAGATATTTTGGGATTTTTGGTAGATTTTTCTACCCTGAAAAAAGTATTGAAAATTGATATTAAAGTTTTTATCAAACTCCCCTCCTTCCAAAAAATAATGTTCAATACTAGTTGAGACAATCTGTTTCTACTTTGTTTTTTAAAATAAAAACTGCAAAATTAAAAATGAGTCAGTTCTGAGGTTTTGAAATTTATAATGAATAATATATTTTGAACAAATGTGGAGCACCTGATTCTTCTAAGCAGTCAGTTCTGTACCTTTTAGAAACACCAAATTCACCTTAAAGCAAGTAAAGAAAAAATATATCAAAGCCTATAGTTGTATCCTGTAATTATTAGCGCTCTGCTTCTGGCTGGGGAAACATTTCCCTTCCTCCATCACTAGCTGGGACATGGTCTGTAACCATTTTGTGTCCTTTTCAAAGGACATGGTCAGGAAGGGGGATTTGGTGCCCTGTGCTTGTGTGTACTGTCCTATGCTTTGTGGCCAGCGACAATTTGAAAATTACAATATGAGAGAGAGGGAGGGAGGGAAAAATTCCCTCCCTAGCTCCCTGTTGCCATGTGACTGTGTTGCTATGTCAAAATACATGTGCACATACTACATTCATGCACACACTTGCCAATTGATGCAGCATCAAGCGACATCTGTAAATCAAAACTCTTCCCCCCTCCAGCCTAGTTCGTTTGCAATGTGTTTATTTAGAAGCAAATGTACATGGGCATATTAAATATCTAATATTAAATACCTAACTTTATTATTATTGTTCACTACCACTTGACCACGAATGGCATTGTAGACAGTGAAGACCAGTGAAAACCAAAGAACACAAAGAAAAATAATATCTGATGATCTTAGTTGAAATACTGTAAGTAGTCAATGCTAGCTATTACATGAAGTCATGATTGACAACAGTTGTGTTGTTGTCATGTAGAGATGAATTAGTATTGCTTGGGTGGGATCCCTGTGCCAAGGCTTGGGGGCTGCAACCACCCCACCCTATGTTATTTTAATACACTTTGGATTCCATGGTCAATGAAGTCCTTTACCAGCCTTCCTTCACATTTTGGTAAGCTCTGATTATATCTTTCCCAAACATAACTAGAAAATTAAAGCCAAGGCTTATCCTTCTGATGACAGTATGTCCCTATCATGAAGTGATCGATTTGCTCAGAATTATAATTCTACTATGAATTAAATTAAGAATTTCAAATAATTTCAAATTGGCAGTCTATATTCCTACATTTAACAATATTAGAGTGATTAGAAATCACTATATCCAGGATCAGGAGGGTTACATTTAAGCAGACTGAAAACAGGAGGAAGGCAGAAGACATGTAATTATAGGAGTGTCATATAATATGTACTTTATATTAATGGGGAAAAAATGGGTAGACTCACTAGCACTTTTGATTACAGATGGTGAAATTATTAAACAGAAAGAAGTGGTTTAATTCTATACCAAGAGAAAACAGTAAAATTTGGAGGTGCAAATTTTCAAACGTTCACTCATACGAGGAATTGCCCACAGAAAAGTATAGGATGAGTTGTGCGATTTATTTGGGACAAAGCCTTTTAGTCCTTGTGTAGATGCATGGTAAGTGGCAGCATAAAAAGCCCTTCCATGTCCTGTGCAATGGACAGGCAAAATTGTCAGGAGCTGCTTCCAAAAGGTGGGAAGAAGTTCAGAGTAGCTGACTTCTTTCTCCTAAATAGTAGCTTTTTGAACTGGTGAGCCATCCTAGAGTGGGAATATTTGGTCCCCTGCCATGAGATGTACAAGCTTATTTCTAGGATGCACCTTTACACAGATCTGAAAACTGTCAGAGGAAACAATGTATTTACTGGATTAGATTAGTTCTCACACCCTATGAATATTTGTTATTTCAGTAAAAAACTTACCCTGACTTGGAAAAAAGTTTTAAAAAAACCTAAACAAACAGACAAAAAAAATTCAGGCCAATCATGACATTGGTTTGATTTTTATGCTTTTTTTTTTTAAATTAGCATACGCTGTGAAATGGAAGAAAGCCATTTTGGATAGAAAAGCTTGCTATTATATTGAATGCACCAAGTTGGAATATTTCCACAATTTTAAGGTTTTTTTTTTTTTTTTTTTTAAATGAATCGAGAAATTCAAGACAAACTCTTTCCTCCAAGAAGTTTTTTGCTTTTGATGAATCAGCATTTCTTACAAAAACATTTTGTTAAAAAATCCTCAACCAGCTCTAATATTGATTTTAATGCAGCTGACAGTAAAGAAGAGATGGCTGGAAAGGAATGGTTATGGAGGAAATGGAGGTAGTGAAAAATATAAATCTCTGTAAAACTCTTAAAAATTAAATCTTATGCATAGTATCAAAAGCCAATGGCAGTATAAGCTATAGGGTAACCCAGGGAAAATTACATGAGCAGATTTTTTTTTTGGCTGAAGTTATACAAAAATTAATCCTGACAGACACATTATATTTAATGCTTTACAAAAAGAGTACATTCAAGAATGTACATCTGGGAAAGGAAGAAGCATTCAGCATACTGAAAGAGGCATAGGAGAACATAGGATCAGAGACTATATACAAGAGGAGAAAAAGATGAACAGGACCATCCTTAGCATTAATTGGGGAAAAGGAAAGTTCAGAGACATAGTGTGATGCAACACCTACGTGTACTCTCTTAAAAAGGAAATGAACATAGCTGTGTGCTTTTCAACATCCTCTGTACACTTTGAGCATTCTCCATTCCACCTAATTCATTCACTCAAAAATGAGTTGCATGAAATTAGATGTGAATGGGTGTAAACTGGAAAAGATAAGCAATAGTTTGATAGTTACCAAATAAGTCCGGTCCCATGTCAATGAAAAGTAAGAGATAAAAGAATGCATCTCAAACTATGTGGGAAATAGCCAAGCAAGAAGAATGTGGAATTCTGTTGACTATTCACATTGATGGAATCAGATGAGATGTAAAAGTCAGAAGATTTGGGCTTTCCAAGTTAAGGGCTCAGTTTTCTTTAAATCATGTATGGGAGCCAACGATGAGGAAATGTACAAGAACTGTTGCCATGGAGTGTCAAGCATGTTTCAAAGTCCTGGTCTTTATTTCTCTATATTGTTTGGTAGAATTAGACACTTCAAAATGAATAAAAGGAGCATGGAGGAGATTAGTACATTGCCTAAATAAATTGCATGTCTTCAGCTATAGATACGACAGTTCATTTAATGTCAGTATGTTTCATTATGAATGAATTCAGTGGGGAGATCTGTTGTGTATATGTACCTACTCTTTGAAAGCATCATAGTTTTGTTTTCTGTGTATTGTTTTTTATTATTATTATTTTGGAGGTAGCAACCATTTTGAAGAAGTGGTGCTGCAATGGGTCACTGTTCAGAGAGACATTGTGTTCCTTCTGGAGATTCCACTAGTGTGTATGTGTGGGTGGAAGGTGGGGAAGGGGGAGAGATTTGGAGGTTGTTTTGTTTCCTATCATTTGTTTGCTTGCTGTTCTCTCAATCTGAAATAAAGGTCATTCAGAGTGAAAATATATATTTGTTCTTTGTCCATGAAAAACGTAATTAAATTACTAGTACTTTAAAAGATTGGTTTTAGATCCTGTTAAGCAGATTTTTATTTATATTGATGAATTACTTTGACATCTGTTTACTATCTAAAATATTGCTGCTATCATCTAATGACCAGACATTCTGGCTCCATTCACCAAAAGTGTCATTCAATAGCTTTGCTTTAGCACTAAATGTTACATTACAGAGAATGATGGAGTATTATGAATTTAATATTTTTTAATTAATTTCTATAATGTCGAGACTGAACATTACATAGCAGGGGTTCTAGTAATAATTAAACATTGAGCATTATCTGCAAAGCAACAAAAACAATTAGAAATGTGGGTGTTTAAAAGGTTTAAGAATTGAAGCTGAAGCTATAGTTTTACAGATTCATTCTATGAATAGATAACATTTTAGTTCATTTCCAAATATGCCAGAATGATTTCAGCAGAAGATGATTTTTTCTCAGGTTTTCCATTTAATTTGCAAATGCTCTAATTCAGAACACCCTGCTTCTTGTCTGACAGAGAAAAAAATCTATTTAATTCAGTGGAAGCAGTGCCTGTGATAGATATGACATAAATGAGTACCCAATAATGTTAGATGCTGCTCCACTATAAGGTGCGGAGTACACTTAGAGTCTATTGGTGGCAGAGTAACTGGATCAGATCTTAACTAAGGACTTTAGTATTTGGACCAAGGGGGCTTTAACTAAGAGGAATAATAGTAATGATGCTGATTATACTAATAATGAATGTATCAATAGACAATAAAGCAGTGGTCACTAGTTAAGGAATATTTTTTGAATCTAGGTTTTGTAGAGCCTCTTTCCTATTACAGAGACAGACTTTAGATCTTTGTTCAGACCTGGTTTGCCTTCTCCTCTATAGAAAGGGGGCAAAAGTTATCATCTGCAATCATAGTTCTGTCCTCATTTTCCTTCCGGTGGGGCTCAAGTTAATGAATCAGTACATAGATAGTAGATGCAAGAAAGGGGTCCAAAAAAAAGCACAAGGCCGTGTCCTGAACATTTCAGAACTACCTGCTTGAGCATGCTGTGAGGGAGCTGGAGGAGAATCCAACAGATCTAGAAAGCTGGAGGGGTGTGGCCATGTGTCATTTGGGAGATTTCTACAGATTCACTTTTGCTTCTGCCACAGGGAGACAGTGAAAACCCAGACCTCAAGGAGCTTCTTCTGGAGCAAGACTATCTAAATGCGGGTCCAACCGAGCCCATTAGTTCCCACCCAGCCACCAGTGTTCTTCCCTCCCATCTCTGGTCCTGCTACAGAAGCTGAGTTCTTTGTGCTTCCTCACTGTCCTCTGGTTTCTGCTTCCTACCCCCTTTCCTTGGGGTGATGTGACACACTGGGAGGAGGCTGGGGTGCCCAAGCTGTGTGAGGAGGGCAGGGTGCCTTTGCTGTGTATGCTGCATACAACAAAGGCAGGAGCCAAGCTGTCCAGACTGCAGGCAGGCAGTGCACATGGTTGGTAGGGGAGGACAATGCTGAACAAGCAGCAGACAGGAGCCAGGCTGCCCACAAAGTTAGGCGGGGAAGGGGAGCCAGACTGTCTGTGAGGAGGCATGGGAGGGGGTACACATGGTAGGGAAGGAGGGGTATTCTGAGCTGTCCATGCAACAGGTGAGTACCTGGGAGGAGTCTCTGAGCAATGAGCAGCCCCCAAAACTTTGGCCTGTGCCTTGTGTGGCCCCTGGGACTGGCTGGCACTGCATGAGGTCCTTGGCTGCCCAGAAGTTGGACACCCGCTTGCAGAGAGAAGGCCATTTCCGTTGGACAGTAAATGAAGGTTGTGATTTTTGTAATTGAGAAGCCCTGAGCTTAAAAATTGTAGCCTAAATTTGTTCTAAATCATTAGTGACATTAAAGTGAAACTATAAAAAAATTGACCAATTGACTGCAGATTTAGCACTTTTTTTTAAAGTGGCTATATTAAAAGTATCATTTTAGCAAGTACAAATGAGGGTGCTGAATGCCTTAATGAAGCTTGGCTAGAGCCTATAGTTAGATTTCTACATCCATGTTTAGATTCCAAAAATAGGTGGCCTGACTTTCTGGGATCCTGAGCCACCTGCAGCTCCCATTGACTTCAATAGAGTTTTAAAAAATGAGCCAGCAATACATGAAAGGAGACTGGCTGAGCCAATATCTAAAATTCCTACTGATTTTTATTACTGCAATTTTATTACAGCATTTTAACTTACATACAGCATGATAGTGTTTTATGGTAGGACATAGTGCTTCAGAATGTGTCCTTATAGCCACATTTTATTGCTGTAACTATAGATAGATAGCAGATATGAAAAAAAGAAGATAATGGTCAGTTAAATTCAGATAGGATAAGTAAATCTCAGGTGCTTATAAGTAAACAATTTGCTTTTGAAAAGCAATGCTGAAAGGTCAGAATCCTGAATATGGAAAAACGTGCAGAGGGGTATGGACCATGCCTAATTTTTCTCGGGAACAGACCTGTTCAATATGTACTTCCCTATCTATACACGTCTAGATGAATCCTATTCTCTGAGTCACTGAAGTATTTCTCATCAAATCTCATTCTCTCATTTGTGCTATCAAACCATTCCTTGAGGGTTAAATTCATCCCACTGCATGGTCTACCCAGTACTTAAGTCAGCAATCTTTATGTTGTCTTTATTCTGGTTTATCTGGGAGTTTTGTCTGAATAAAGATGCTGTATAGGCCCCTGTAAAGGCTTGTTTTAAGATCAAAATATGAAACAAAATTACACTATATGGTTGATCTGTGATCATTCAGTATTTCCCTGAACACTGAAGTTTGAAGATTTCACATAGAGCTGGAAAAGAGAGCCCTTCAATCTCTTCTGGATCCCACCCTTGTGGACCCCCCATGGATCCTGCCTGGTCCCCCGATCTCTCTAAGGACTCTGTCTGTCTCCTTGATGCCCCCAACCACCTCCAAAGCCCACTTCTCACCCCAATCCACCCAGCTTTCCCCCACTAGCCTCCCCAACCTGACTTATCTTAGATTAGATGGCTTTTTTTTAAACTTGATCTAACCTCCCCAATAACCTCCTTGATTATCTGTATGCACCCACTGTGGAGACAATCTCTAGGTCTCAGTTTCACTGCTTGTAAAATGGAGATGATGCTTATCTGTTGGTAGGTGAGAGCAAAGTCATGTTCATGTATGTATGACAGCTCTTAGATGGAAACTGCATTCACTGTGGCTAGGTACAGACATTGCACATAAACGGGTTTAAGTGATCATCAGAAACTGGTTTAAATCTAAAACAGAACAGATATTCAGTGCATATAAACCAGTTTAAAAATGGCTGAAACCTGTTTGAGATAAGCCTGGTTGAATGTGGTATCAGACTTAACTGATTTGGGTCCAACCAGTTTATGCAATGTCAATCCCAGACTCCATGCTGGTTTCAGATAAATCAGACACCCCCAGCATCCTGACATGCTCTCTGGGGTGGGCAGGGCTCTCCGCTCTACAGTCCAGCTGGCCCTGCTGTGCTGTTCCCTGGCTGCAGCTCTGGCAGAGACTTCCAGGTTGCTCCCTCCCACCCCGCTCACCCCTCCTTGTTAAGTAGGAATTCCCCCCTCTGCTCTGCCTTTCTGAGAGGTGTCTGCATATAGCTGGGCCTCGATTTACATGGTGGTTACGTTTAGGTTCCAGATGCAGCCAGTAATTTGGCCGATAATACCTGTGCATGTGCACAGCTGCAGTGGAGCACGCAGGTAGTGAGGAGCAGAGCCTGGCAGCTTGGAGAGCTGAATGCAGCTGGTAAGTATGGTGTAGTTGGGGGTGGGGGGAAGGGAAGGAGTATTGGGGGGGCAGATCAAAACCCCCTGCAGTGAGAAGGGAGTGGGGCAGGGGCAGAACTTCTGCCCTGCTGGGGTGGGTTGGTAATGGGATGGAGCCACGGCTTGTCTGAGGGATTAGAGCCATGGCTCCATCCCATGGACATCGGGGGGGGGGCAGCCCTGGCTCAGCCTGGCCCAGCCCCCTCCAAGAAAAGCCCTGTGCAGCCCCAGCCCCAGCTCCAGCCTGCAGCTGCAGCCTGCCCCACCCTGTGCAGATCTAGGGGCACATGCCTCTGTGTACCCTCCTTCTGAGTTGTGGGGTGCGGCTCCCACCACTGCACACATGTTCCCCAGATTAGGTGCGTCTCTGTCCTGTGCCTACCCAGCCCTGACAGGACAGCACCTACCCCAGCCCTTGCCCCACTCCCTCACTGTGGGGGAGTGTATTTGCCCTTTCTCTCCCCCTTCCACTTCTACCAAAACACAACATGCTTACCAGCTACACTGAGAGCAGTGTGGGGGGTGGGGGGGGAAGTGACCAGCTGATTCTAGACCCAACTGTGCATCTTGGCAATTGTGCTGTGCAGTATAAATGTAAATCCATATCTTGTACAAAAATTAAGGTTCACAATTAATTGACCATGCATAACTGAATCTGTGCAGAAAAATACCGTGTAAATTCGGGCATGACTATTATCTAGCAGACCACATGCTGTCTATGCTCTGTGCTGTGACAAAGGCAGGATCAAAAGGTAGGTGGTAATGTCCCTCCATTGTTTTTGTAATGGGGTGATAAACACCGTTATCAATTCCGCTGGGCTAATCAGAGTTTCCTGCTGGGGCCTGGCCACACCCACTTCCCACCTTAGCTCAGTTCTGTGGAAGGGAAGGGAGACCTGTTGTAGTACCCCCCAGTTTCTAGCCTGAGCCTCTTCAGGAATGTGCCTGCATTTCTAGAATGAAAAGGGAGAGTCTGTTCACCTCCAATAGCTTGTATGTTCATTGGTCCACATGTCCAAACTCAGATCTTGTTAAACCTCCAGCTCTTTCAGTTAGATTTAGTGAAAAATCTGAGGAGAGCCATACAGATGAACACTGTGGGTTTGAACCCATTTTGCTCAGTGGAAAGAATCCCAGTGGGTTCATTGGGCATTAATTCAGGCCATTAATATGGAAAGTTAGTGCATGCTGCATTTTCACTGCTTTTGGACTAATATTATCTATTCATTAATTCATGTGTGGGCTTGTGTGTTTGTTATGAAGCCAATATAGTGGTTTAGGTACAGATCAATTTTATAAAAAGGCACAGCCGTTTTACAAAAATATGTGAATATTCTTGATAGATTTTCTGCAAAGTTTTGTAAACCTGTTTTAATATATTAAGCACTATTTTGTAATTTTATTTATGGATACTTTTTTTCTGAGAAGTATCTCCAGTGCTGAATCTACTATTTGATACTGTATGGTAAATAGGCATGTCTCTTTTTAATAAAAGAATAGATAGGTCTCTTTAATTTTTTTTCTATCCTAGTATATTTGATTCTGTTTTTAATATTTTAAGATGAATACAGCAAATCTGTAAATCTGCAGCTGAAGTCTGATGTATTCTGAAATGCCTGTGAAGGGAATATATTGAAAAGAAAGAGGAAAGAGAAACTTCACCTCTTAATAAATGAACTGAGAACATGAATATCTTTAAAGTACTGTTTAATTGACAAATATCATGAAATTATTACTAAATTTTAAAATAGAAAAATAGTAAAAAAAAAAAAAAAAAAGGAAACAGTCAAATGACAGCTCTGCATTCCCAATTTACTTGTTATAAACAATATAGCCACTTATAAATTGCAGAACCAGCATCGTATTTCAAATTTCAAATTTAGGTTTTAAAAAGACGTGTGTAAGGATAAATTCTCTTCTCTGTAGCAATTCATTTTGAGTAACTATATTTTTTGCTTACCATGACAGGCTCATGAATGAGACAGGAATGAGCTGGCATATCTATAATTCAGAAGCATAATAAAATCATGCATCCTTAGTAAAGACATTTTTAGAATTACTCTTTTCCATACTTTCATTCTGCCCAGAGGGCTTTACAGTCACTGCACAGCCAAAGCCTTAAAACCACAGTAAATCAAACTGTTGATATTGGTTCACAGATTAAATTGAAGGTGACCCAAACCATGAAAGGGGTCTGATTCTGAGATGCTTCATATACATCGCTTACATTGAAGTCAGATTGATTTAGGCAAGCAAAATGCGTTTCTGAATTGTGCTCAGAGGTCTGATCTGTGGGTCATGGAGGAGACATTGATTCAATGCAGGAGACCAAGGCATTCCAGGAAGAGCTCTTTTCTAAGTTTGCCAGTTGACTTGATGCTGAATCCAAGATGGTGATAGTTTTTGGACCTTAGCTGTGTGGAAGCAGGCCTTCTCTTCATCCATCCAAACAGCTGAAGAGAAAGATAGCAGGAAGTGACCATTCATAATTTTTGCTTTCATATGCTTTGGACTGAAAAATAAATTTCTGATTTTTTTTATATAAGTTGCATTATACTAATTTGTTTTTCTGGGTTGACTAACAAGGTTTTATCTCTAAAGCAATATTACTAAAACTCTCTGCAATCTTTTTTTATGGGGTCAACTACTTTTGCATAAGTGAGAGCATAAAGTTACTCAGACTCAGAATCATGTTATGCTTTATTGTATAATAATCAACTGTTTTTAATGTTTTCAAAATGCTCCAGGGACTTCTCGGGCACTGACATTTTTATGACTGTAATGTAATCTCTTTTTCAGATTTTTATTTCATAATGGATGTACAGTGTTTGCCTCTAAACTCAGAGAGCAGAGCATAAGATCAGCTGGGCATGCAGTTAACAATACTATGAATTAACTACTGTATTGTACATACAAATATTTACCAAGGTACTTCTTAAATTTTAAAGAATAAATATTTCTAGAAAGTCAGCAATGCCAGATATTTTAGAAGTGTTCTCAGGGTAAAATATTTTACAATTAATGGCTGGCAAACTAATTTTGTCTAATTCATTTAAATGTTGCCATTTTCAAGATTCATAGATTTCACAGAGTTAAGAGATTTCATAGACATTAGGGCTGGAAGGGACCTTGGAAGATCATCGAGTCCAGCCCCCTGCCCCAGGGGCAGGAAGTCAGCAGGGGTCATAGGATCCCAGCAAGATAAACATCCACATTTTTACAAGAAAAACATCCACATGATTCCTGAAGGCCTGCAGCCTTGGTGCGAAACATTTTGGGGGGCTCACTGTAAGCATGGGTTTTGTAAATAGCTGCTGTAAGCAGTTCAGTAAGTAGGATAACTAGATGCCCTTTTCATCCCAGGGGGATGATGGCCATCTGGGCCTAGCAGCAGGGCCTAGAGACTACTCCCTGGTCATTTCCCCATAACATGTTTAATTTTATTTTGTGAGTGTTAGTCTGGGGGAGTGGGGAGAGGGATATTACTATAGCTTGTAACTGTTCAGTTGTAAGGGTGGCTGTTTTTGCCAAAAGAGTGGAGCTTGGAAAGAAAGAGCTTCGGGGGCGGAGCAGAAAAGTTGTAGGGACATCAGAGAGCTGGAGAAAAGGGGTAGTACCAGGGAGGACAGATTAGAGAGAAAGGAATAGTCCTCAAGGGGACAGAGTGGAATCCAAGGGCAAAGGGAACAGAAGTAGCAGAATAAAGACCATTTGTTTTGAAAAAGTCTTTTCTGCTTTTTGGGATGTTGGCACTCTTTACTACTTGCCCATTTGAAGAAGAAAACATCCCTTCCTGGTAGCTGACCAAAAAAGGAGCTCTCTGAGGGAGAGATCACTAGGGAAGTTGGGGATAGAAAAGAGCCAGGGTCTCTAAGCCAGAGGCAAGACCCCTCAGGGGGAATATAGCTTTGTCTTGGGAAGTCTTGAGGCAGAACTATCCCCCCAAAAAGGGCATAAACTATGACAACTGCTGTTTCTAATATTCTAATGTTCTATTAAGGGAACATTTCTTTTTCAAAAATGCCCTGGCATGCCACAGCACTCTGTTTCCCTCTCCTCCTCCCAATGCTGTCTGGTATGCTTAGCCCTCTGCAAGGTCATTTTAGATGTGCAGCTGGATATTATTACAGGCCTCTTGGGGACCAGAGCATAGATACTCTGGTCTACCGATTAGGATGCTGAGGGAAGGCCAGGAAGTGGGTCAGAATTCAAGAGTCAAGTTACCAGGCCTGGAGGAAAATCCAGGAGCAGAGTCTAGTACATGGGTCAGGATCAGGATCCAGAAAACCAGCAACCAAGTGCCATGGGCCAGGGGCAATCCAAAGGACAAAGACAAGTCAGGGGTCCAGAAAAATCACAGCCACGTTACTGAGTCCAAAGGGTAGTCCACAAGGTGAAGTTCAAGCCCTGAATCAAGCCAGGGGTCAAAGCCAAGGAAAACCAGAGTCAAGGAGTCAATAGCCTTGTGACAGCAGACTGTGTCAAAACCGTTGATTGGCTTGGAAACCTGTGGCCCCAGGTGGGTCCAAATGGATAAGTGATGCTTCCAACAGCTAATTGGCTCTCATGTCCTTGTCATAAACTAGACTTTTTTCCAGAATTGTGTATATCTTAAATTGTTGATGACAAGTTATTTAGGATATTTGTTGGAATCTGACAGGGACCGTGACGTGCATGCTTCTGTTATGGCAGTTGGAACTGCATCTGTGGCTGATAAGGTACTTGGCCTGCCTGATTGGGGTCCTTGACAGGCCTGTGGCTTGGGAGTGCCACCAGGGACCTCCCAAGCCAGGAGGCCTATCTACTACTTCATTCATGCTGGAAATGGTAGAAAAGCATTCATATGTCTACATGTACAATTAATATGCCCAAATATACTGCACAAATACAGGCTCATTACAATGCTGCCAAGTGCATGTCCACATATGCGCTTGGGTTGGAGCTTGACAGGAACAACTTAGTCCAGCACTGCTCCTGTCCTGCTCTGCCCCCGCCCTGCAGTAGTCAGGGGGAGTTCCAGGCTCCCTTAGGTAACAGGGCTGGGTTGACAGAGGGTATGGAGAGTCAGGCCTTGGTTCCCAGGGGTGGGAGGAGCTGTCTCTGGCTTTGGGGGCAGCTCCCAGCCACACAGAGCTCAGAGTTGGCTGCAGCCAGTGTTCCCAGGAGAAGCATGTGCAGGTCTGAGCCACCAGCTGGGGAGGCCCATGGCACCCATACCATATTGTACCCATCCTTTCTTCCCCTGCAGCTGCGATTCCCCTTGGGAGCTGCAGTCACAGTGATAGTAGAGCCTGGAGCTACTCTGCAGTGCAGGGACCATAGAACAGCCCCAAGGCTGGGAACTGCCTTTGCAACATTGAGTAGCTGGTCCTGTCCCCAGCTGAGCTGCCTGGGCCCCTGTTCCCCTGCAGTACGTGGTGTCATGGCAGCCTGGCTGTGGGGCTTGCCTGGTTGTGGGGCTCCTGTTGAGCAGGGTACTGCGCTGGTGTGCCACCCCTTGCGTGGTGATCACACCAGTGCAGGGTTGCTCCCGGTACAGCTGTGGAGGTCTCAGTCAGGATCTACACATGTAGTACAGTGCATTAATATTATGCAGGGGTGGGCAAAATATTACCGGGGGGGCTGGATCCAGCCTGCCAGGCAATTCTATCTGGCCCGCAGGGTCCCTAAAAAATTTAGAAAATTAATATTTATTTGCTCCTGGCTGCCTGTCAAAGACGACAGGAGCCA
>NW_017728906.1:182091930-182099203 GCF_001723895.1 Crocodylus porosus | reverse complement strand
CCGCAGGGTCCCTAAAAAATTTAGAAAATTAATATTTATTTGCTCCTGGCTGCCTGTCAAAGACGACAGGAGCCAGGGGCAGTAGGACCCAGGGGAAGCTGGTGGCAGGACCCAGCAGCAAGACCCGCCCAGCCCTGCCCCCCAGTCAGAAGCCCCTGCCCAGCAGAGGCTTCTGGCCTGGGACCTGTTCCTGCTTCCCTGCACTGGAGAAGTCTGGGGCCCAATGAGAGGTAGAGCGGTGTTCAACCTGGTACTTGCTACTGGGGATGACCTAAGTGGCGACTTAGTGATTGATGGGAAGCTGGGTGACAGTGACCAGAAACTGATCACCTTCTCCATCCATTATAAAGCTGGCAAGTCAGCAACACGGAAGCTCTTGACTTCAGGAAAGCCGATTTTGACAAGCTCAGGAGGCTTGTCAGTGAGGCCCTAAGGGACCACGACCCCAGGGGGAGGGGAGTTCAGGAAGAGTGGTTGCTCCTCAAAGGAGTGATCCTCGATGCACAAGCTAATTCTATTGCATCTGGGAGGAAAGGCAGTAAGAGGGCACAGCAGCCCACCCTGACTCTCAGCAGACCTGCTGGGGCTAAAAAGAAAGGCCTACAAAGGATGGAGGATGGGATTCACCTCCAAGGAGGATTATTTTGCACTGGTCCAGTCCTGCAGGGAGCAAACCAAGTAAGCCTTCAAGGCTGCAACTGAACTCCAACTAGCTTCGAGCATCAAGGACAAAAAAAAGTCCTTTTTCAGATATGTGGGGAGCCGGAGAAAAAGTAAGGGCAACATTGGACCCCTGCTGAACCAGATAGGACATCTGATAACTGATGCCCAGGAAAAAGCCAACCTATTAAATGGGTACTTTGCATCGGTCTTTCATTAGTCCCATGGGACACCCATGCCCACCATGGGACAAGGAGGTCCGGGTGAGGGAGATCCCCTGCCCTCCATTAATGCTGACCTCGTGAAGGAACACCTTGAGAGGCTGGATACCTTCAAGTCAGCTGGCCCTGACAATCTATACCCCAGGGTACTCGAGGAGCTGGTAAGCATCATAGCCTAGCCCCTGGCACGGATCTTTGAAAACTCCTGGTGCTCTGGTGTAGTGCCTGAAGACTGGAAGAAGGCCAATGTGGTGTCGATCTTCAAGAAAGGGAGGAAAGTGGATCCGGCTAACTATATCTCTATCCCGGGGAAGGTCTTAGAAAAGTTTATTAGGGAGGCCATCCTTAATGGACTGGTCGACACCAACATCCTAAGGGATAGCCAGCACGGGTTTGTTGCGGGTAGGTCTTGCTTGACCAATCTCATTTCTTTCTACGACCAGGTGACCTATCACCTGGACAAAGGAGAAGAGATTGATGTCATATGTCTTCACTTCAAAAAAGCCTTTGATCTGGTATCCCATGATCACCTCTTGGTGAAACTGGCCAATTGTGGCCTTGGGTCCACCACAATCTGCTGGCTGGGAAATTGGCTCTATGGTCAGATCCACAGGGTAGTAACTGATGGAATTCAATTGTCATGATGCCCTGTGACAAGTGGGATCCCCCAAGGCTACATATTGTTCAATATCTTCATTAATGATGTGGACATTGCAGTCAGAAACAGACTGGCCACGTTCACTGATGACACCAAACTCTGGGCCAAAGCATCCACACCTGAGGGCAGGCGGGTGATCCAGGCTGACCTGGACAGGTTCAGCAAACGGGCGGACGAGGACCTGATGGTGTTCAACACTGAAAAATGGAAGGTTCTCCACCTTGGGAGGAAAAACCTGCAGCACCCTTGTAGGCTTGGCAGTGCTACACTGGCTAGCACTACGGAAGAAAGAGACTTGGGAGCCGTCATTGACCACAAGATGAACATGAGCCTGCAGCGCGATGCTGTGGCTACTAAAGCGACCAAAACACTTGCTTGAATACATAGATGCTACTCAGGCAAATCCCAGGATGTCATTCTCCCCTTGTACTCGGCCTTGGTGAGGCCGCAGCTGGAGTACTGCGTGCAGTTTTCGGCTGCACAATTCAAAAAGGATGTGGAGAAGCTTGAGAGAGTCCAGAGGCGAGCCACGCACATGATCAGAGGTCAGGAAAACAGACCTTACGATGACAGGCTGAGAGCCATGGGGCTCTTTAGGCTAGAAAAGCGTAGGCTCGGGGGTGATCTGATGGTCACCTATAAGTTTATCAGGGGTGACCACCAGGATCTGGGGGAACGTTTGTTCACTAGAGTGCCCCAAGGGATGACAAGGTCGAACGGTTATAAACTACTGCAAGACCATTTCAGGCTGGGCATAAGGAAGGATTTCTTTACTATCTGAGCCCCGAAGGTCTGGAATAGCCTGCCATCAGAGGTGATTTAAGCACCTACATTGAATGCCTTCAAGAGTAAATTGGATGCTTATCTTGCTGGGATCCTATGACCCCAGCTGACCTGCTGCCCCTTGGGTGGGGGGCTGGATTCGATGATCTTCTGAGGTCCCTTCCAGCCCTAATATGTATGAAAACTATGAAATGTGGCCCTTGACAGCTTGCCAAAACTCAGTAAGCAGCCCTCTGACCAAAATAATTTCCAGCCCCTGGAAACTTTTAATGCATCATTTTCTAGTATCTGTATCTACTGGTGCTAGCAGACGGCACTTCTAATGCATAGGAATTGCAATGCATGTGTAGACAATGATGACTAATTACACACATTACACTAATTTAATGTGCAGTAGAAGTTCTTGTGTAGCTGTTCCCAGTGAGATGAATATTGCTATAGATGGGAGTGAGGTCCGAATTCTAGCCTTCTGACATTACTCTCCATAGGGTGAAAATCTTCCTCACTCCTTTCTATATATTTTACAAGCTGAAATACCCGGTTTTTGCCCAATTTGTTATTTTTTTTAATTGCAATATTTGTTCATTTCCAAAGAATTTAGTACAACATATTTTGGTCAAAATATTGTTTATTATTAAGAACATGGCACAACATATTTGACATTTAACATGAAGCAGAAGAAAGGGCAAGTGTCAATATAATAATGACAATTAAACCGAATTCACTGCATTCAAAATTGAGTGGTACCATTTTGTTATCTGAGAAGTGCAGAGAGCTGAGCTGAGGCGTGTGTGGCCAGGCCCCTGCAGATGCCATTCTTAGGGAGGGGTTTCCCCTCCCTCCTGACCAGCCCAGCAGGAAATGTTTATCACCCCTTATTAAGTGTTTATCACCTCATTAAGAAAACAACAGAGGGACATTACCAGCTATCTGTTGACTGTGCCTTTGTCCCTTGTGCCACAGATTGCAGGTAGCCAGCATGTGGTCTCCTAGCTAATGCTGAGGTGTCTGGGAGGGACAGGGAAATGCTTGCTTAGCAGAGTGGGGATCAGAAGCCAGGCAGAAGCCTGCAGGAGCTGCAGCCAGGGAGGAGAGTGGAGGGGCCAGCCCTGGTGTTGAGCAGAGAGTCCTGCCGAGATCAGAGAGCATGCCAGGATGCTGGGATAGTCTGGTTTATTTTAAACCAGCAAGTGGTCTGGGACAGACATTGCATAAAGCAGTTTGGCCCAAATCAGTTAAATCTGATACTACATTCCACTAGGTTTATCTCAAACTGGTTTCAGCCATTTTCAAACTGTTTTATGCGCATTGAACATCTGTTTTGTTACAGGTTTAAATCAGTTTCTTCTGATCACTTAAACCAGTTGATGCGTAATGTCTGTCCCTAGCCAGGGAGATTGCGTATTTCAGGATTGGATCTGTCTGGGGAACAGGGTTCCTGCAGAAAACATCCAACAAGGATGTTGGAATTAACAGTACTTTTGAAGAACTATGGACCAGATAAATGGAGAGAACAGTTTTGATTTGAAACTAGATATTTCATTTCTACTTTTGCAACTCCAGTTGAATAGGATATTTCCCATAGGAAAACTCAGATTTGAATAAAACCCCATTTTTCCCAAAGGGAAACATTGCATTCAATTTTATCAGCTTTGATCTATAACAATTTAAGAGTATAAATCACCAAGGCAAAATAATGTGAAGTCAGATCCCCAATCTATATTCTATGCAGGAAGGAGGCTTCTGTAAAGGTTTATAGCACAGTTTGTATGTACTAATGTAAAAATGCAATTCCTTTCAATTAAACATAATTCACATTCTTTACTTTCGTAGATCACTTGGTAGTATTAATGTAAAATGATAGCTTAGATCTACACACTGGAGGTTTGTACATACTCCTTGGTCTTAGTCTAGCAGTAGTCTAGTTGTGTTGCTCATCTCTTTTTTCCTATACCCCGTTTTAATTCCAGATTCCTTTCTGCACTACATTGTTCTCATTTAAATTCAGTTTGAGTGTGTGCTATATTCCATCTCTTGCCAATCAGACTCATTATCAGAGTGTGTAAATGTGTACAGGCCTCTGTTATCTCCATACCTTTTCAATTTTAGGGCCTTAATGCATGTTGCCCTTAAGATCTGTCCATTCCAACTCATTGTTAGGGCATGAGTCATTCTTGCCCTGAAGGTCTCTTTGTTTCATACTTACTGTCAGAGTCTGAATGTTTTCTGCCCTCAGGCTTTATTCTTTCAGACTGATCATCAGGACTTGAATGAATGTTGCCTCTGGGTTGCCTCCTTTCAGTTTCAATTTCAGGACTGGAGCACTTGCTGCCCTCAGATTTTCACCTTTCAGTTTTGATATTAGGGTTTAAAGGCCTACTGGCTTTCAAGTACTTTTCATTTAAATATTTTCTTTTTTTGTGCTTCAGTTAGATGTGGTTGAATTGTAATTTCACTGACAATACCTCCCTTTATATATTTCTCAAAATTCAGTTTGATGTTATTCTAGATTTTCTTTTGTTTCAGCTTGTAGATTATTTTTGTTGACATGAAGTGAGAATCTTCAATGATTGATTATTTCATGTCTTTTTAAAAGGTTTGCAAAAAGTCACCTTTTATTTGAGTAAGAGAGTTGTGTATTGATAGAAATGGGGTTTCTCTTCTGTGTGGTAACTTAAACCCTTTCTTTGAGTAGGTTTGTATTTTGAGTGCCCTGAAGAGTTTATTCAGGTTTCCAGTACTTTATGTAAGTGATACTTTCTAGCTCACATTTGAGGCTTCATTTGAACAAGGGAGCTTGCATATACAAGTGAACTGCTCTTAACTAGTATTTAGAATTGACTTTGAATTGGTAACTGTTGCTAACTGTTGTGTGATTGGGACAGATGACTGTTGCCTTTAAAATATATAGGCACTTCACACATCACTGCACTCTCATATGATACTTTCAGTGAGCCTGAATGGTTTATTTTGGAGATTTCCTTGGAAAGTAGGCCATACCCTTCTCCTGATTTTCATGCATGCTATTTAACCTCTTTCCACTCAAAACTCCTTATCAGGGTCAACATATATGCTGTTGTAATGGAGTAGGGGTGCTAAGGCAATATTACATGTAACCCTACTCCCCTTCTTCATTCATCTCAGCTTCTGTCACGTGTACTTCAGCAAAGAGTTTTCTGCCTTTTCAGAAAGCATTACACAGACGTAAGCTTTAGGGGCATGCATACTGACTCTGTGGGTGCTCCAGGGCTCAAGCATCCACCCCCCAAAAAAATGGTGCTCAACCCCCATGAGCCATTAACCCCCCCCACCCCCCCTCCAGAAAATGCAGTTCACCAGAAGAAGCAGTGTGTTGCTTCAACCTGTCTCTGCAGCATCTGTAAAGATTGGTTGCTTCAGTGGGCCTTTTTGACAATTTTAGATAAAGCTGATTCAACCGGCTATTAGATAAAAGCACCGAAAAAGCCTCACCCTGCTAAAGTGCCTTATCTTTAGAGATGCTGTAGAACCAGGTTGAAGTAATGCTGTACCTCTTTTGGGCATGCAGGGGGCTTGGCACAGGAACACGCAAGTTTAAAGTAAAGTGCCAATATTGGGAAGGGGGGGTTGTTTGTTTATTTTTTTTTAAGTCTGCAAGCACTTACTGGCAGAAACCAAAGTTGGCACTTGTGCTCAGGGCTATTGTATGTAAGAGCTCAAGTGTCATGATTTAATAATGGCTGCCTGCTCAGCTTGAAGGAAAGAGTATCACAGTTTTTCATAAAAAATGAATACACAGAAAACGTTGTAAATATTAGGTAATACCAAACAGTAAAACTTATAACTACAAGCTATAGATCAATAAAGCTACTGCTGCTCTTCAAAGCTGTTACATATATTTACAGGATTTCAAAATAATATTTATTCTTTTGTATTGTAGTACATATTTGGATCTTGTTTAACAGATGATTTCTTGTGTTTCATGTGGTGTATGTTACTTGGACTGTTCAGAGCTTATTGATAGCAGCATTTCAGTTCTTTTCCAAATACTATGGAACCCATCAATTAAATGAATAGTCTGATATCCACAGGTGATAGTTTATGTGGGCGGGGGGGTTATGATTGACCATCTGTTGTAGGTTTGGGGATCTTTCACACTTGTCCAGGCCCTGACCCTTTCGGTCAGGACCTGATTTGCTGTAGTTGCTCCCTTCAGCCCTGGGCCCATTCAGTCCAGCTTTGGCTCTCTGGTAGTAGCAGCACAGCTGGGAATTAGACTCCACAGCAGGGCTCTGGCCCTCCAGGTTTCCTAGCCTTAAAGGGATTAAATCCCCCTTCTCTCTTTCTCTCTCTCTCAGGATGTGACCCCTCACCTTCAAAGTGTGACAATGCACTGGGTTCTTTAAGGTGCTTGCACAGTAACCTCCACCTCACCTCCCAGTCACTATCAGCCCTCTGGGTATCCATTACAAAAGAAAAAGGAAAGAATCCCAATTGAAAGCTATTCTCTGCTTCTGGGTGAAACAGAGTCTTTACACTGGGCTTCACCTCATGGGCCTGCTTAAACCACCCAAAAACAAAAAGGGACAACAGCAACAAAACTCACTCCCCTTCTGGGGTTGCTCAGTGTCCATTCAGGCCTTCTCTCCCTCTGGCAGGGACCACCTTGTCTTCACCATGGTCAGGGCTTCACTGTCCCTCCAGCCTGAGGGGAACCCTGTTTTACCTCATGGGCGTGTTCACACGAGCACGCATGTGCCTCTTGCCCCCGCTTAAATCCCTTTGAGGTGGAGCAACGGGCACGTGTGGGAACAAAAAAATGTTCCCTGCACTGCAGACTTGCAGCATGGGGAGAAAATTTGACCCCTGGATATCCAGGGGTCTAAAAAAAGTAAAGTATAAAAAAGTGGGGCAGGCAGCAGTTGCCCTGAGGCAACCAGAGCCTGGGTCCTCCATAGAGATGCTCTGGCTG
>NW_017728906.1:182090053-182091810 GCF_001723895.1 Crocodylus porosus | reverse complement strand
CCAGCCCCCCAAACCCCCTGACCCTTGCCCTGGCCAGACCCATCCCCCCAAGCCCACCTGAACCCTGTCCCCTGACTCATAGTTTTATAGCTGGTAGGGTTGGAAGGGACCTGAGCAGATCATCAAGTTCGATCCCCTGCCATGGGCTGGAAAGAATGCTTGGGTCAAACAACCCTTTCAAGGTGTCTAGCTTCCTTCTGAAGACCCCCAGGGTAGAAGCAAGCACAACTTCCCTTGGAAGTTGGTTCCAGATCCTAGCTGCCCTGACTATGAAGTAGTGCCTCCTGATATCTAGCCTGAATCTACTCTCCATCAATTTATGGCCGTTATTTCTTGTTACACCCAGTAGTGCTCGGGAGAACAGGGACTCTCCCATTGCCTGGTGGTCTCCCTTGGCCAGTTTATAGACAGCCACCAGATCACCTCTCAGCCTTCTCTTGTGGAGTTTGAACAGGTTCAGGTCTCGTAGCCTCTCCTCATAGGGCCTGCCCTGCTGCCCCCGATCATGTGAGTAGCCCTCCTCTGGACCCTCTCAATCCCTCCTCAAGTGTGGCGCACAGAACTGGACACAGTACTCCAACTGCAGCCTGACCAGTGTCATATAGAGGGGGAGGATCACTTCCTTGGACCTGCTCATGATGCATCCGTGGATGCATGACAAGGTGCAGTTAGCCTTCCTGACTGCATCCCCACATTGGTAGCCCTTGTTCATCTTGGAGTCTATAATGACTCTAAGATCCTTTTCTGCCTCTGTACTGACAAGAAGGGAATTTCCTAACCTGTAGGTCTGCTGCTAGTTCTTTCTCCTTGGGTGCAGTACCCTGCACTTGTCAGTATTGAATCTCATGACAAGGTGCAGTTAGCCTTCCTGACTGCATCCCCACATTGGCAGCCCTTGTTTATCTTGGAGTCTATAATGACTCCAAGATCCTCCACCCCTGTAACCTGTTCAGATCCAATTGCAGCCTGTTCCTCCCTTCTAGCGCGCCCACTTATCCCCACACCTTAGTGTCATCTGCGAATTTGAACGGGGTGCTTTACACCCTATCGTCCAAGTTGGTGATGAAGATGTTGAACAGTGAGGGCCTGAGGACTGAGCCCTGGGGAACCCCATTACCCACATCCCTCCAGGTCAAAAATGACCTGTCCACCTCCACTCTCTGAGTGCAGCCCTCCAGGCAATTGGCGACCCATCTGACTGTGTAGGTATTGACACCACAATGTCTTAATTTCTGAATGAGAATGGGGTGAGAGACAGTGTCAAAGGCATTCCTGAAGTCCAGAAAGACTATGTCCACTGCGATGCCTGCATCCAAGGATTTTGTGAACTTGTCATAGAAGGCCACCAGGTTGGTCTGAAAGGTCCTGACTCTAATGAACCCATGTTGGTTGCCCCTAAGCATACACTCCCCTGTTTGCACCTTGCAGATGTGCACCTGGATAATTTTCTCAAAGAGCTTCCCCAGGACCAAGGTAAGACTAACAGACCTATACATTCCTGGGTATTCCTTCCTCCCTGTTTTGAAAATGGGGACCATATTGGCCCCCATCTGGCACCTTGCCAGAGCACCATGAGTACTCATAAAGCTGTGCTAGGGGTCCCGCAATGACTCCATACTTTAAAAACAAAACCCCCCCAAACCCTGGCATGTACTGGCAGGTTCAGATGCTGTCTGGCTGACTGGGGCCCTCCCACACAGTGAGGGGTATGGTGATAGCCGCAGCAGCTGCAGGCTGGGCCCTCCCACCCCCCCCAC
>NW_017728906.1:182058358-182089848 GCF_001723895.1 Crocodylus porosus | reverse complement strand
GGGGCAACCATTGGGGGGCTGCTTCAGCAGTCCAGCTGGCACAAGGGGTAGTGTCCCCAGGTACCAATTGTCTGGGCCCCAGAAGCTCCTGAGAGCTAGTAACACTGAGCTACTTGGCAGGGAGGCTTTTTATACTGCTGGGGCCAGGACAGGGCAGCTTTTTATACTGCTGGGGACAGCACAGGTGCTGGCCCTGGGCTCTAGCTTCCCCTGGTTGAAGATCCAGGAGGAGCCAGGCAGGGTTATTTTGCCCCAAGCGGCACAATTTGCTCCACAACAAAGTGCGTATCCGAGCATGTGTGCTGAGGCAAAAAGCCCCAGCTCAAATTTGCACTGCTTCTAATTGAGGTGCTGCAAGCTCACGTTCTTTCATGAGTCCTTCCTTCGGCCAGGCTGGCCTGTTAGTTGGCCTGAGCACTGGGGCTTCTTGTGACTCCCAGCCCTGCCAGCTGCCTTTGCCAGGGCCACAGAAACCTTTCTGCTGGCTTCATAGCCTTCCCTCATTGACAGGGTGAGGGTTCCCTCTTGCAATTGCCTCTCATATAATTTCTGGACCATTATAACTATGACATCACTTTTACTGTACCAGTCAATAAAGCAAATGATTTATTAGTTTCAGTTGCATGTCATAACTTACATACTTATTGCACATTAGTTGTCATCTTTGCTTTTTCACACTCTGTAAATGTTACCTTGCCAGTGCCTTGTGTGTAGTCAAAAGATGCACAGATGTAATGTTAAATCAGTTTAAAACAATACCTTTCTTTACTGTAAATTCAGTATAGACAAAATGTGTCTAATGGATTTAGGAGTGCAAGTCCTTTTCTGAGTAGATGCCTGCATTTCCCAAGACCAGATTTTAAAGGTATTAAGGCATTGTTGCCTTCAACATGGCAACATTCAGGGGCAGATTCTAAAGGGAATTAGATCTAATGCCTATCTCAATCTCATTATCAAAAACAACTTAAGCATGTAGATGACTTCTGGTCATATTTAGGATCATAATGGCTAGATATCAAAGGAGCTAAGATGCAAATGCGCTGGTGGTATATAAAGACACTGAAGAAAAATTTAAATTTACTGAAGGCATTATTACTGTCAACATTAATGGATGTAAATGACTACACATGGTTCAAAGCAGTAGAGGATCAGACACTCAGTGTTCATGTTGTAGTCCTGAAAAAGAAAAGACAGCAACAAGGAGAAAGAAGGCACAGATGAAAACATCCCAATTTTACCAAGAGACCTAAAGACACAGTGTATTATTACCCTGGGTGCAGGTATTCTTTTTGTATATGTGTCTGTATATAACCAGAATGGTTTCATCCAACAGGGCCAACTGAAATTGTATCCCTATTAACATAAAATTTCTTTCTTGAGTAATCATTCAGTATGACTCGTATAAAGAAGATGTGGCCTGTCTTAGAGCATATTGTGTACATGAACTTCAAAAGGGATTTATTCAATATATAGATTATTTACAAAAAGGTGCTGGGAAGACATACACATCTGGGGAAGTAACAGATTGTTGAGGGTTTAATCCCTTTAGGGATGCTGAATGTTTATAATCTCTATTCATGTTGGTTCACTCTAATATGTTCTTTAGGCTTGAGTGTATTGAGGGCAAATTGTCTCATGTCATACCTAATCTATTCAGTAATATCATTCAAAGTGTTTAAATGTCTGCTGCCTTTGATATGACCTTTTGTCAAGAACTTGGGTCGTGTGTTAGTTGGATGTCCCCTCTGTTCCTCTGTTTATTTCATTCTCATGTTCTTTATTCTGTCTTCTGCCATCTTTTAAATTTGCTCTCAAATACCTTGCATTTACACATTTTTCCCACTTCATGGAAATTATAAATCTTCTTTTGGTATTGCCTCTACCGTACGCAATTATTTTGGGGGAGAAAGTATGAATTCCCTGTGAGAGTCACAAAATAGGTCAAACAGTCTGAATTATTCTAGTATCAAATTGTGTATTTAAATATGTTATCTATTTTGCTACCATATTTCTTTATATCTGTTTGGAAAACCTAGGTGTAATACACTGGACTGCATTAGAAAGCAAATAAAGTTACAACTGAGGCATTTATGAAGTTACTAGAGTGTCCAAAAGCTATGTGAAGTTTGGAATAGTCAGATAAAGGGAAAAAGGCACAACATTTTTTTAGGCTTGTGAAACACCCATCCTATTGCCATGTTGACTGCTAAAGTGCACAGGACAGGAGTAAGTGAACATTAGTTTAATATGAGTATGATAAATTTATACATCTGAACATTATACATTCAAAACTGCTGTTTAGCTTCTTAGATGCGTAACCAAAATTTTATGCTGAGAACTGCTTTTTAGCGTTTTATCTATTGTATGTTTTTATTATAAAGGGCATCTTATGATGTCACTTGACATTGTTGTAATACAATGTAATAATTTTGCATGAGTTATCACTATGTTTTCAATATGCCAGTGATATACCAATACTGTGAGGAATAATTTCTTCTATACCAGTGGTTCTCAACCTTCTTAGACTTAAGGCATCCCTGGATAGACTCAAAAGTCCCCTCAGAATATGCTAGCTCTTCATTTTCACTTGTTTTTTAACTACAGAAAAATATTAGAGCAATTCTTCTGTTTCAAAGGACTTAGATCACAACAAAGCAGAATGTTTTTAACACTAAAGATTCCTATTTACATCACTGTGTTTATCATATGAATCATGTTTTCATACCTAATAGTGTTAACATTGTGGGTGTGTCCACACATGGAAGCATGTGCGCTTGCAGCAGCTCAAATTTGAGCTGGGGCTTTTTGCTTCAGTGCACGTGCTCAGACATGCACTTTGGTGTGTAGCAAATTGTGCCACTTGGGGCAAAATAACCCTGCCTGGCTCCTCCTGGATCTTCAGCCATGGGGAGCTAGAGCCCAGGGCCAGTACCTGTGTTGTCCCCAGCAGTATAAAAAGCTACCCTGTCCTGGCCCCAGCAGTATAAAAAACCTCTATGGCAAGTAGCTCAGGGTTGCTAGCTCTCAGGAGCTTCTGGGGCTAGCCCCTGCAGGGGTCAGGGTCCTTGGGGGGGCTGGCAGGAGGAGGGGACAGCTCTGGCAGGGGTCTGGGGTCTTAGGGGGCTGTGGGAGTGGGTGCTGTCAGGGGTTCCCCCCATGGTCCCCTTCCCCCTCCTTCAGCCTCCCAACCCCTTACTCACTAGTACCGGAGCCCTGGTGCTGAAACGTGCCCACTGGCCAGCTGCGTGTTTCAGCACCAGGGTGAGGGGCAAACATAGAGATGCTCTGGCAGCCAGAGCATCTCTGTGGAGGACCCAGCCTCCAGTTGCCTGCTCCACTTTTTTTAACCCTTGGATATCCAGGGGTCTAATTTTCTGGTTCCCCCATGTTCCTGCCACCAGTGGTCACTGGTTTTCACCCTTCCCCTCCCAAAATTGCTCCCCTGGGTGGTTGCCTCTGTCACCCCACCTAATTACACCACTGCTAGTTGAGAATGACTTTTCTATAGTATAAATTTACAAAGCTGGCAATCAAAGCTAGACTATGGTAGCAACATGATTTCCTGTAATCTATTATTAACTTTTACTTTATACTTCTAAAATATGCTTCCTTTGATGCCTTATGTGACTTAGTTGTATTCCTACTATAAAGTAGAACAACATTTAAAATGCCAGATATGTAGATGCCTTTGATTTACATTGGTAAATCCATCTACTCACTGATGAATTATAAAGTCTGACACACTATGTGGCATACTTTTGTAAGAACTTTTTGTTACAACTTTATTTAGCACCAGCTGATCTTACAGTTTAATTTCATGTTTAGTTGGTCAACACAATGCAAAGACAATATAATTAATTTTTCCAAAGGGCAAAAGGAATGGCTGTTTACCTGCTTTATAGCTTTTTATTTTAGTTTATTTGAAGATCCTTAATCTATAATAAGTAAAAAGAGCTTTGAGAAGCCTACTGGTAGAGTCTAACAGGATTGTAAATTGTTGATTATAATAAAGCCCTCATATTATTCGTAAGTTTGTCTAACTTTTCAGAAATAGAAGCACTGTGGGCATGGGTAGCACTATAAAGATCACATTTGGAACATGATAATAAGAATTACTTTTTACCTTGGTTAATAATAAATGCATAGTTATGGTAGTATCAGTGGTGATATCAAATCATTATGGTTGTTTAAAAAACAATTAACTGATGTAATACAAGACAAAATTAAGTAGTAATGGACTGAATGTTTTATCTTGTTATCTTATTTTGCATGTTTGAATGCATTTCTATCCCAATAACTAACATTTTTCATTAATAATAGTATTCTGTTAGTTAAAGGCACGTTCAGATATATTTGATAATAAGCTGAGATGCAGTCCTGGAGCCTTAAAATTCCACATCTGGTACAGAAGCAGTGTGATCTCTGTTGCAAGAACCCAGTGTAATTGGATAGGATCCAGCATGAAGAACAGATGGATGTATTTATTTTTTTAGTTATCATTTACTACCTTGAAGTCAAAAATTGTGATAATTAAAAAATGAATATGGCATTTGTGTATAGAGATAATCAAATAATTTACAATAAGTTGTACTGAGTAAATGTCATCTGCTTTTATGATCATGAATTGATCCCACATAATTTAAAATTTTCCTAATGGCACTCAGAAAGTTTAGAGTGGCAGTTCCCAAACTGTGGGCCACGACCTCAAATGGACATGCAACATTAGTGGATGGGATGCAGGGATGGGGGTCTGTGGGTTGGGAGTGAGGGGCCATGCTGAGGAAATGGGGCCATACATGGGCTCATACTGAGGAAAAGTTTGAGAAGCACTGCTTTAGAGAGTACAGAATGAAGCTCCCAGATTTTTGAGTTGTACATCCCAGTGAAAGTATGTTACATGCTTTTACTGGTCTGCACATTGGATGAACCCAGCAGTCTTTCCTGCCCAAGTGCAGTGGGGGCTTGACCCAATGATCTGTAAGGTCTCTTCCAGCCCCACAAAACTATGAAACTATGAAACAGCTAGGAAGTGACTTTGGGGTTAATTTCAAAGTGCTGGTTACGTGAACTTCTTGATAGAACATAGTTCCACTGAAATTCCTTCAGAATATGCAGCTCTCTGGAAACTGAAATGATTCAGTTATTTTCATTGGATTTGGAGGGGAATACTAAGGTCATCTATCAGGGGGCTTAGGTGTCTCTATACTAATGCTAGAAGTATGGGAAACAAGCAGGAGGAACTTGCACTCCTGCTTGCAGACAAGGATCTTGACCTGGTTGGCCTAACAGAAACCTGGTGGGACCCTACCCATGCAGCGGGCATTGAGGGCTACAGGTTACATAGGCAGGATAGAGTGGGGAAAAACGGGTGGGGGGGCATTACTCTATGTATTAGGGAACATTATGCTTCTTCTGTAATAAAGGTGGGGACAGAAGAAGGGCAGATCCAAGTCCTGTGAGTCAGATTACAAGGGGCTAGGGGTATAAGGGACTCGGTAGTAGGGGTCTACTACAGACCCCAACACCAGAAGGAAGAGTTAGACCTAGAATTCTTGAAACAGCTCTCAAAGGCAGTATGCTCAAAAGACCTAGTTGTCATGGGTGACCTAAATTACCCAGACATCTGCTGGGAGGAGCAGCCAGCCAGGTCTGCCCATTCACGTAGGTTCTTAACACGCATACAGGACCTGCATCTAACACAGGAGGTATGCAGTCCCACTAGGGGAGATGCCTTACTTGACTTGCTGCTGGCCTACAGAATGGACTAGGGTAACTCATAACTGATAGGGTGGAAAAATTGGATACAGATACACCTCCCAATGAGTCTTTAGTTTGGAGTGAGAGTAATACCAATCCACAAATGGTTAGCACTGATCTAGTGAATGGGTAGAAGTTCTGCATGTATTTAAGTTGGCAGGCTCCAACAATCTTCACCCAAGCGTACTAGAGGAACTGGCCGATGACATAGCAGAACCACTGGCACAACTGTTTGAACACCCGTGGCACTTGGGACAGGTCTCAGAGGACGGGAAAAGGGCCAACAGGGTCCCTATCTTCAAGAAGGGGAGGAAGGAAGACCTGGGTAATGATAGGCCAGTTCGTCTCACTTCTATTCTTGGCAGAACCTTAGAAAAAATCATAAAGGATGACATTTGCAAGGGGCCAGAGAGTCGCACTATGGTAAGGGGCAACCAGCATAGATTTATAGCAGGCAGATCCTGCGTGATTAACTCGGTCTCTTTTTATGAGCAGGTCACAAAGTGCTTAGATGCAGTAGTGGAAGTAGATATTATTTACCTGGGTTTTAAAAAGGCTTTTGACACAGTGTTGCACCCAATTCTTACAAGCAAACTGAGTAGCTGTGGTATGGATTTTTTCACAGTAAGGTGGGTCAAAAACTGGCTTATGAGATGCACCCAGAGAGTGGTGGTGGATGGTTCGGTTTCTCCCTAGGGGGCTGTAGGTAGTGGTGTCCCCCAGGGCTCTGTCCTTGGACCAGTACTGTTTAATAACTTCATTGGTGATTTGGATGAAGGGGTTGGAAGCACGTTGTCCAGATTTGCAGATGACACTAAACTATGGGGTATAGTAAACACACTGGAGGGCAGGAATTGAATTCAGGCAGATCTGGACAGACTGGGAAAATGGGCAGATCAGAATAGGATGCAATTTAACAAGGACAATTGCAAGGTGCTGCACCTGGGGAGAAAAAATCTCCAACACACCTATAGACTGGGGGGGTATCATTCTGAACACCACAACAGTGGAAAGAGATCTTGGAGTTCTGGTTGATGCAAAAATGAACATGAGTCGC
This sequence comes from Crocodylus porosus, assembly GCF_001723895.1. Taxonomy (NCBI): domain Eukaryota; kingdom Metazoa; phylum Chordata; order Crocodylia; family Crocodylidae; genus Crocodylus; species Crocodylus porosus. The sequence goes on along the minus strand of NW_017728906.1, from coordinate 182,083,034 downwards.
CAGTGTGACGAACTAATAAGCAAGGCTGACAGCACCCTTTCTTGCATCAGCAGGTGCATTACAAGCAGTCTAAGGAAGTTACAATTCCCCTCTATACAGCATTGGTGAGGCCAGAGCTGGAGTACTGCGTCCAGTTTTGGGCACCACACTTGATGTGGGATATGGATAACCTTGAGAGGGTTCAGAGGAAAGCTACTCATATAGTTAAGGGCCTGCAGGTAAGACCCTATGAAGACAGACTGAGGGACCTGAATCTCTTCAGCCTCCTCAGGAGAAGGCTGAGAGGTGATCTTGTGACTGCCTACAAACTCATCGGGGGGGTCAGCAGGGAATAGGGGACAGTCTGTTTACCAGGGTGCCCTTTGGGGTTATCAGAAATAATGGCCACAAGCTGAAGGAGAATAGATTTTGACTTAGAAGCCTAATAGAATCTGGCCCAACCAGTCCAGGGCAACCAGTCCAAAAATGGGTGGCACTACAACCCTACAACCAAGTAGTTTTGATTGCTAATCTAAGGGCATTTATATGCATATGTTTTTTGGCCCCCAGTGTGCCAGAGATTTGATTAATTGAGTCTGCTCCACACACAAGCTGACACACACTGCGCTGCTTTGCATGCAGTTGTATCAGCAGTAAAATGCACGTCAGGATGCAGAAAATGGCGGCAGATCACTTTTGTACTAAAACACTCTTGATATGTTTCAGTTCAAAAGCATACCGCTGCCATTTTCTCAGCACTGCTGTGCATTTCGCTGCTTATGCAAATACATGCACCACAGCAGTGGGAGCTTTTAAAAACACCCAGTGCTGTGGCACAAGCATCTATACAAATGTCCTAAGTACAGTCTCTTATTCACTGTTTACCTTAGGAGAATCATTCTGCATGGTGTCTTAGTACGTCTGTTCATTTATGCTACTCTGACAGCCTCCACACCAAAATATTCTCTTTTAAATCTCCTAAATTCACTTGTTTACACATGCATTTAAAATTAGCTTCTGTAGGGTACTTGCCTCTGTATTTATAGTTTCATAGTTGGTAGGGTCAGAAGGGACCTCAGCAGATCCTCAAGTCCAAACTCCTGTCATGGCAGGAAAGAGTACTGGGGTAAAATGACCCCAGCGAGGTGTTCAGCCTCCTCTTTAAGACCCCCAAGGTAGGAGCAAGCACCACTTCTCTTGGAAGTTGGTTCCAGATCCTAGCCACCCTGACAGTGAAGTAGCATCTTCTGATACCTAGCCTAAACCTACCCTCTGCCAGCTTGTGACCATTATTTCTTGTCACTCATGGGAGTGCTTGGGAGGAGTGCTTGAGAGAACAATGCCTGCTGGTTCCCTCTGACTAGTTTGTAAACGGCCACTAGATTCCCCCTCGGCCTTCTCTGGTGGAGGCTGAACAGATTCAGGTCCCGTATTCCCTGCCCTGCTGATTCCTGATCATGCAGGTGGCCCTCCTCTGAACCCTCTCCATCCCTCCTGAAGTACGGTGCCCAGAACTGGACACAGTACTCCAGCTGTGGCCTAACCAGTATCCCACAGATGGAGAGGATCACTTCCTTGGAGCTGCTTGAGATGCATCTATGGATGCATGACAAGATACATTTGGCCTTCCTGACTGCTTCCTCACGCTGTCGGCCCATGTTCATTTTGGCATCAATAATGACTCCACGATCCTTTTCTGCCTCTGCACTGACGAGAAGGGAGTTCCCCAGCCTGTAGGTATGCTGCTGGTTCTTCCTCCCCAGGTGCAGCACCTTGCACTTGCCAGTGTTGAAACCCATCCTGTTCTCATCCACTCATCCCTGTAACCTGTCTAGGTCTGATTGCAGCCTGTTCTTCCCTGCTAGTGTGCCTACTTCTCCCCACACCTTAGTGTTGTCTGCAAATTTGAACAGAGTGCTTTTTACACCCTCGTCCAAGTTGCTGATGAAGATGTTGAACAGTGAGGGCCCAAGGGCCGAGCCCTGGGGGACCCCACTGCCCACATCCCTCCAGGTTGAAAATGACCCATCCACCACCACTCTCTCGGTGCGGCCCTCCAGCCAAATAGTGACCCATTTGACTGTGAAGGTGTTGCCGCCACGGTCCCCTAGTTTTTTAATGAGAATGGTGGGAGAGACAGTGTCGAAGGCCTTCCTAAAGTCCAGAAAGACTACGTCCACTGCTACCTCTGCGTCTAAGGATTTTGTGACCTGGTCATAGAAGGTCACCAGGTTGGTTTGACATGCAAATTTACTTTGCTATAGCATTTCATGCCCACAGACTCATAACCTTTGGGAGAGTTGTTTTCATACATGATAGTCACATCCTACTGTAAAGTGCTGTATATAATGATGTCTCAGTAAAATGAAATACTGGATAGAGAACCATTTTTCTTGTTGTGAGAACTTTGAAGACCTTGCAGAATTATTATCTTGTATACAGGTGAAAAATCAAAATCTAATAAGATTTAAAAAAGATGAAAAAATAGCTTTTAGTTTACTGAACTTGACTGTTTCAATAATTTCAAAATCTTCTGTTTTGGTTTCAACCTTTCCATTTTTCTATTTTTGCCTTAAGTTATATACATTTTGAAACAAAGTATATATAAGTCTTTCATTTAAAAATATCAAAATTTGGAAATGTCAGAAACATTTTTCTTTTAATAATGGGCAATTTGTCCAAATAGACATTTTCTCCACAAAAGTTTTCCTTTGGAAAATTTCTAATCTCTTCCAATAGTAGCAATGAAGTAATTATCCCTTGTAGGTTGACACAGGATTTGTATTTCACTAGGTTCGTGTATCATAGATTCTAAGGCTAAGAGGAAGCACTAAAGATCAACTGGTTAAATTTCCTATATAGCACAGGCTGTTGAAACTCACACATTAATTCCTGAATCAAGTCCATACCTTTGGTTGAGTAAGAGCATTTTTAAGATATTAAAGTGACACAAACTTTACTTGTATTTTTTTTGTAATCAAGTGCTTCAAGATGAAAAAGTCATTTATATTCTGCTACACAAAATTGCGTGTCTCAAATCACTTTCCACATGGAAATACGATATTCGAGCTGTGTCACATGCTGAAATGTGAGGACCAAAAACAATATCTGCTTTGAGTAGATATGCATTCAGGTATGGGAGGGTATTTAGAATTAGCTTCTGACAGTTCAGATCTATGAATAATTCATTGCTTGAACAGCATCTCCAGTAACACATCAATAAACTGAAAAGATTTGTTTTAACTTTCCCCTAAACATTCTTGGAAATCATTTCTTCTTTTTGGCAACTGAATAAACTGTGATACATTTCTTTTTAAATTACAAAACTAATAGTTGTTATGTAAATCATAAGCCTATTATTATTATTTTTTTCTTTTTTTAGCTAGATGAAACAGCTTTGGAGAAATGTATTTGAAGCTGATGTGCATTAATGTGCATGTTTGAAAAAGTAAATATAAATTCTTTGAAGATGGGAGAAATCCTGTATTTAACAGCACATCTCCTAGGACTCTAGTTTTTGATCAGCACCTTTTTAAATTCTGTTAATTCCAATGAAAAGGAAAATATGTGTTGAGTTATCATCTGAACTGTAAAAGATGTAAAATCTTAAGTATAAGTAGAAAGTTTTTAAGATTAGAAGAAATAAGGTATGCTTTGGGTCAGAGGAAAAATAGTAGTATATATAAATATAGTATGTGTACTTTTAAACCAGAGCTGTTGATATAGTATTTGACTGTTAATAGTTAATATTTAGTACTAACAAATTACCCATCAAGAATGATGGGGGGGTGGAGGGTGGGGACAGAGTCCCGTGTCTGGGCCCTCTCCCACTGTTACCCCGTCCCCCCTGCTGCTTTGGGGTCTGGCTCTGCTTCCCCCCTCCCTTGCTGCATTGGTCTATTCCTTGCCCCCTGCTGCGACTGCCGTGTTCGGCCTGCTCCTCGCCTCCCTCTCTGCTGCTAGCCCGCTCCTCTCCCCCCACTCCAGCCACTTCTTTTACTGCTTTGTTGGGCCTGCTGCTCTCCCTTGCACTGCCAGCTTGCTGCTCCCCATCCCCTTCCTGCCGCTGGCCCGCTCTTCCCTTCCCACACCTCATGGCACCACCACTGATGCAGCAGGTCCACTTCTCCCCTCCCCCCTGCTGTCACCATCACTTGAGGTCCTGGCCCACTCCACCTGTGGCCGCTGCCACCTCCAAGTCCAAGGAACGGAGGGTGGGGGGCAATGGCTTTGCCTCCCCCCGCTCCATCCCTTCTGTTGTGGCACTGCTCTGTTAGCCACCGCTCTATGAATGTTTCTTTTTATGGTGTGAAGCAATGGTGGACCCATCCTATGGCTACTGTTGCAGTTTAGATACTGTAGTAACTCTTGTTGTTGCTGACATTCTGCAGGAAATCAAAGGCTTACAGTTCTATATAGCCCTGTCCTTACTCCTGCCTCCTTCTTCCAAGACCAACTTTCTTGTTTTCTTCAGGAAGGTATGTTTCTGAAGTGATGCAGCAAACAGAGTTGTAGGAAAGAGATCTTCACTGTACATATGGAGGACAATGTTGACATCAGAGGACTCATGGGCTAGGGGCATATATTACACATAAGCTGGTTTAAGTGATCAGAAACTGGTTTAAAATTGTAACAGAACAGATGTTCAGTGCACATAAACCAGTTTGAAAAAGGCTGAAACCAGTTTGAGATAAACCTGGTGGAATGTAGACTTAAGTAATTTGGGTCAAACTGGTTTATGCAATGTCTGTCCCAGACCCCTTCCTGGTTTAAGTTAAACCAGACTCCCCCAGCATCCCAGTATGCTCTCTGCATGGGGCTTGCTGCTCCACAGCAGGGCTGGCAACTCTGCTCCTTGGCCAGAGTTCTGGTAGAAACTGCAGGCATCTGCCTGGCTTCCCCCTGCTCATCCCCATCCCCTTACCACTCCCTGCTAAGCAGGGATTCCCCTCTCCCCTTTACCTTACCTTTGTAAATGCACCTCTCAGCATTTGCTGATGGGGTGATAAATGCTGTGTAAACCCCTGCTGGAGGGGGGGAAGTGAATGGGGACAGGGACACTTCCCTCCCTAATCAGAGTGTCCTGCTGGGGCCTGGCCATACCCCACTTCAGTTCAGTACTGTGGAAGGGAGGGAGGGCTTCTCTAGCAGCCCCTAGCTTCTGGCTGTGCTACTGCATTTTTTCAGTCCAGAAGGGATGTCTATGCAATTACAAACTGTTTCAGCCTAACCAGGTTAGACTAACCTGCAAAGATTGAATCAGTGCAGGCTCTGTCCCTAGTCATGATTTCCCAAAGAGTTATGAAGTTTTCTCTTGCAACTTCCCTGAGCTGTAGAAGACCTTTCAAATTTCCCTTTAACCATTGTGTCATGATACTATGCTAGGAACAATGAGATTGGTACTCATTGTGCCATGCAACTGCATCTGCACAACAATAACTTATGATAGTACTGACCTATTGGCAGCTTAGTTTCTTAGAATAGCTAAGGGTTCTTTCCCCATATGGAGGGGACAGTGTTACTATTTCGGAAATTCCAGCCCCATGCCTGGGGATGTGATCTTGTGTTCTGTCCTTTACTAATGTACTTCTGTACTGTCAAATAGTGTGCCTGTAATTTCAGTCAAAACTGCTGTTTTACCATATACTATATTAAGAGAATAACACTTTATTACCAGATAGATATTTTCTAAGCCATGCCTGGCATGAAGATTTACAGCTCTGACTGATAAAAGAACTTCTGAAGTTCTTTGCCTTTAAGCTTAGAGCTATTTGGAAAGTGGAGTTTCTGTTCTCTGAGGAATTCTTGTCATTCCAAAAATTGTTTTAGTTTGGAGTCAGAATGAAAAGGCAATTTTGAAGCCATTGACTGTTCAAAATTATTCACTTTGGAACTAACAAAACATTTTGTTTCTAGAAAGTTTCTTTCTTTATGTTCATATCAAATCAGTTCCTGGTATTAAAGATATATGCATGTATCCAACATATATTACACATCAATATTTTAATTTAATCAAAGTATTGAAATTAAATATCATTATACAAGCCAAACAGGGAAGTATAAATGATAGATTTTATTATTTTCCCTTTGAGCATTATATATTAATCCAGATATACCTGGGAAAAATGCCTTTATTGTGTTTTTTTGTGGAAGAAAACTGTTCCAATTAGAATTTTTCATTCATCTCTATATAGGACATTTAACAAAACTGTGTCAACAAGGGAAAAATCTCTCTCATTTGTGAGAGAGTCTTTAATTAGTTCACTTCTCCCTAAAGAATTTATATTCTTACCACAGTCCTTAGGGTCTGTTACCTTAGCTGTGTCACGGCTCCACAAGAACACATTACTGATAGTCCTATGCATTACTGCTAAATGACAAGTTAGAACCCCTGAGTAGGTAAGGCCATAAAATTCCTAAGACTGCAGAGCTTTTTTGTCCCCAGCGGTATTTTTAAGGTCTGATTTAACTGTAATCTCCTAATTACACCTAGTTGACAGTTGCACAAGACTGTGTGGCTGAGCATGTGTATCTAAAAAAATAAAAATCTCCTCTACCTACTTAGAAAAAAGCCTGAAACAGGCTGTTCAATTTGGAACCAGAGAAAACCTTTTATTCTCCAAGGTGTATCTTTACTTTTACAAACCTTTGCTTTTAGTTTGCTTTGTAGTGTGTTTTCTCTATACCCCCAGAAGGTTACCCGTTTTATTTATTTTCCAGTATTCCACTGATCCAATCTTACATTCTACAGATTTTGCAGGTAAGAATGCCTAGACAGTTAAAGAGCCATCTGGAATTTGGTTTTCCTTCATGCTCTTGAGAGCTGAGTATGAGTGTCAGTAGGTTTCTTTTTAGTTTTCTTTTTTTTTAATCATATGAAATGAGGTGCCTGGATGGTCTGGAGTTCAGAGAGTCTTTTGTGATGTGCCTGAAGGTAAAAATTATTATTTTTAGAATGCCAGCGGGAGACTTTGCCACTTTTTGCACATTAGACAATACAGATTTTAACAAATAGCTGACAGTATTGGATTAAAAATAAAGAGTTACATGACATGATGCACTATGAACCTGATCCATATTCCATTGCTGTCAGCAGGAGTCTTGTCATTGATTTCAATAGGAGCTGGATCTGGTCCTAGCAGGCTCTTTACAAGCAAGAGAATTGTACTGACATTTAGATAGCAATGCTGATATACTTGTACTTGGTGCCAAGATATTTTGCATGTCAATGAATGAAATACAGCCAGTACCATGCTTGTAAATAATTTCTTTACCATCTATTTATTTATTTGACAGACCATCATTTTGAAACCTTGTTCATATGATTTTATTAGCTTGAGGGCATCCTGGCTTTTTCTTTTCTTTTTCTTCAGTGGGAAGAAGACTCTAACTTTCATTAGTTTCATCTTATTCTTTCTATCATTACTATTACTATCACTATTAATTTTATTAATATAGGCTTACACACCTTATTTTGGTAGGTATTATACAGTGAATTAGTGACAGACATCTGACTGTCTAAATAGGCAAAATGTACAGTGGGAAACAGAAGTGGGTTGATTTCCTCAAGGACTTATATTAGGCCAGAAGAAGAGATGGGAAGAGAACCTAGGTGTTTTTTGCACCCATTTATTGCCTTATTTCCTTAGGCCACATGGGCTAAGTACAGATAGTCAAAAAGACCAAGGCTGAATTGATTCAGTCTTTGCAGGTTAGTCTAAGCTGCAAAGATTGAACCAATAAACAAATGAACAAACATTCACTTTTGCTTCAAGAAATGCAGCCAAATGCCTGCAGTGGCTCAAGCCACAAGCCAGAGGGCACTAGAGCACAGCTGTATGGCACATAAGCAGCATGGGCTATGTGTTCACTTCCTCTTCCTGCTGCCCTCAAGGTCTGGGATTTGCAGTCCAGAGCTACAGCAGCAGGACTCTGCAAGGTTGCTCATCACTTCCTCTTCCTGTTTCCTGGTGCCTCTGGGATTTGTAGCCCACAGTTTCAGCCAGCACTAAATAAGCAGCTCTGTAGTTGGGGAAACGAGGTTAACACCCCTCCCTGGGTCCAGACCCCAGCAGCGGTTTGCCTGGGGCAATAAGCCAGCCAGTGAGGCCAGTGAGCCAGCTCTCAGTGTTCCAGCTAGGCAGCAGAGGGGTGGGACCAGTCCTGGTTTCTGGAACAGATAGCCCAGCACTGTTCAGGGTTGTAAAATGGTGGGATGCTGGGGGACTCTGATTTAACTTGAACCAGGAAGGGGTTTGAGACAGAAGTTGCATAAACCAGTTGGACCCCAATCAGTTAAGTCTGATACTACATTCAGCCAGGTTTATCTTAAACCAGTTTCAGCCATTTTGAAACTGGTTCATGTGCACTGAGCTTCTGTTCTGTTACAGGTTTAAATCAGTTTCTGATCACTTAAACCAGTTGGTGTATTCTGTCCTTAGCCATTATCTCCACATTGATGAATGATGTCCTTGCTGTGGAACTGATAATTATTCCTCCTCTGACTGTAACTGGACCATAAAGTTTAGGCTTCTATCATTTCTTTTGGATGCTGGCAACATCTATTCTACCTCAACATCTACTCTTCTCTCTGTTGGTTACCATTCTACTGAACGTATTAATAGGTAAACATGTTTGCATTAATAATTCAGTGGAAATAAAAAAAAAAATTGAAGACATGGAATGCTTGAAAATATTTATTTTTACTACAGAATTTTTTCACAATCCAAAATAGCCACAGGAGAACCTTGTAATTTTAGAGTCCAGAACCACTGAATTAAAAAAAACAGAAGGCAATGCATAAGTCTTCCTCTCCCTCTTCACTTCTTCCTCCTTTGCAGGAGAGGATTATCTGATCTGCAGTCGGTGACGCTGGTAGCTGTTAGGATGGACAGTAGATGTTGTGGGGAACATCAGTAAAATCATGGGGTTGGAAGGAACCATAAGGGTCACACAGTTCAACCCCCTGCACAGATACATAACACATTATCTCATGCCACCAACTGATGGTTCAAACTCAGAAGACCTTAGATGGAAAATACTTGTGTTTCTATATATGCATTTGGCATCTATAAAATTAATTTAGTAGGCCCACATTTTTTTCCTGTTACCATTGTATATACTGCATTTCTTGTTTCAATAAAAAGGAAAGGTTGATTTTAAACTCCTTCATTGTTTCTTATTAAATAGATCCCTTTCAAATTAATTAAGAAACAACAAACGCATTAATTTAATTGGAAAGACCCCTGTGACAGACACTTTGTAACACAATCCCTGAACAGACCAGAAGATCTTCATTTAAATGCTGTTTTCCCCTGTTAAACCACAGACCAAAATGAACTGGATAAAAAAAAAAGATTTCCTCCATTTGAGGTTTGTGTTCTTTACAGCACTTTATAAATGGTTTCTGATATCACATGGCACATCCTTCACTGAAATGAAAAACTACTTCTTGAAAGGTAGGACTTTAAGTTTTAAGACACAATCCTACAAGATACTGGATGCGACTGCATGAGATGCTGACTATGCAGTAGCTCAGTACTACTGTGTAGTAGCTCCTTACTACTGCAGAGTAGTGTCACGTGGCATGAAGCGTGATGTGACACCACTGCACAGTGGTAATGAGCTACTGCGCAGTCAGCATCACCAAAAAGCCATTTGAGGATGCTCCTATGCAGTAACTCTGGTTACTTGTGTATGCAAATACTAAATGACAGTACGTTAACAACTGTGCAATCAGCATCTCGTGTAGATGTGGCCACTGAGTATTTCCTGCAAGGAAGCGTTCAGTACCACGGAAAAATTAGATTTATGTATCCCAATTAATTAAAGCACATCAGTATGCGTGCCCAATTTTAAACCCCACAAGTAATATTATCGTCTTCATTTGGCTTCATTTAGCTCATTGATGGAGCAAACATTCAATACATGTGGCTTGATGATGGATATGTATACTGGTACATTCAGAGATGTTTCAAAAGGGGAATGTTTAAAGAGGGCAGCAGCAGTTGCTTTCTAATTATTATATTTAGACAAAGTGGGAGTGATACAAATGTAGCAAAACCTTGCTAACTTTTAACACTGCTTCATCTAGGGTTAGAGTGGGAGTGGTTTTGCTACATTTGTATTGTTCCCAGCTTGTCCGCTCATAACAATCAGAATGCAACAGCTGCTGCTTTTGAAATGAGTTCCCTTTTGAAATGTACATGTGTCCATACTCTTGCTATCCTTATCCAAACACAACTCCCATTGTAAATAATTAGAAATTTAAAACAGTTACAGGCCTCTGGGTTTAGTAACTTAATTGTGGGTTATGCACGTACAAAAAGGCTTTCTTTTAGTTACTGGATGGACACGTGCAAAGACAGGTTCTGAAAACATAGTTGTTTTGTACTCCATTCAAGTTGAAATGCTGTAAGCACAAAGTCTATCACCCAGTCACTCCCTTTTGGTAAGAAAAAGGCGCAAAAAACATCATACCATCTGATGTTTATAGTGACGGGGAAAGAGAAGGGTGAAGCCTTTAAAAGCCGCGTCCAGTCCGAACCACGGCAGAAGCCATTTTAGGACTCAATCAATCGGTCCCATCTGCCGTGGTCCGGCCAACCGCGACATTGCTTCTCCGCCACTTGCTGTCCCGGCGTACCCCTCCCTGTGCATCGACTCGATTTCTGATCCACGAGTAAAGAGAGAATTAGCAGTCTGCTTTGTAACCAAGATGGTTGAAACAGAAAGTGTTTAATCAAGGTGCTGTACCTACGCATCTCAATCACTGGCGTGTAAGTAAACAAAATAAAAGCTTCTTTATTACAACTTGTAAAACTTGTACCCTAGTCTGTGATCGACAGACTCCGTGACCCGTAGCTAGAGAAAATCTTACTCCCTCTCTTAAAGGCAAAACAAACCTCCTCACAGTGCCTCAGGTTCTGACCCTCCAGTGCACGCAATAGGCATCAACTTATGTGGCAAAAATAATACTAATAATATTTTATCCCTCAGAAAAACTGCATTTGCTTACATGTATAATTATTGCTCTCTGGCCCTTTTTTAGAAGAGCATGACTGTAGGGCCTGTTATTTGGCTCAGAAAATAATAGCACTTGCATTTTGCCACATTACATTTACTAGGGAGGAATCTGAACATTAGTTTGGGATTCAGAATTACAAAGAAAGTGAGCATGGAGATCTATTAATATAGGCTGGTCAATGATGCTTCCAGCTTGTCAACATCAAAGCATAAATTGCCATTAGAAGAGGTTGAACAGTTTGATTCCACTTGAGTTCTAAAGTAATTGCTTTTTGTCCTCATCGTTCTGTATAACATATCAAGAACAACCGAGGAGGTATGTTGTAATTTAAAGACATAATATTAAAAACAATGGATTTCAACAGAATGTCCTCTACCACTTACAACAGACAACCATGCTGATGGTTACTGTATTTTTTTTCTCCTTTGATCAGGGATTTTAACTAGAAAGGAAAGGAAAAGAGCTGTTTTTAACCAGAGATGAGCTCTTGCCTGACTCAAGAAAGGATTTTGAATGCCTGGCCTTTAGTAAAAATGTTTCAAGTTGAAAAATTGTCAGATTATTTTACATTTATCTTATTTTTCTCTCATCTTTCAGTGCGCACAGCTCCCTTCACTGTGTAAAATTATGTCATGGATTATGTCAGCTTTAACCTTTGTCACACTGCTTCAGTTGTGGTCTTCCATGAATGGAATTAAAAACAGAGTGAAGTGCTCTCCTCAGTAAAGCAGGTGCTAGAATTCTTGTGATCCATTCCCAGGCTCTTAGTCTAGCCAAGGTTAATGCTAATATACTACACTACATCCTCATTTTACTGAACATCTATATTATTTAAAGACATTCCTGGCAGAAAGTGTTGGCATAGCTACATTTCAGATTGAAGGGATTCACTTTCTAAACGTTACATTTTTCCATTTTACTTACTAGCTGAAGATATAAGCTTCCTCGTTATCTGACACCAAATGTAGCAACTCAACTGATTTAAATGGAGCACTGTCTACTTATACTTGCAGAATGTCCAGGCCAGTGGTTCCCAGCCAGGTTTCTGGGCACTCTGGGATGCCACAAAATTGTTTGAAGGGTGCTGCAAGATGTAAGGAGATAAGCAGGTGTGAATATAGATACATGCAGGCTCAGGTTTCTCTCTGCCTGACCACTGTGTTGCCCCAACTACCTGGCTCCTCTGCAAGGAGGTAGGTGTTGTAATGCACAAATTAGGTTTTAATATTTGGTGCTATTCACTTCAGAAGAGTTACACAAGGGTGCCTCGGGTCTAAAAAAGATTGAGAAGCACTGATCTAGGTGCTGGGATCCTAAACTTCTGCCTGTCCTACAGAACATGATTTACTCAGCAGGATTCATTATAAAATTAATACAGATTTCCTGAAACAAAGATAGTGTCTGTGTACATGACAGGGGAGATTGATAAACTTATATAGACACGGTGTTTGCATTTTTTAAAGATAAGTTTGTAACAAGGAAGTGGCAATAAGTAAATTATTATTTATTGGCACAATAGGTCTGTTCATTTTAACATGTAATTCACTACTTGTTATAAATGCCTATAGAAGTATAATTTAGAGTGTAAATTATATATATTTTAAATAGCTTGTTTATTGTAACAAAAGTTAGGACTACATACTGTTGTGGGTTTTAAATAACAATGTACTAAAAGTGCTTTTACATAATTGTAATGACCGCATCCTAGCCATTTATGTTTCTCATATATACTGACAGTACACCAAAATCTGATCAAATGAAACCTTCTGAAACTGTATTTTATTTACTGAAATGTTTTTCTTGCTATGAAAGAGCAAATGCAGTTATTTTTTAAAGTACAGCACAATTTCCTTAAGTTAATGCAGGCTTTAACAGTAAATAGACATTGTGAAAGGAACCCAAGCTGCAGAATGGTTTAATCTCCATTTACAGATTACTGAAAGCTTTGAAATATTTGATCCTAAATTAGTTACATCTCCATTTTCCCAAAGATTAAATGTGGTTCTGGCTGTGATTACATTAAAGAGCAGGAATGAGGATTAAGTAGCAGAGTAAGTCATTGCACTTTCTTTCAGCCCTAGAAAACCTGCCTTCAAGTGCTACCTTATCCCACGTATGAAAATGATTACAAGGCTCATCCTTAACAGATGTAATATCAACACAACTCTGTTGACTTCAATCCTTAGAGGCAGACAATGAAATTATACCAGCTGGACTTTGTAGTTTTCACCTGTTCAAAATGGTTGCAAAATGCAATCATTCTAATTTTATTACTCCTTTGCATAGCATAAATGGCTACAAAGTGCTGGGGAATGGAGAATTGGACTCATCCTTTGTTTACTACCTCTGTATCTTTGTGTGATGAACATAATTTGATTGTGCCATAGCAGACAGTCCTTTAATCTAGCAGGAAATGTTATAATGAGGTCCAGTAGCTGGAACATGGAGAGAGACAAATTATACTTAAAAATAAGGTACACATTTTGATATACAAAATACCTGGCTTCTGCAGTACGGATTCTGTTTTGTGTAAAACACTGCAACTTCAGTATTGTGCCCAACACAGGAGGTCTAACACTAATTCCAAAAGTTTATGGAGTTAGGCAGGCAGAAAACAAGTGTAAGTGAAGGGAGAATCAGAACTAGTTCCTAAGAAATGCCAGTGGCTACAAGGTAATGCCAAACAAATTCAAAACGTAAGCAAGGCACATTGTTTTAGGAGGCTGAGCAATTAACCACTGGAACTTTAGTTATATATCATGGAAAACGTTGTCTGAAAACTAAATAACATTCTAAATAAAGGTATATTTTCACTTCAACTGATGTTGTAGGCTTGAAGTAAACAGTTTTGGGTGAAATTATTTGGCGTGTGTAATCATGAGTTAGACTAGACAATCATATTGTATTGTTCTGACCTTAACATTTTTAAATCCATAAGATAACTTTACTCACATACAGTTTACTGTGTATAATTGAACTATTCAAGGAAATAAAGTTACTATAACACATGACTATTTGTAGGTCTAAGGCAAAGAAATCTTCATGGTACCCCTGTATGTTAAAAGGCGTTCCTTAAGTGTGATAATAGTCATATACGTAAGAAATTGTTTGGACAACTTGGAAAACTACATTAAAATTATCTTTTGGCGAAGAGATTAATAAAATCAGCTTAATGTTAAAGCATGAAAAAATCAGCAGAAATAAAATATCACTATAATCTCTTTTGGTCAAACCAGAAAAACTTTACCAGACTAATGCACATAAGTATATCTAAACAAAAATATATTTAATATTTTTAAACTAGTTTTCTTTCTCAGAGAAGATTTCTAACTCCTTTTAATACCTGTTTGTTTTCATGTAATGAATATGTGTACTGTAGAAAAGTAATTACTGAGTAATTTGAGTCAGGGCATGCTATTGGCTTTTAAGCTTGAAATTGTAGAGATGGGGAAAATGACATCCAAGAAAAAATTCAAGGTGGAACGTGATTGATAAATGGAGAAATGATCAGAAATATATAGCAGTGTTTTATGCCTATGTTTTTTAAGCACCTGGAAGTGTTAGATGAAGTTATTTGGAAGAAAGTAACAGAACATGAGATGGAGTAACATGGGGGGAAGTTATTAAAGATATGACTAAGTGAGCAAAGAAAAAAAAACTCTTCACAACATTTTGATGCTATCACATATATAGGCTTGAAATAAAAGGAGGTTGTGGGTTGGGCAACAGAGGGGATAATGACGTTCTTAAGGAAGAACAGTGGATTGAAGACTTTGACAGAAAGATCCAACGTTAATGTTGTGTTGCTGTATACTTTGTCTACCCATTTACATGTGCACAAAGTGGACAGATAATGCTGCTAAATTCAAATGATACTAGTACACAAGTTACAGGAGAAACTGGCCATTATAGATGCAAAGTAATGGCAAGACATCCACACTAGTGTAATCTAGGTGTGCAAACAGAGCTTGGAGCCAGGTGGTATACCTCACCCTCCAGAAGCCACCTCCCACCCCTTCCCTACATCCTGCACCTTCCCTGTAGTGGCTCTAGCTGTGGGGAGGGTGAAGCATTACCAATAATATATGGCCAGAGGTTTGTTGTTATCAGGGAATATGTCATCTCTTTTTTTAGCCACTAAAAATTGGCGTTTAAATGGCCATTCAACACACATATTGGTGGCAAAAAATAAAGGTGACATCCCCTCCCCTCTCTCTTAGCAGCAAACCTCTGGCCACTATTATTACAACTTATACTGCTACTGCACAGGGCCTAGTCTGAAGAAATGCTCCTGAAGAAATGTTAGAGAGACAGGATGAGATATGGTCCAGGAAACAGGTAAGGAGTTGCGGACTTGGACTTGTGAGTTATTGTGACAAAGATAGTAATTCCACTACATTAGCAGATGAGATGTAATTGGACATATGGGAGAAACAAGAGGTAGCCTGTAGGGAGGGTTCTTTTACCCCCCGACGGTCACTGTGAGATGAGGGATGTTCTACCAATGGTGATCCTAAGGAAGTGGTCAGGGAGGTGCAATAGAAATAGCTGAGATCTAGAAAGCCTTAATGAACCGAGATGTCTAATTAGCAGTATCAAATGCAGAATACAAGCCAAGGAGAAATTAGAAACCCCAAGATTTAGCTAGGAAGAGGCTGACCAGTTACTGGATTCCAAGAAAATCAGTGGTGGCCTATACTCATTTTTACATTTTACATGCTTTTTACCCCAGTGTTAGGAAAAGGATGGATCGAGTCAGGATCAAGACATTTCCCCTAGATAGCCTATCACAAATACACTAAGAGAAATTGAAAGCCTTATTCAGTATTACAGCTTTATGCTTACGGCTGTTTTTTACACACTGCTTTAGGGCCTAATCTGCTACATTGGATTCAGTGGCACAGATTGGTTGGTTTCCATAAGTGAAAAATTATGCCCTTAATAGTTTTTGCTTTAAACGGTAGTTTCCTACTAACAATGGATGACTAATGTATGTGTGTATATTTGCTTCTGCAATATAAAGGTATGAAGGGATATGAAAGGCTGTTTTTTTGGGTGACCGCAGACTTAAACAGTACACATGCACTAAAAAATCAATGTGTGATCAAATATTGCTGTGAGAACCAAATGGGCAATCTGAATGTAGAAATGTAAGCAAATATTTGTTAAGCATCTCTCTTATTTTCTTGCTCTTTCTTTAAATCCCAAAGATGGCAAATGCAACAGCTTTTGTTAACTGTTCTTTCAGAGACTATTACAAACAATGTTGGCCTGTTTGAACTTACGTTTGTGTAATCAGTGGTTCTCAACCTTTCTAGACTCTGGGTTCCCCTCATTAAAATCAAGGCACTCCTGCGGAAATGCCAGCTTTTAGTTTTCACTCCGTTTTTAACTACAGAAAAATAATAGAGAAATTCTTTTCTTGCAAAGAGCTCAAGAAGACTACAACAGGACAGAATGTTTTCAGCACTGTGAATTCCTATTTGAAATCTCTGGCCACATCCAGATATGCAGAGGCATGCAGTTTATAGCACTGCAAACCTCTTTGTAGCACCACAAACTGCATGCGACAAATGTTAAAATGTGCCCTGCTCTTCAAATTTGCAGTGCAGGCCCAAAATTTTCTAGCAAAATTTCCTCATAGCCAAAAAAAAAAAAAAAAAAAATCCCTTCAGCAAAAGCAGTGCAATGCATGAATGCATGCACAAGTATGCATCAGCACACACAGAGGCAAGGCCATCCAGAGCAATGTTTTGGCTGCAGGCCAGGCCTCTGTTCTGCTTGACCTGCATCTCTGCTGCTTCAGCCCACCAGATAAGACTGCTGGGGCCAGCAACAGTACTGGCCCCAGCCTTCAGCTTTCCCTGACTGAAGAGGCAGGAGGACTTGAGTAAGGGCAGTTTGCTGGTTGTGGGGTGGTTTTTCCTGCAGTGAAGTACACGTGCAGGGGTGTGCTCTGCAGTAATTTGTGCCACTGCAAGTACATGCCTCTGCATGTCTGAATGCGGCTTCTGTGTTTATCATGTTTGCGCACCTAACAGTGCTGACATTGGATGGCATCCTGTCCCACCCTTTAATGAATCTCAAGGCCCTCCAGGATGCCACGTCACTCCAGCTGGTGCAATCCATGTTTATCAACTCATTGTTATGCTTCTATTCACGCTACTGTCCATGCTTTTAATGAGGGGGCTAGTTCAAAGGAAAATCTAGAGCAGGGATCTTGGACTTTCTGTAATTATTTCTATTTATTCAACTGGAGAGTAGAACACAAATTAAATTAATATTGTCTACACCTGGTTTAACTTATCTGCACAAATATGACAACTACCTAAAGAAAAAAGCTCCAGAGAATAGGTATCTTTGAACTATTAGTTTTAATGCCTATTTCATATTTTACATCAATATTAGAGCTGTTCAACATTTTTCAATCCAGCTTCTTTTCTATCTAAAGCTTTCTTTATGGGGAAATGTTATCAGGCATAGCATAGAAAAATGTTGAGTAATGGGGATCAGGAGGAGTGAAAGAGAGAGAAAGCGATAGGTAACCCCAACGCCCTCACCCCCGCCACCCACCCACCCACACACACTTTAGAATTATGAGGTTGTTAAAACACTTACTTGGGCTGCAAAAAGCTGTAGTTCAAATCCCTGCTGTGCTTTTTCTTGTATTTTTCACCCCATGTAAGTGTTTTTACTTACCATGAAAAATTTTGAAAGGGGTCGTTTTTGTTCCACATCAGAACAAAAACAAATCTCAAAACCTTATTCTTTTTCTAGCAATGGAATTGTTGCTTTTCACTCTGCTTTTATAGCTGTGTATTTGTGGGCAAGACGTACATTGTGTGTCTGATTCTGCGCTGACACTGTTATAAATCAAGAGTAGCTAAGTTGAAGTCAATAGAATTACAATGGTAAAAACCTGTAATAAGTAAGATGAGATTCTGCCTGACAATATCATGTGTTTATCCACTATTCATTCCTCTGCTAAATTTATCCAGTAAATCAGATTGTCCATTGGTGTAAATTAGAATAGTACCTGTCAGTCCAACAGGGTGGTGCTGATTTTCACCAAGTGCAGATCATGCTTCTTGGCAGTTACTTCCTAGAAAGCAAAATTCTTTCCAAAAATATGTCTATTGCTGCTAATGAATGTTGATTGCATTAAGATTGAATCATATTTGAATATAGTTCTGTGTTTGGACCAATCAAAATGCAGATTGTTTCTAATTGACATGAATGGTTGAAAGAAAATGCTTTAGTTTAAATTTCAGTGGTTTTAGTGGAAATTCATTTGTTTATCTGAAAAGTGCCTGCTAGTTTAGTTGAATGTATCAGACTCTGAAAATAAGAATGTGATTGAAAAAATATCGTGATATAAAGTGCATTGGTTTTAAAAAATAATTGGTCTCAAATAAAAGCTATTGGAATTAGTAAAAATATGCTGCTTTGAATAAAAATCTGTTCATTTCCATGTAAATGCACTGGTGATAGTAGAAATGTGCTGGTTTTAAGGATAAGGACTCAGATTCAGTGATGGTATAGATTGCTTCATCTGTTTCGGTGGAAAATTATGGACCATATGTTCGATTTTGTAGCAAAAAGGTTCAGATAGTGCCAAGAACTTCAAAATGCTATCATAAGAGTTGGCCAGGAATTTTTTCAATGGAACATTTCTTTGTTGAAAAATAGTTTCAAAGAAATAGAAACAGTTCATGAATGAATTTTTCAGTGATAGAAAAGCTTAAATGATTCTGTTTAAAAAATGTTTAAAGTCAAAACGTCTTACATTATATGTACATATAATTAATACGATATACACACAATTTACACAATATGTGTTATACTACTTGCATGTAAGATAATTTAAAAGGTAAATGGAAGTAATTGAAATGTTAATTAAAGCTTTTGATCTAATATTGAGCTGCTTAAATTTATACATGTTCGTCTGTATAGCTGTACAAGAAACAATGGTTTAAAAAAACTGCCAATGGGTGGGACAGGCAACTGATGTTGAAGGGATTCAGTAATCAGCAGGGATCCTGGTTTTCTCCAATTAAGAACTAATATATGGTGTTTCATTTTAATCATGGAAAACTCTGGATTTTGGGTTATTTTTTTAAATCAGAAAATTTGGGATTTTGTTTTTTATCAGAGAAAACCAGGGTCTTTCGTCACCAGCAGGTACTGTTTTGGAATGTCCTTTGACTAACGCCATTGCAAATTGGAAGTAAATAAACTGAAGTCTGTGGACTCAGATTTAAAAATGGTAGCTTCAGGCCAGCTGTGAAATACTGAGGTATGAACTATTAAACCTGAGACAGAATCTGTAAATAAATAGATAAATAAATAAAAAGTGGATCTGGATGGGTCACGGTGTGTATCATCCCCAGTACAGCCAATGTGGGTGTAAAGGGAGAAGTGCAAGGTAAGGAAGAAGTCCCGGAGAATGCAAACACCCTGTACTTGCCACAGGTGAGAGAACAAGCCCAGCTGGAGCCAGGAGCACCTCTCCATGTTTTCACAGAGTGCTCTTTCCAGATTGATGATGAGGGAACAGGAAACAGTACTTCCAGCCCTGGAGAGGGGCAGCTGAGGAGAGACCACAGCATCCAGGAGAGAGGATACTGGAAGACTCTCATGCCTGTGCTGATTTGCAGTGATGGCAGTGAAGGGGCACAGGGCAGCAGGCACAAGTACTCAGAGGACCACCAGCAAACGCAGGTATTCTCAAGGAGAATGCCGGTGCAGCTTGCCCGAGTGAAGATTGAAGCCCAGGCTGAAGCAAGTACCCAAGGTGACAGGTGGCATGAGGCATGGGAGCCTAAGGCCACTGTGAGCTGGGGCAATGGAGCCAGCCAGGCCTGAATGATTGTTAAATTGATTTATCTTTGAGACTGTTAGTCAATTGATAGAAGGGGAGTGAACCCTGAACATATGAATGGATTTCAGTTGACATACCTTTTTAGACTGTTCATGAATTGATGGAATGGGATGAACCCAGAATGAAGGAAGGGACTTCAGTCAGTGTACCTTCTGAGACTGCTAATGAATGAATAGAATTGATTTAAGTTGACTTACCATTGAGACTGTTAACCAATTGATTGAAGAGGGAGGAACCCTGGATGTGCGACAGATTGCATAGAATTGAGTCATGAATAGACAGCTAATGAATTGATCAGAAGTGCCTGACCAGGATCATAGTGCTGTTGCAATGTTATGAGTCAAAAGAAGAAATTGGATAACATCTAGACAGTGATAAGGGTGGAGTGTAAGGGGAGGCAGAGCCCCATGAAGAAAACCTTCCAAGGGACAGGCCTGTACTCATCAGCATAACCAACTCCCAACCTTGAAGATCAAAGTTGTGGCAGGAGGCAAGGGTAACACCAGAGAGCAGCAGTGGTAGCACTGATGTTCATCCTGATGTCATCCTGCAGTAAGACAGTGGGCAGGAGATGGCCTAGGCCGTATAGCACTTATCCCCAACAGTGGGCACATCCAAATGACCATGCACATGCACAAGCTTCTGAGGCACTGAAAAATGCATGAGGTGCATGTGAAAATGTTCTGTACTGCAGTGCAACAGAAAAAGCAGGGTGACACATACGGCTGCAGTGTGTGCCGCCCAAAACCAGAGCATGGCTAGCCAGAGTCACACTCGGGCTGCTGGCCAGGCTCCACATGCCTGGATCACTACTGGTGCAGCCTCAGGAGGCCCCCAGGACCCAAAGTAAGGCAGCTGGGGCCAGCCCAGGTACCTGGGTCCAGCTTCCTCTACCCATACCCCCATCCAGGGCAATTTGCCATGTGCCAGAGCGTGTGTCCAGGGGCATTCCCTGGGGACAGGTAGCAGCCACACAACTATGTGCTGCTGCTGTTTGTCCCTGGGGAAACACATATGCATGCTTGTCTGGACATGCCCTATGATACTAACCTTGTTTAAGCTAATTTTACATTTCTCTAGCATACGCCATAGTGCAGTTACTCCTAATCTACAGTGGTGTAATTAGGAATGAGGAGAATCCAGTTCAGGATTATCTCATCACTTATCTCCCTCATGAAGTTTACAGCCACAACCTGATATATTTTTATGTAACCATCATGTTTTCCCACACCTGTATAGCAGGATATGTATCATTTCAGGAACAAGGTAAGGATTGACATATTGCTGTTTCCTGATCGGTCTATGGGAGTTGGATTGGGCTGTAGATTGAACCCTAAACTCTACAAATTCACATGATTCTTATGTCCTGTTGTCCTTCCCACTCTCTGGTAGCTACAGGGACTCCCCTGAACATGACTTCATTTGGTGCATCAGGTGTAGAGGGAACAGGGTTTCCAGAAGATGACCTTGTATAAGGAAAACCCCAGGAGGCTTTTAGCTGATACAGTACTGTATAACCCCTTGGGATTACACATGGGCAGTGATGGTTTAGTACAGCCTGGGAATGCTCTGAAGTGTGCTAGGAGCTGAACTAGTCCCTGTTAGCTCTTTTGGAAGCCATAAATGTTCCCACAAACCTTACCTAAACACAGTGAATACTGATTGTATCTGAGAGACTAATATATGGTATTGTTTTAAAAGTTACATACATATGCCGTTACAAATAACTTAAAGTGCCTGGCAGAGGAGGAAAAAAGATTGCTTTAGTGAACTGGTGCTTTAGATATAAATTAGAAGGTTCTGAAAAACTGACTTGACAGACCCCAGGAAAGAAGGCTGATTCAATAAAATCTGTAACTGGATCTCCTCAGTAAGTCCAAACCAGTGGAAGTAATACAAAATTTCCATTCTTTCCTTGTTTCTTATAATTATGGAATGCCTCAGATAACTATTGATTTGAGTAACAATGCTTTCCTTGAAACAACTTTGCCTCCTAAATCTCAGAGGGCATCTTTCCCTGAAGCTCTGTGGTGAAATATGAGTATGGCTGTGAGCCTGTAAATGTTTCTAAATGTGGAACATGCATTTCATCTGAAATTAGAACAACCCATATATTATAAACTCCTTACAAAACATTAAAGCCTAAACAAGAATGTGAAACTGTGAACATATATTAGAAAAATTAAGAATGACCTGTCTTCTTTAATGTTTGCAGTCCTAAGATTATCTTTAGCCTTCCTGATAAATTATTACCTTATTTACATTATTAAAGTAGCCATCATAGTTGTTTCTAAGAACTGAATATGTATATCTATATACATTTTAAATGCAAGTACTTACATTATGGTGTATTTACCTGAATCTAAGATGACCTTGAATTTAAGATGACCCCCCAGTAATTAGATTCTACAAATGTGAATTATTTATTATAAACAGACTTTACTGGGGTGGGGGGGAGAAACTAGTAACATGGCCATTATTTTGCATCATCACCTTTTTGCCTTCAAAATTATAGTCACATCAGGAACTGCTACTAATGCCATTTAGTTTGATTCAAGCATAGAAATGAAAATTAATACAGAATAGGCCCCCTATCACATTAGCAACTTTTTCTTTTCCTTACTGCATCAAACACAGATAGCACTCAGAAAGTTTTCAGGATTCATAGATTTCATAGACATTAGGGCTGGAAGGGACCTCACAAGATCATCAGGTCCAGCCCCCTGCCCAAAGGCCAGGAAGTCATCTGGGGTCAAATGATCCCAGTAAGATAAGTATCCAAGTGTTTTTTGAAAGTATCCAGAGTAAGTGCTTGCCCCATCTCTGTGGGGAGTCTATTCCAGGCCCTGGAGACTCAGAAAAAAAGTTATTCCTTATGCCCAGCCCAAAACAGTCTTCCAGGAGTTTGTGACCACTGGACCTTGTTTTCCCTTGGGTTGCCCTGGTAAACAGATGTTCTTCCAGTTCCTGATGTACATCTCTTATCTAATTATAGGCTGCCACCAAGTCACCCCTGAGCCTACACTTTTCCAAGGTGAAGAATCCCATATCTCTCAGCCTCTCCTCATAAGACCTGCTGTCTTGTCCTCTAATCATTTGCGTGGGTCTCATCTGGACTCTTTCAAGCTTCTCCTCATCCTTTCTGAATTGTGGAGCCCAGAACTGTATACAGTATTCCAGCTGTGGCCTCATCAAGGTCGTGTAAAGGGGAGTATGACTTCCTGGGTCTTGCTTGAGATGCATCTGTAGATGCAAGCCAAACTTTTGTTTGCTTTGCCAATGGACACAAAAGCCCGTGCCAGTCTTCCACCAAAAGCAAAAAGTTGGCTTCAAAACCCCGAAGTGTCTTTTTCGGTTAATGCTTACCAAAACAAAGACAAAACAGAAAACTGGACCAGTACAGCAGAGAACAGAATGTAGTTCTACCTAGGCTGTAAGATCTTTAATCTATTTAAAGCACTTTGATTTTGATGGCAGTAAACAGGTGGTTACATAAAGGCCCCAGATCCAAGTTCCCCATTTGTGTTTCTAAGATGATGTACTGTGACCAGACACTAGAGCTTAAAACCTGCACTTTGTAATGGAGGGAAAGTGATGTGTGTAGCCAACTCAGACATGCTAGTTCAAGTTCTCCAAATTTTAAATGCTGTATTGACTGGCTGATGTAGGTTATCACCCCCTTTCTACTTATGTTGCAGAAACCCCTGGCAAGGCTTCGAGTACCCCTCCCCTTCCTGTCTCCTCTGCTGGCAGGGAGGAGGCACTGGAAGAGGGAACCTGCATGCTGCTGTTGCTGTCCTCATGTGATGAACCACTCCTGACCTGCTCCTGGGCTGCTTTACAGGGAACAGCTGTCTGGGAAGCCCAACTCAGCCAAGGACAGGAACAGCAGAGTACAGATTCCTCTTTCCAGTGCCTGGTTCTGGGGGAGGGTGGGACTATAGGGACAGGAAGCAGGTGCTGGAAGGAGGACCCTGCATGTTACCACCTCTGCCCCTTGCCAAGCTGTGCTTCCTGCACCTCCTGGCTTGAGTGATCTGATACCTGATTTGTGATGAGAACTGACGCTTAGTTTTAAGAAGAGTTTGGTTTTCCCCATGTTGAATGGGGAAGAAACCCCTTATTTAGGAATTAAGTAAATACCATACATTGTTCTATCCAATTTCATTTTCTCTCTTTGTAAAAGTCAACAAGATACTCTTTTTGGTGTTTTTGTTGTGTATCTGTTCTGGGGGACTTCATTTTCTCTTTGTCGTAAGTTTTCTAAACATTAATCCCAACAACTGTGGCTATCGTGAGCAATGTCTACTCTCTTTGAATTTGTGCTCAGTTTTAAATTTTGACATTTTAAAAAATTTGATCCAGTTTTCCAGGTTCTGTGTCAATTATACCTGCGGCATATGACTCTTTCCATCATTTCTTTACTCTATAACTCAGATCATATCTAGAGATTACATCTGTTCCATTACTTATATCTTCATCAGCTATTGGATACTCAGCTAAAACCTTTGAGTTGTTCCAACTGCATACTTTCCCTGAACTTTGCCATACAATAATTGCAAGCCTACACATCACACAGTAGTTTACTCATTACTCTTCTAGCTGCTAGTTTTGATACCTTATTCATTTTTTTCCACTGATCTCTAGCAGGGGTAGGACAAAATGATGAACTACACATTTTTCTCCTAGGCTAGGCTAACCTGCCATATGCCACTGACATCAACGTTGATAGCTGCTGCTTGCTGACACAGTGGAACACAATCACAATTTTCCTTATTATATTTATCAAT
>NW_017728906.1:182053692-182058258 GCF_001723895.1 Crocodylus porosus | reverse complement strand
TATATATATATATATATTTTGTTATGGTGAACAGCTATTTAAGGTAGTGTCTTATAAGGTGTCTGTCCTGTGCTGGGCTCTGGAACACAAAATCCCCTGCTTTTAAGACAGAGGTGAAACTTCAGGGATCAGAAGAGCTCAATAGGCTAGTGACAGGGCCTTTCAACCTAGCCAAATTAAAAGTAGTGAGTGGAAATACCTTCAGTAAAGACCAGAAGCAGATGCCTCAAGAGGAAGAGGTTTGAAGAAATGCTAAGCACTTGTAAATGATTTTTGGGAAGGAACTGGTGAACCCATCAAGGGGCAGAAAAATTATAGAGAGGAAGAGAATACTAGTTTTAGTTTAAGTTAACATTATAATTCAGATATTAAAAACCAGGCAGAAGGGCATTGTGTTCATAGCCTTACAACATTCTGGGCACCATGAAGCCTAAAGATGAGATGGCAAGTGGATCTAGTGTCACAATAGGCATTCAGCATAGTACTCTATGTAGTTAATATGGTCTCCAAGATTCTTAATTTCATTTTAAGGAATTGTAGGTCTGCTCTTTCCCTAGATACTGCTCAGTCCTGCTACAGCTGTAGTTTATTACTCAAATGAGAATACATTGCTTTTCCACAGTTTTTCTATTCCAGCTGGAGAAAGAGAACATATGATCCACAGTATCAAAAAGAGTTTACTCTACCACAGGGGTGTCAAACATATGGTCTGCAGAGCAACCTGGCCTGCAGAGCCCCGCCATCCAGCCCCTGATGCTTCTGATGGATCTCAGCAGACTTACACGGGGTACAGCATGCACTGAACTAGCTCCATGTGTGGGGTTGAAGACGTGCTGCACATAGCACCCATCCCAGCTGCATGAGGACTGTACTGTATGGGCAGGTACATATGGCACAGATCCTGGAGAAGCCAGAATAGGCCCCACATTTTGCACAGTCCAGGCAGAGGCTGTAGTGCAGATCCAGACCAGCTGGAGCAAGTACTTAGTTGATTGTGGTGTCCATCCTAGCCAGACTGCATCACACATAATGCCCACACACTGCCTGTCCTGGCAGCTCTGGGACTGCATGTGGTGCCTGCTGCAACCAGTCTGGGACCTATGCTGCACACAGTGCCTGCTAGCATAACATGCAGCCCAGGTCCTGGACCAGCTGAAGCAGTAGCTGTGTGTGGCACAGTTCCCATTGGGCACTGTGTGTGGCACTGTCTGGCAAGGGCAGGGACCATGTGCAGTGCATCACTTGTTCTGGCTCATCTGGGATCCATGCTACATGCCCTCTGCCAGACTATGCTATACACAGTGCCCATTCTGGCTGCTCTGGGATCCGCATCATGTGCAGTGCAGTTCCCAGACTAGTTGCAGTGGGTGCCAAATCCAGCATACTGGGGGAGGAGGGAAGGGGAATGTGAGGAAGTTAGTGGGCCCAATGAGTTTGGCACCTGTGCTCCACAGGTACAAAATATATATTCTTGTTCTTTCTCATTGGGAAGCTGTTGTTTCAGGACTTCTCTTTGCCCTTCTTTTGGGATGTGTGCAACATCCATGGGAAACTAGCTAATGAACATCTCTTAAAGTGTCCCTTAACACAACTCAGTTGTGCATTTCTGTTACAAAAGGCAGTTGCAAAAGTCCCTGTCTTCCTGAATCTTTTAGCTGATTTTAACACAACAGCATCATTAGTACAGTTCTGTCTGAATTATTCTGAGGTGATTAGCTTGCATTCAATTTCTAAATCTGGAATTGAGTGAGATAGTTAGCCACGTTAATTGGAAGTCAGGCCGAAGCAGGTTAGAGATGCACTGGTTTGGAGAGGCATAAACTTTCACAGTCTGTCTTCTTTCTAAGTTTGGAATCTTTTACCCACTTCATTAAGCCATCTGGGTTCCCTTCTGTCTCTTTCCTGAGCCTAATTGTTCTCTTGTTATATGTATGACACTGCCTTTCCATAGAATCAAGTTCCTGTACATCATTCTACCCACCTTCTCAGCAATTGTCATTTATGGAAAATAAACAACAGTAACTGGCAAATATATAATATTTGTCTCTTCTTTAATTTTAGCTGACTTCAAACATGGAGCAATATTTTAAATACATAAACACTAGACTATAACTGGTTCAGAACTGATGCTTTTTTCTGTTTCAACAGTTCCGAAGACTTTAGGGTCCTGTTCCGCGACTGCCACATTAAGTACTACCATTTTACAAATGTGAAAAGTCCTGAACTTCATGCTCTCCTGAGTTCTGAATGCCTTCCCCCTGACTTTGCCACTTTTTTTTTTACGTGGTTGTCTCTGCCATCAGTTTCTTTCAAACTAAAACCAGTTGTTTCTCTTATTTAGGGACTCTCAAGTGAACTGCTGAGCTGGCACTAATTATTTTAGTTAGAGTAAATACCAGTAACAGAGAATAACTCTTTCCAAGTCCCAGAGGACTGGAAAACTCATGATAAACATGAAAATACAATAATCTCCTATGATAGCAAGAAATACAACTTATTCAAATATAAACCCAAACCAGACTCAGTACACTCTTGAGATAGGATAAAATGGAGCAGGTATTGTGAGGTCAGCAGGGCTATGACATGCACAAACTGAAGATCTGGCCTACTGAGCTTATGACTCGTGAGCAAGAACTGTGATGAGACTTGAATCCTAATTCATTTTTATTCTTACCAGGTCAGTTGAGGCATGTTTCTTCTCAGCAAGAACATCATCTGTCTAATACTGCAAGCATGAATGCTACTTCTTTTTTCCTGTAAACTGCCCTTCCCATGGAATTTACCTACAGCTAATTATCACCCAAAATAAACATGACAGAACATTTGACAAATTTGTTTTTGGTACTTGCTAAACTATTACTTGAAAGACTGTTAAGTCCTAAAGAAAGTTTTCTAAATATATTTTAAAATCAAAGTTGTAGAACACATTTTTCCTTCCAAGGCAAAACTGACTGCATGGGATCAATTTTTGTCCTTTTATAAGAAATAAACCCATATAAATGTCTGCATCATTTGACTAACAACTTAAATGCTTCTGGATAAAGTAGAGTTTGAACTACTTCCAAGTTGCCAAAAAAAGGCCATTCAGCTTAAATACTATACTATTTGTAAATTCTTTCAAAATATTCTACATTTTCTTGAAAAGATTCAGATGCTGTCCCATTACTGTCTGATCTTTTAGCACAGTGGTTCTTGACCTCTGACCTGTGGGCTCAGTCAGAATTGTGTCCTCTCAGGTCTGGAAATTTGGCAGTGAAGGAACGGTGGCAGCATTAATTACTGAATCTTCCACTAGATGTCTCTGGAAGACACAACAACTAATGCTGCCACTGCTTTCCTACTGGCAAATTTCTGGACCCCTGAAGTGTCATCATGCAGGCTGAATGACATGGCCCCACATTCTGGATTGCACTGGCAGTAGTGTAGGGACATTGTAGGGCATCAGATGCACAGAGGCAGCAGCAACTTGATAGTTGCCACCAAAATTTCAATTGTGATTGTGCAATTTTCGGCAGCAGCCACTTCTAAGGCCTCTCCCAAGTCAGTATCTGGTTAGTGCAAGGATGCCCAGTGCTGATACACTGCTGGCACCACCCTTGCTACAGGATGTAGTGAAGTAAAAGCAGCATTAACTTATCAATCCTGTCATGGATACTGAGGCTCCTTTGCTCCTAACAGCCACAGTAAGAAGTCCTATGAGCCAAATGACCCACCACTATGGGCCATATCTAACCTGAGAGATATGTTGACACCCCTGATATAAAAGATGAGTGGTCCATCCTGGCTTCAAACAATTAATAGGCATATGTTTTCTCCAACTAATGATTTAGAGACCTATGGAATGTATGTTTAGGATTTCATAAATGAAGTTATATACCTCAGCGAATTACTTCTGAACATGTGCCATAGGCCAACGTTGAGATGAGAAGAAGATCGGCATCATAGTGGTGGCTGCTGCACTGGGCAGACTAGGATCATATTTAGCATACACATATACTATGTGGGTTCTTATTAGCTGTTACTACTCAGGAAGTAGATCTTGAGTAGATCTCAGTGGGTGCGCCTACACAAGACATTTGCTGCCGAGTAGACTAATTAGTTCCACAGTAAACATCTCAGTGTCTACATGTGCATGACTATTAGGCTGAAGCTGACCTCATGAAGGAACACCTTGACAGGCTGAATACCTTCAAGTCAGCCAGACCTGACGGTTTACACCCAAGGGTACTCAAGGAGCTGGCTAGCATCATAGCTCAGCCCCTGGTGCAGATCATTGAGAACTGGTGCTCTGGTGAAGTGCCCGAAAATTGGAAGAAGGCCAATGTGGTGCCTATCTTCAAGAAAGGGAGGAAAGTAGATCCCGCAAACAACAGGCCCATCAGCCTGACCTCTATCCTGGGGAAGGTCTTGGAAAAGATTATCAAAGGGGCCATCCTTAACAGACTAGCTGATGGCAATATCCTGAGGGATAGTTTCTAGGGTTGGAAGGGACTAGACATCTAGTCCGACCCCCTGCCATGGCAGGAAAGAGTACTGGGGTCAAATGACCCCAGCAAGGTGTTCATC
>NW_017728906.1:182048777-182053218 GCF_001723895.1 Crocodylus porosus | reverse complement strand
GACTCCAAGATCCTTTTCCACCTCTGTACTGACAAGAAAGGAGTTCCCCAACCTGTAGGTATGGAGCAGGTTGTTCCTCCCCAGGTGCATCACTTTGCATTTGTCTGCGTTGAATCCCATCTTATTCTCATCCGCCCATGCTTGTAACCTGTGTAGGTCCAATGGTAGCCTGTTGCTTCCTTCTAGTGTACCTACATCCCCCCACATCTTAGTGTCATCAGCAAATTTGAACAGGGTGCTTGGATACCCAGCATGGGTT
Source organism: Crocodylus porosus (assembly GCF_001723895.1). Taxonomy (NCBI): domain Eukaryota; kingdom Metazoa; phylum Chordata; order Crocodylia; family Crocodylidae; genus Crocodylus; species Crocodylus porosus. Next base: position 182,052,959 of record NW_017728906.1, on the reverse strand, counting down.
TGTTGCAAGTAGGTCTTGCTGGACCAATCTTATTTCCTTTTATGACCGGGTGACCTGTCACCTGCACAAGGAGGAAGAGATTGATGTTATATATCTTGACTTTAAAAAGCCTTCAATTTGGTATTTTCTGATCACCTCTTGACAAAACTGGCTAACTGCAGCCTCGACCACACCATGATCTTCCGGCTGGGGAATTCACTCCGTGGTCGGACCCAGAGGGTGGTGGTTGATGGAAGTCAATCGTCATAGTGCGCTGTGACCAGTGGGGTCCCTCAAGGCTCTGTCCTAGGGCCTCTACTTTTTAACATCTTCATGTAGGCATTGGTGTCAGAAGCGGGCCGACCAAGTTTGCCGATGACACCAAACTCTGGGGTAAAGCATCCACACCTGAGGACAGAAGGGTGATTTGGGCAGATCTTGACAGGCTCATGAAATGGGCAAATGAGAACCTGATGGTGTTTAACACCAAAAAATGCAAGGTTCTCCACGTTAGGAGGAAAAACCTGCAGCATGCTTATAGACTGGCAGTGCTACGCTGGTTAGCACTAGAGATGAAAGGGACTTGGGGGACGTGACTGACCTCAAGATGAACATGAGCCTTCAATATGATGCTGCAGCTAGTAAAGCGAGCAAAACGCTGGCTTGTATCCATAGATGCTTCTCAAGCAAATCCTGGGATGTCATTCTCCCATTGTACTCAGCCTTGGTGAGGCTGCAGCTGGAGTGCTGCTTCCAGTTTTGGGCTCCACAATTCAAAAAGGATGTGGAGAAACTTGAGAGAGTGCAGAGGAGAGCCACGTGCATGATCACAGGTCAGGAAAATAGACCTTATGATGAGAGGCTGAGAGCCATGGGACTTTTCAGCCTCGAAAAGCGCAGGCTCAGGCGCAATCTGATAGCCACCTATAAGTTATCAGGATCTGAGGGAATGTCTGTTCACCAGAGCGCCCCAAGGGATGACAAGATCAAACGGTCACAAACTCCACCGAGACTGATTCAGGCTGGACATAAGGAAGAACTTCTTTACTGTCCGAGCCCCCAAGGTTTGGAATGGACTGCCACCAGAGGTGGTTCAGTGGTTCAAGCACCCACTTTGGACACCTTCCAGGCACATTTGGATGTTTATCTTGCTGAGATCCTATGATCCCTGCTGACTTCCTTTCCCTGGGACAGGGGGCTGGACTTGATCTTTTGGGGTCTCTTCCAGCCTGAATGTCTGTGTATCTAAGTGAACAAACTCTGCAGCAGGATAGTCCCTGGAAATAGAAGTACTATCCTGCTACAAAGTTTTTTGCTCTGCAGCAGTGCTCATTTGGATACTGACTGGCTACCGGCTGGCTAGGATATAAGGGTACTTCAGGTCCCAGCTAGCTCCTCTGTAGCATGTTGAGCTGGGTCAGAGCAACCCTGGCTTTGCAGGTTGACCCGCCAGGTTCCCGTCTATCTGAGGCTGCTCTGGTCCAGCTTAACATGATGCTGTCCCAGGCACCCATGCAAATGTGGTACCTAGGATCAATAAAATCTGGTTCAAAAAGCACTGGCGTTTATTGCATTACATTAATATGCATGTATAGATGTGCCCAAGAAGTAAATTTTGCAATTATTGTGAATAGTTCTCTGAAAATGTCAGCCCAGTGCTCAGCAGCAGTGATAAAGGCAAATACATTGTTAGGAATGATTAAAACAGATTGAAAACAAAACAGGAGATGGCATTGTACCACTGTGGGCATGTTTACATATATAATTAATGCACACAAATAAACTGCAGAGCAATTTGCTCCACAGATTTTGGCTTCCGGGTGCACCATCTGAATACGTGCCCAGGAACAAAAAATTTTGGAGTAATTTGCCCTGCAGTTTACTCATGTGCACCACATGCAGCCTGATTAGAGCAGTCCTGGAGCTGATAGGAGATGCAGTGGGTCAGCCTGCCAGGCCAGGGATGCTCTGAATGGGTTTGTGGGGTGTGGGGGGGCTGCCTGTGGCACAAGGTGTCTCAGTGTGGGTCTAGCCAGCACGCAGCTCTTGTACCGTGGTACCCTGTGCCTTAAGCAGCTGGGGAGTGGCACGGGGAGACAGAGGAACTGCCAGACAAGGGATGCTTCCCCATCTTTGTGGGCTGCAGAGCCCCCATGTTGAGGCAACCTGCACCCTAGTCAGCTGGGGAGAGGCATGTAGGGATGGGGAAGCAGCCAGCTGAGAGCAGCTGTCTGGGATTCAGTGTGCCTCAAGATGGGCAAGCAGCCACCCCTGGGCTGGCTGCTCCCCCATCCCCAAGTGGCTCAGCATGGGGTCTCGAAACCAGAGCCCCCATGCTGGGGCACATGGAGATAGGGGAGCAGGCAGCCCAGGCTGTCTCTGAATGCTGCAGAGTTCCTCCTGCGGCATGTGCAGATGGGGGTGCATTCTTGAGCTGGCCTGGGCTGGATGTGGAGCATCTGGCTGGAGTTGGGGCTGCCTAGCAGCTAGCCCTGTGCTGAGGAACTCTGTACCATAGCCAGCCAGGCACCATCTACACGTGAGCTGCTGCACACAACACTCTGCAGTAGAGTAGTACTTCCATTTACAAGTACTACCCTGCTGCAGAGTTTATTAGTTTCATACACCCTAACAGAGGCACATGTGTAGGTGCCAAGACGTTTACTGCACACTTAATTGGTCAACTGTGCAGTAAATGTCTCATGTAGATGTGTTTTGTTTAAATGAATGGCATGCCCAGATCTTGAACACTGTTTGTAGTTCTAATCTCTTACTACCACCTCTGAAAAGATACAGTAAAAATAGTAAAGGTATAGGGAAGGGGAACAAAGAGGATCAGGGAGATGGAAAGGGGTACAAGGGAAGACTTAAATAGGCTAGGACTGTTCAGCTTAGATAAACAATGATTGAATAGGGATAAGATAAGAGTTCTATAAAATAATGACCGATAAAGAGAAAGCCCATAGGCATTCACTGTTTACCATCTTTCACAATATTGAAACAGGGAGACATACAATGAAATTTTTAGGGAGCTGGTATAAAACTAACAAAAGGAAATTATTTTTCACACAGAATATAATTAGCTTATCCTGCTGGGTGCTGTAGAAGCCAATAATTTAACCATGTACAAAACAGGATTAGACAAATTCATGTAGGATGGTCCATCAGTGGGTATGAAGCATGACACTAGGACAGCAAGCTCCAGATAAGGACTTCTTAAACCTCTAAATGCTTATAGATTTAAGAAAAGACAGTCAGGAAATAGATCTGTCTGGATAGGACCTATATAAATACTTATCCCCTTTGTGCATGGACATATAAAGGCTACTGAGCTAGATGGGCCTGTGGTCTGACTCAGTGTGGCCTTTCTTGCGTTATCTTATGTTCTTTAAAGCATGGAAGGAGGCAGGGCCATTACACTTCCTTCCAATTTGTTAAACAGTGGTTTGCAGGCAGGGACCAGCATGCCCAGGACCTATGCCACACTTCATGCTCTTACAATCTATAATTTACATATAGACTTATGGAGCTGCATTGTCCTTTTCAGGAGTTGGGGGAGGCACAAAGTAAGGTTGTGTCTTAGGATGCAAACCTCTCTCAACACTACTTTTTTTTTCTTTTGACCACTAAGCTCATCTCATGCAATGAACCAGTATTTTTAATTATGTGGAATTGAGCAGGGCACCCTCCCAGATGCTGAATTACAGGGGGCTCCAGAAGTTCCCCTCCTTGGCAGTCTTTGCTATGGCAGATGCAGCCTAGCCATAGAAACCTGGCTGCCGTGCACCAAATAGTGTTTGAGGTAGGGACATTTCCTTCAACCCAATTGCAGCAGCCCTGAGTTGTAGGCTCCCCAGTGTCGCGGAATGCCGGGCTTGCAATTCCGGCACTGCTTGGGGACCCGCGGGCTTTACGGAGCGGGCGAGCGCGCGGCTTGTGGGGCGGGATTGGAGGTAGCTTTATAACCGCCTTCGAGGTTCGCTGAGCTGGCGCAAGTAAACAACTTAGAGTAAGTTGTTAGTTTTTTTTTATAATAAGTCTATAGGATGTCTGTTGGTTCACGAGGTTCCGGAGGAAGCCCTTGCTTTCCACCACTAGAACTAGTCCAATGATGGGTGTGGCTGCCGACTCCTTAAGTCCCAGAACTGGTCAACAGCTCATTGAGATGGGATGTTAGTAGTAGAAGTTATTATGGAGTAGATA
>NW_017728906.1:182045342-182048677 GCF_001723895.1 Crocodylus porosus | reverse complement strand
TAGATATGCTGTCTAAGCTACGAAGAGAGGCAGTTGAGAAGTGGAGTCTCCGATGTTTCTTCAGTTACAGTATGCCGGATACAAAGGGGGTCTGTTGGTTCACGGGATTCCGGAGCAAGCCCTTGCTTTCCACCACTGGAACCAGTCCAACGATGGGTGCGGCTGCCGGCTCCTTAAGTCCCAGAACTGGTCAACAGCTCATAAACGGGATGGTGAATACAAAACTGTAACATGGTGAATCGTTGTCGATTGTCGGATTTTCGAGGCCTTGGTTTTCGTTGGGATACGCCCAGGCGGGGAGGCTGAGGACTGGCTGCAGGGTGATCAGGCCTGCAGGATCGTCCAGTCGTTGTCTCTGCTACTTCCTGGTTTTTTACCTCTTTTATAGATGTTGGTTGGACTGTCTCTGTGACACTAACTATGATATAAGCTAAGCATACAGGGATAGGATAGTTTCTTTTACATAATAGTTACTAGGCAGATTTTCTACATAAGTTTCGTTTCTGCAGCAATGACACTTACAGATAAGAAATGAAACTTACAGAATACGCATGTGCAGCTTAATACAAGTGTAGAAAAGTACAAAGCATTTATTTTGATTAAAAACCAAAACTTCAAGTTTACATAAATGTGAGAGTGGCGCGCGGCAGTTATACAGAAATAAAATAAGATTTTTACACCCAGGAGTTGCTTCTGGTACCTTGTTTGCTCTTCTTCCCCATCTTCACATTTACTACTAGTCAAGGACCTGGGTCTTGCATGACAAAAATCCTGGGAGAGGATGCATTCTGCTTAATCCCTCCCCTCCACCTCCCATACACTATTGGGCACACGGCTGCCTGGCTTTTATGGGTGTGCTGTGCTTGCCCCTGCATACATTCCTGGAGGGGCATCCTGGTGCTTACGCCACAGCTGGTGTGTGGTGAACTTTCCCTTCAACTGCAGCAGAGCTGCTGCCAGAGCATGGAGAGGGCTTGGACTCCTGTTCCTGCCTCTCCACTCTCCAGTGGTCAGCACTGCCCATGGCACTGCAGGAACTCACTGCACCACTGCCATGGTCAAGTAGTGAGTGCACTTGCCTTGCAAATGGGGGAGCTCTGGGAGACATGCTCCAGTAAAGGGGCATCAGCACTGCCCCTCATTCTGAGTTCCCTGTTAAGGACACATCTGGTCCCTTTCCTTGTACAACCTAAGTATTAGGAGCACTAAGCTTAAAAATAAACGTGAGACACAATTAATGGCACACACGGTCTTTCCAAATACAAATTGCTGCTTAACATCTTGTCTCATTTCCTAACTTGATTCATCACCATATGACAAGCCAAGGATGGAGTTTAAAAAGGGAGGAAGAACCCCAGGGCCAGTTTTCTTGACTGCTGGCAGCATTTGTTATTATATAATTCTCTAGCTCACACTGAAGCCAACAGTTGCTGAAGCTGATAAGAGTAAAACTTAGCTCTAAAAGAGTGGACCAAATCATTTGTTGGCATTAAATACTGTATTTCCCTTGGCTTCGATGTAGCTATACCAGCTTTACACTAGCTGAGTGCTAGACTCAATAAGTGCAATTAAATGTTATACTTTAGAGGTTATCGAATGATTAGTGGAGGTATAGTGTAGGAATTCTGTTAAAAGCTTCACAATACAATAAGCATATTATAGATCTGAGGGCTGTACAATGTCCTATGACCAGTGTTGGCTATCAGATGCTGGACTACTATAGAAATAATTGTTTTAATGCCTAGCTCATATCTAGGGATGATAAATTAAAGTTCAGCTCTAGTACAAGAAATCCTAGAACTTTTATAACTCCTTAATGAGTATTTGTTTTATAATATAGTTTAGTCCAAATTTTAAAGGGCTTCTTTATTTTATCTCACACTTTCTCTTGTTTTTACCAACTAAGCTCTAGAAGCTCCATTTGTTCAGTGTTATCACAGCATCACTGCAGTCCTCTTGAGAATAGAGTGTACATTCCACATTCACAGTTTCTTTGGGATTAAAGGAATCAGACAAGACACAGTAAAGGAAGGCATACTACTCACCAACCTGGTTTACTTGCCTCTCAGCTGTCCTTGGTTTCACAGTCCAGATATCCATCTGTCTAGACAGGCGTTATCTCACTGAGATCTAAAAGTAGAAACTAAACATCATTATTTCAGAGTTCTATTTAGAAACTGCAACTACAATGATAAAAGAGCTTTAGTCCAAACTGAGCACTGTTACAGATCGCTTCCTGGAGCAGATGGACTGCAAAATGGCATATTTTGCATGGACCAGCTGTGGACTTTAGTAATGAATACAAGCCATAGATAGAAGTCTAGACAGGCATTGTATTTAGAAAATGGACAATTGTATAACATAATAGCTAGTGATAGAAGTGTGGCTGCTCTTTGGTGTATTTTATGGTATGGTTTAATGTATGGTATATTCTTAGTATATTTGCTAGAGTCTGATTCTTCATAGACTTGCAGTTGGTAATTTCTATTTTCCCCTATACAAAGGGGAAAATGAACACAAATTAGGTATATTGTTGTTACTAGTGTTACTATTAGAACTAATTGGGAATTTCTTTTGCAGCAATTTTTTCCAATGGACAACATCATTTCTGCACAATCAATATTTTCAATGGAAACTTTTTTTTGGTAGAAATGTTTTATTTCATCTCAGCGTGATCAAAATAAGAGCATTTTTTTGGAACTGACTCTAAATATTTGATTTTAGATCTGATTTACAATATATTAAACTGCATTTCCCTGTTACTACATTGCCTTGTGGGCATTGTAGTTCAGGCTCCATTTTCACCTAAAGCAGTGGTCGGCAATGTTTTTGGGCAGAGTGCCAAAAACACCCACAGCCTCAACTTGTAAGATGTTGGTGTGCCAGGGATGGCCAGTGGGGGAGCCGTGAGGGGCCTGATTCTTGTTGTGGCAGTGCAGGCCCAGCCCCTTCTCTGCCATCTGCCCCCAGGAATGCATGCATCCACCACCAGCAACAAGCCAGGCTGGGGTTCCACAGACCACAGTGCAGCTGCTTGCAGCCTCCTGCCTGCTTATCACAGATGGTCTGGGCTCTGGGCAGGCCCCTGCCATCCACCACAGAGCCCAGGGTGCTTGTAGCAGGCAGCAGGGAGGCTGCAAAGAGCTGCAGTGGGGTCCACAGAGCACCAGCCTGGCTCATTGCTAGCAGTGGATGTACATATACCTCTGGGTGGATGGTGGGGAAGGGGCCATGGCTGTGCTGCCCCAAGGATTGGACCTGTCACAGCTCCCTTGCGGTCCTCATAGATTTCATAGACATTAGGGCTGGAAGGGACCTCCGAAGATCATTGAGTC
>NW_017728906.1:181985924-182045242 GCF_001723895.1 Crocodylus porosus | reverse complement strand
TCAGCTGGGGTCATAGGATCCCAGCAAGATAAGCATCCAATTTACTCTTGAAGGTGTTCAAAGTAGGTGCTTGAACCACCTCCAATGGCAGGCTTTTCCAGAACTTGGGGGCTCGGACAGTAAAGAAATTCTTCCTTATGTCCAGCCTGAAATGGTCTTGCAGTAGTTTATACTACCCCAAGGTGCACATGCTAAGCAAAATGTCTTTGTGTGCCATGATATGGCACACATGTTGGGGATTGCCTACCCCTGTCCTAAAGTTTCATTTGGCTTTATGAACCTGAAAGACTAAATTTCCCATAATGTAGTGCAGATTTCTTGTTGACTCTGCTGTATGGTGCCTCATAGGAGCTAGAGCTTTGAGATATTAAGCCTGGAAGCTAGATAACAGGAAGAATGAAGGCATCAACACTGAAGTTACAGTCCCCATAAGGCAATACACCATGATATGAAAATGCTGTTTAATATTAAACTAACTTGAAATGAAGTATTTTAGACTGCTACAGAAGGCCATTTTTGGAAACCTTCAAATATTTCTTAAATAAAATGTATTGAAATAAAACATATAAATATTTCTGAAGTAATCCTTTTGTGAATTTTCGTTCTGCAAATTTTAAAAGATCAGTTTTCATAGCATTGAATGCCAATGTTAAAATGTCAGAATTTTTAGTGGATGGATATTATCAGTTTTGTGCAGTTTTAGATGCTGTTCCAAATTAATAGTAGTTTAATTCACTGCATGGCCCCACATAAATAAAATGAATGAATACATATATAGAGAGATCTAGATACATATAGATGTACCTTACTGTAGATGGATATGTTTCTGGACAGTGGAGGATTCTCTAGTAATTTCTGGTAGATTTCTGTTGACAAGAATTTACCACAACTGGATGGTTAAGGGAGAGTTTACAGACATTTTGCCCTGGTAGGTTAACATAAAGCAACTGGAGCATAAATGAGGCAGGACAATAGCTTTTATCTCAAAACAAACCAGCTCTCCCTTCAAAAGACCACCCAAAAAGCATTTGTTCAGACTCTGTTTAGTGGTTTCTTCATGGTACTCAAATGAGGCATTGCTGATCAGCTGAGTATACCGCCTGAAAGAAAGTACACATCTGAAATAAAGTTGGCAGAAAAATCTTTATCAAATGCTCATCGTTTCTCCTAGACCCATCAGTGAAGAAGGTTTGCTAATGGAAAAGGTTATGTGGTGGACAGGAACAATATGTTGGGGCAGAACATAGGTTCCTTTAATGAATGATCATCTTTGTACCAGGGAGCCAAATACCCTGTTATGGAGGAAGACCTTGCAAGGAAACTTACGGGACACTGTGTGACCGGCTGGGGAGATGACACCATTTCCGCCAGCACCAGGAGTGGCATTTTTGAAAAGTATCAATTTACTGAGCTCCTCTAAGAGGAGCTGTACTTGTTCAGTGTTTTCCGTGGAAGGGGAGAGGAGCCAGAGCCGGAGCCCAAAGGAATCTTCAGCGACGGAGCCATTTCATGTGGAAGCATGGAAGCAGAGTGGGCAGTGTGCCCGAAGAAAGCAACTGGCGGGTAGTTTGTGGCACTGGAAGTGAAGTTCGGCAGAGGCCCTGCGGAGCAGGTAATTATGTCTAATTAGAGACTTGTGTTGACACTTACTGCGCAAGTACGTTTTCTTGGGAACTGATTACGTAATTTTGCCTGACTGTAAGTCGGATCTCTCCAGATGGAGAGAGAGAGCAAATTAAAAGCTGACAGCTGTCCAGTTAATAGTTTGATTTACAATTCTTTTCTTTAATGTGAGGGAGAGAGAGTGAGCCGAGATGGGGGCCAGGGTGTGCAGGCGAGAACCCCAATTTCCCTGAAAGTTTCACTTGAATGTACAGGGATGTTGTCCGGATAGAGGAAAGTCTGCCAGTCTTATCTAGCAGCAGTGGTGTCCTGGGGAAAAAGAGAGAGTCACTTCAGTATTAGTTGAGATCAGAAGCTACCCTCCTGCGTATTAATTTTAACTCCCATCAAAGTCATGGCAGACAAGAACAAATGCTAGGAGGAAAAGCTCTGCCAAAGTATGTTATCTCTCTGATTGATCCAGGATGCCTGCTCGCAGTCTTGTATGTGATCATTTATAGATTTTAAACAGTAGAACTGTTAGGTCATCACCTGGATTACAGAATTGCTTTGTCCTAGTTCAGACTTTAATTATTAATTCTAGGTTTTTATGAGGTTACTAAGATTCTGCCAGCAATGCTCATATTTGTGAAGTACTTATATTTGCTCCTACTCAGTGTGGCACTAAATTAATATAGTCATTTAACAAAAGAATTCAAAGCAAAATAATAACTAGGTGAATCCCACAAAGTGATGATTAAAATGAAAAACAACTCATAAGAATCTAGATTATGTATTAATGTTTCATTTCTACAAAACTACATTCGAATTGGATTTTGACAATCATAATTAGTTATTCATTTTTCACTTTGCAAGCATTACATAATTGCATATGCCTTCCCTTCCCCTCCCCTCCCAGCTATTTTTTCTTAAAACACCACATTGTCTCTGGGTCCAAGACATTCAGTGTCAGAGTTATTCCACCCCTGGAACTGCACAGCAGGTATGCGCTCCTCGTGGCACCAGCACAGCCACCAGCAGAAGCACTGGCTCTAGAACTGAGAAGTCAGTTAGCTACCACCCTAAAGAAGACACAGGGTGGTTGTGGGAAATTCCCTCTGGAGGGGGACAGAGGGAGCAATCTGCTGCCCTGACCCCTCTAGCCCATGAAGTTTGCTGCCTCCCTGGGGCTTGTATCTGGGATGTGGCAGCAAGGATCCCTAAATTGGCCTGGCCCTCTGACTACTACCCCATGCTCCTCATTTATGTGGGCACAAATGACATGGCTATGAACAATCCTGGCTGGGTCATGAATGTCGATAGGGCTCTGGGGGCTGGGCTCAAGGGGTCAGGGGTGCAGGTATTTTTCTCCTCAGTCCTCCCAGTTACAGGTTGCGGGCATGAGAGGGATAGATGCATCGAAGAAGTAAGCAGAAAGCTCCAGCATTGGTGCTATTGTGAGGGCTTTGGATTCTTTGATCACAGCTCATGCTGAAAGGAAAGGCACTTTTTTGGGCTAGAATAGCGGGCCTCCTGGATAGGGCTTTAAACTGAAATTGCTGAGAGATGGGCAGAAAATTACTAGAGCAAGCCCAGGAAATGGGAACCAGGAAATCACTAAGATGGGAAACAATAGGAAGAACACTTTGACACGAGCTGAAGGACTGGATTTTCCTCAGCAAAACAGGAAGTCATGGTGGTAGACTCAGACGCTGGTACACAAATGCCAGGAGCATGAGGAGCAAGCAGAAAGAACTGGCCTTCCTGCTAACCAATAAGGCACTCCTGGATTTGCTTTTGGCCAAGGGGAATGATCTAGTGAATAACCCGAGGATCAAGGGTAATCTAGGTGACAGTGATCATTTTCAGCAGAATCATTTTCACCATCCATCATAAGGAAGGGAAATCAGTCAGTAGGGTAGAAATCTTTGATTTTAGGAAAGCTGACTTCTACAAGCTTAGGAGATTGGTGGGTGAGGCCCTGTGGGACCATGGTCCAATGGGGAAGAGAGTCCAAGAAGAGTGGTCATTCCTCAAGGATGCGATCCTTGGAGCACAAAGGAAGTTTACTCCTGCTCATAAGAAAGGTAATAAAAGGGCTTGGGGACTCCCTTGGCTCAATAGGAAGGTCATAGACCTCCTGAAAATGAAAAGAGAAGCTTATAAGAGATGGAAGCTCAGTATTACCTCCAAGGAGGAGTACACAGGAATGACCCATATGTGGAGGGGGCAAATTAGAAAAGCAAAGGCAGAAACAGAATTCAAATTGGCAACAGAAATCAAGGACAACATCTTTAGATATGTAGGAAGCAGGAGGAAAAATAAGGGAAATGTAGGAGCCCTGCTGAATGCAATGGGGCAGCTAAGGAAACTAGGAAACTGGCTCTGGCATTGGATCCAGAGTGTTAATAGATGGAACTGAGTTGCCATGGTCAAAGGTGACCAGTGGTGTCCCCCAGGGTTCAGTAGGCAGACCAGTGCTTTTTAATATATTCATCTATGATTTGGATACGGGTGTGAAAAGTATACGGCAAAGTTCATGGATGCCACCAAGCTATGGGGGAGTGTGGTCACTCTGGAGAACAGGCTGAGGATACAGGCTGACCTGGACTGGTTTGTAAGGCAAGCGGATCAAAACCTGATGATGTTTAACACTGAAAAATGTCAAGTTCTCTAACTGGAGAGAAATAATTCACAACATACTTACAGGCTCAGCAATGCTACATTAGCTAGCACCACAGCTGAAAGAGACTTAGGGGTCATGGTCAACCACAAAATGACCATGAGCTATGGATACTGTGGCCAGCAGAGTAAACAATACACTGGCATGCATCAACCAATGCATCCTAAGCAAGACTAAGGATGTCATCTTCCCACTCTACTCAGCATTGGTGAGGCCTCAGCTGGAGTTCTGCATCCAGTTCTGGGTGCTGTACTTCAAAAAAGATGTGGAGAAGCCTGAAAGAGTCCAAAGGAGAGCTACACAAATGATAAGCAGTCTGTGAAACAAGCCATATGAGGAGAGGCTGAAGGACATGGGGCTGTTCAGCCTGTAAAAGAAAAGACTTAGGCAGGGACTCGGTGGCAACCTATAAGTATATAAGGGGAAAGCATCAGGGACTGGGAGAGCATCTCTTCACCAGGGCACCCCAGGGGAAGACCAGGAATAATGGACATAAACTGCCAGAAGATCGCTTCAGATTGGATGTAAGGAAAAACTTCTTCATGGTTCAAGTGTGCAGAGTCTGAAACAGAATCCCCCCAGAGATGGTACAGTCACCTACCCTGGTTGCACATCCATTTTTCCTGGCTAAGAGCAGGTGGGTCTGGACCTGATGATCTTATGAGGTCCCTTCCAGCCCCTTACTTCTATGAATCTATGAAGAGCTATGAATCATAATGGGAGTATACTGGGCAGATTGTGCTGTAAGATGGGAGGACATCTGTCCTCACTAAACATGACACTTGCTAAGGTTACCAGAGCCTGGTCCAAAGTCCATTAAAATCAGTGGTAATATTTAGTCTTTGGATTGAGCGCATACTCCTTGCTTCTCTCCCTAACTACTTTTTCAAAACAGATTTAAGATTGAAAATTGAGGACTTGACTTCCTTTTCATAGTCCATTTAGCTGCAGTATTTTGTTAGAGCATTATTAACAACTGTTGTACTCAGCTTCTTGTTACATCTGTGTCAGAATTGGGCCAGTTGCCTTGTCACGTTTAATATTAAAGACCATACAGTATATTTTTTTGTCTATTAAATTAGAAAGGAACACAATCCTGATAAACATTCCTGTGATATTTTTCTCACTGATGTCTAGACTTCCTTGAGAATATGAGGCACAGATACTATAAGGTATTTATACAATAGATACTGTAAGAAAATACTCAGATATTTTATCTACAAATAAATTTGATTTCTCACTCTAGAAAAGAGAACAAAAAGTACTTTGAAAAGTGCAGTTCACTATCATAGAAAAGAATGTTTTAGCAATGCCAGAGCAGAAGAATTTTGCTGAGAGATCAAACGTCTATGTGATTTTTAAAAAAAGATTAAAAGATGCCACCCATCTCTCAGAAAAAAGTATACCCATGGTAGAGCAAAAATGTCATCTTACAAGGTAGCTGCCTGCTTTCTCCTATTAGTAAATGTTCCTTTTTTAAATATGTATCCTTTTTAGACCCTTCTCTGTAATTTAATATGCAAATAATATTGAACAGCGATGAACTAGTATTTTGGCTATCAAGCAGGAAGAACATAGAAGAATTGTGTCTTAAGAGAAATGCCATGGGGGCAAAAATAATTTGCATAACTTCTACTAATAATAAGTAGAGGTTTCTATGAAGCAGTGAGCTATTAGAAAAGAGTGCACCAGCATTATACCATACCATGGTTATAATAAAACGGTAATTTATGACGCACAATTAAAAAAAACATATAATTTCCCTGTATTTGTGCTGTTAACTAATCCTTTTCTTTTGCAGTATTTTTTTTATTTAAGCTTATTCAAAATTTGATTTGCTCTCCACATTTTCTTTAACTAGCTTTCCTACATCAAAATACATGCATTCATCCTGTTTCTGTCTATTTGTGTAACCGTGGATGAAGACCTGATTAAGATATTAGTACCTCCCTTCTTTCCATGGTTTATATGTAAAGCCCTCTAATAAATCAAAGTTATTTAGCATGTTTTGCAATGTGTCAAACCACAAAGAAGCAGTGAGGCAAAGGACATTCATTTTAAATTCTAGTAAGATTTTGGATGTGCCTAAGGACATTATAATGGGGAAATTACAGGGGAAGGAACACCTTTTTTATTTACCTTACTCAGTCTTTCATGTATTCCAGTGAAATATTCAATATTTCCTTCCTTCCTGCAGTAAAGAAAGTTAGTGAATATCTTCACAGCATACCATAAGGGAAAAAGAAGAAAGCCTTGCCTTCATTGACTTCAGTGAGCTTGGAATCACAGCTTGAGTCACCCACTAATGTGCCACCAATAACTTCTGAAACTGATGGCTTGGTTCTTCTTTTGCATATATCAGTGTACAAGAAGCATAATCCTTGTTGAAGTTAAATGGTAATGTACATGTAAATTAGCATAATTTGTATGTTGATCTAAATCAGCATAGCTTGACAAGTATAAGGCCAATGTGAAGGAAAGGAGAATGTGACTAATGAAGATACACTGGAGTGAAGCAAAGGAAAAGTCATCCCTAAGTCTAATAACCCCAAATGAAGGACTTTATGGTGATGTTCTGATTCTTCATCCATCAACCTTTTAGCTGGAACTTAATGTGCTACAGATGCAACAGCAACATACTTGTCTTTTCAATTACTTTACCAGAAGCAAATTAGTGTTATAGTCAAACACAATGGGGATAAGGAAAGATTATGGACCCTTCTCTGTAGCTCTAAACTAAGCTCTGTGCTTGGTGCAAGAGTAACTGAAATGGGCTGTTTGTAGACAAAATGAGAGGTGTGTGTATATGACACTTTAAAGCTGGCTAAATACCTTTGATCATTTTAACTCCTTTGAGGAGTTTTAGTTTGCTGCCCCTACAGCCATGAAGCAAAGCATTGGGCTCTGTGCAGCTCTGCAGGAAGCCCTGCAGGCAGCCTGGGAAAGCAGGCTCTGCCCTAGAAAAGTGGCAACCCTGATCTCCCTCCCCCCTTACCCTCCAGAGCCTTCCTGCCTGCCTGCTTGCCTGAACCGTGTGGGGACCCGGTGTTTCCCTCTGTGGATGCAGTGCCCCCTGGGACTGCCTGAGTCGGGTGCCTACGGGTGGGTGCTGCCTGGGGGGGCACTGCTGCTGCAGAGGTAAGCACCAGCTCCCCACCGCAGCCCAGGGACCGCTTCGCTTGCTAGCAGCTCATCCTCCCCTCCATGCCGGAGAGGCAGATATGTCAGCGAAGTGTGAGAACAACACAGGGGTTTAATCAGCCCTAAATTGAAGTGGTGTTTTTTAAAAACCGCTGCTTCAATTTAGGGCCCCTGTTTTGTCTACACACACCCAATGGACGCTATGAAGGATGAAATAAATCCCATCACTTTACACAACATGCCATAGGAACATAGTTATTGACAATACAAGCTAGGCATGGGAATTACATGACAAACACACTGGGTACATCTATACGTGCATTAATGCACTTTATTCAATTTATTCAATTCAATTTATTAAGGATTCTGGCTGAAAGCCATGCTCCAGAAAACAACATAGCAGGCATACAACCATAATATAAATTTGAACAAAAATAACAGAAGTGCAAATATAATAATAAAATAGGGCCAACCATTATAAAAGCATTATTCCTTCTCCTAGAATTAACATAATCAAGTACATTAATGCACTTTTGCTACTGAGCATCAAATTTAGTACCTCTAATATGAGGTACTATATAAATGTGCAAATAAATGCACAGTAGCCAAAGTGCATGCCTTTTTAGTGACTAATGTGTGGTAGCCTATTTCTACTGTGCATTAGTATATTAGCACTGTTTTTGACATGACACTTTAATGGGCAATAAAATAGGCTACTATTAACTACCTGAAATGAATTACTTCTTATAACTTTGTGTAACAATAAATGCTTTTTCAGTTGCTTTGTTTCCTAACAGATGTTGTTGTTTGAATTGTATGTTTGACGCTAGTAACTTTAATTAGGCATAACTCTCTATCTGAATCCCCCAGGTCAGTGTTTTATAACTAACACTTCCTCTTCCATATTGTTGGGCTTCAGCCATTGACGTACCACAGCCAGTTTATTCACATGGAGTGTTTATTCACTATAAGCCAGGAATTCAGATTCATTAACAGACCTTACCCATGACAAAATACCAGCTGTGAAGCTCAGATTCCTTAAAGCACCTGTAGTTGGCTTTGTAAATGTCTGAAAATGATTGTACATGGTTTTACTTTTTAATGTTATGGATACCGATCTGAAAGTCTGTGAGAGTAATAGCATCAGCACATGCATGAATGCACTTGTTTGCAGAACAAATGCATCATTCTAGGAATCATTTCTTGGAAATGTAGCTGAAGGTAAAGTATGCAACTCTTTTTCTATCTCCTCTTCTCACATTGAACCAGTGTCTGAAAATGACAACTTGAATATTAATAGGTCACCTTGATTAAAGAATAAAATGATACACATTGCGTGTGTGTGTGTGAGAGAGAGACAGAGAATTAATAAGCTAGTTGGAGGACATGTATTGTGAGTTTTAAGTTATGCAAGTTCTTTTGTATCACGGTAGCTCTGGATCAAGGTTCTCTGTTTTACATTCCAACATCAGTTGTTGAGGCAAATGTGTTTCTTGGGAGCCACGCCTTGATGCTGGGCTGAGAGCCCTCAAAAAAGGGCTTAAGGTCTACAGGTCTTTCCTTTAGAGGTGGAGTGGGCTGCAGGAGGAGGTGGAAGTGGGTATATGCATACATAATTAACACTGTCCTTCCCACATATACACACAGTGTGTGTGTTACTTGTATTGTATCAAGATTTAACATCAGTGATTCCTCTTCTCTACTGGGAGGAGACACAGGGTATCTTTGGCGAGTTTTGTTAAAAGAAGAGGCAACACTTCAATGAGGTCTCATGATCAAAATCTTCTACAAAATATACAAACTGCACATCAGTTGCTTAACTAGTGCATTAAATTTAGTGTCAGTTAATTAAAATTAACCTCATTTTCAGACTACATTTTGAGATAGAAAATACTTATTAAAAATGTTGTTCCCTTTTCTTTCATTTACAGTCTAATATATATCTCTTAAATGATCTCACTGATTTTAATGTAAAATTGCAAGTGTTCACTAAATATTTGTCACAGTACAATATTAGGTCTTTGAGAAATCATTATCTTTGCTTACAGCTTGAAAGAAGGAATCCTTCTGCATTAGAAATATAGTGATTTATTGTCGTGATTACTTTAGGAATGATTATTTGTTTTCTGTGAGAATTTCTCTATAAAACCTGAAGGTGTCCTATGCCTCATAGCATTTCCCATAAAACTCTTGCTTCATCCATTTGGAATCCTGTCTGTAGCTACATCAACTATTTGCTAAGTAAGAGGTCACTAAAAATATCTCCGAGCTTCATTCTCTGTAATGGTATAGCTATGTAAGGTCTTATCCTAATATTGATAGCCCTTCATGAAGTTAATAGAGGAAATTTACTCTATCCTTTTATGACTACAGTGTGCCATTGCTCCTGTGAGAGAGGAGCATTGGCCAGTAGTAGAAGGCTTTGAAAAGTGCGAGTCAGAATTTTTACCCACTGGGCACATAAACTATGGTGTTCATTTCCGCTGGGTGCAGCTATACATATGCTTTACTGTGGAGTTGACTTATTAGCTCCAGTAAGCCATCATCATCTACACGTGCACTGGTATTAGAGTACAGCAAATTAATTAACTCTGTTAATTAGATAGTAGTGGCAGTATTATCTTGCACTGGAGTTCACCAAAATGCATGTGTAGATAGTGACAGGGGCTGGCAGGGGCATGAGGGAGCTAAAGTGTGGGAGCTGCTCATTTGCTTGCTGCCTTCCCCTGCACTTTAGCATCCTTGTGCCCCAGCCAGCCCTTCTGCCACCCAATGCCACTTGGAGACCCTGGCTGAACACTCCCCTCCCCCCCAGGCACGAGCCCCTTGCCAGCCCAGGGATGCCTTGCCCAGGCTCAAAGTGCTATGGTCAGAGGAGCGTGGCTAGAGACTGCACCCAGGAGCAGTTGACTCTGGTGCAAACTGTGCCAGAGTTTATCATGTTGCCTTAATAACAGATATAGATACACCCACTAAAAGATATAAAGGCTTTCAAAACTAAATGCAGAACTAAATGTTTCTCTGTTGTCCTCTATTAGTAATTTCTTCACAAACATAGACAGACATGCAACACAGCTGCTTAGTCACATGCACAGATACAAATAAGCAAGCAAAACTATATACTACTTAAGCAATTTCCCCTAACAGGCTGGAAAAGAATGAAGAGTGGGGAGGAGAGAAAAGAGAAAGCAGGTGAGACACTCATGGACCATATAAGACTGTGGATGGATTAAATTTTATAAATATCAGTATTTGATACCTAAAGACACAAATTACTTCCATAATTCATATGGTCAATTGTCCAATGATGTTGGAATATGCTTTCTTGATTCCTGCATTAGGAGTCTCATATCCTGAATTATTATATTTGATTACCCTGATTCATGCTTATCCCTTTTAAATCATTAAATTCACATTATGATTTCCTGTGGCAATGAGTTATATAGACTGACAATACTCTGCATAAAGAGAGGGACTGTGTGCAGTTAACACAGTGCTTTCTGTGGAATGAAACTAGGATTTACCAAATAACAGGGGTGGTTTGGACTGTAGTAAAGAAACTTGTAATTACAGGATAGCAGTAAGGTGCTTCCCTGGGACTCAGAAGATTTAGACTGAACTCTGTGTTCTGTCATAGACTCCCTTTGTCATCTTAGCCAGATTTTTAAAGCATTGCCCCACTCAGTATTGCAACACTTAACAGATTAATAGGTTCCAAGTGTCATTTTCAAAGTAAGTTAAGTCCAGATACACAGAATGATTTATTAAGGTTGGCACCGCTGATTGTCATCATACTTAAGTCTTTGGTGCCTGGTTGCGCTTTAGTTCTGCATACAGTGAGGAAGGTTGTGTGCCTGGTGTTGAGATTCCCAATAGCAAGGACACCAATGTGTACTTGGGGGCACTTATGTTAGCCTATAGGAAATACTGATGATAATGGTTTGTCTGAAATCCCCCGTCTTTTGAATTAAGGCAACAGTTGCTGCTCTGAGAAGGTATGAACTTGAGAGTTGGATTCACAATTTGAAAACCACTGCCACTTTTTGGCATCCAGCTTTTTCCTATGAGTACAAATGACTGTGTTACTTTTGTTTTTAAAATGCTGCCACGTGTGGAGGAGGAGGTAGTGGTAGTGCTTCTGCTGTTCCACATTTATATAAAGTGGTCAGAGCACTTCCCAGGAAGTGAAGACTTGAATTAACAACACACCTCCCATCTCTTGTGCGACTGCCTAAATCTAGACTGCATCAGTCTAAGCTTGGATGAAGTCACCTTCCACAACTTCCCTAAAAGTTATGGTATGGTGCAGCCAAGACTTATGATTTCTGCGGCATGACAGCAAGAACAAGAGAGTAAGCAACAGGGAGAATGACTTTCTGGCCTAGTGATTAGGACATTCAGACAGTCCAGGTGCATTCATCTTTGCAAAAAGATTGCCCATAGCTGTTCTAACCAGTAAACTATTATAAGGTGGATGATACCATGAACTGTGTTTTTGAAGGAAGGGGGTAGTTATTATTCTGCATCTGAACTAAATGTTGTCAGTATTGATAGCACAGCATGTGTTGGTTGTGCCTTGAGCATGCCTACTGGACTGGACCTCTCAGGCCATTGGGCACAGTTTGTGAATCCCAAATGGTCTTAGGTGTGACGCATGTGCCAGAGTACTCAGCTCTGATAAGATGGCAGTACCTCTGCACATGGTAATAGAAGCTGAAGGGCCCAAATAACTGCAAGCAAAAATATATGCACCTCAAGACTCAGCTGTCTGAACAGGAAGCTAGGAGTTTTGTGGATCATTCAATTGAATTTGGCTGCCCAGTTTTGCAATTTAGGCATCTAAGTTTTGGGGTTTGTTTTTTTTTAAGGATCATGCCCTTGGGTGCTTAAGTGTCACGAAAATAATCATCTTTTTTTCAATTTGAGAGCTCCTAATAAACATTGTAGGTTAGAGATGTTTGTTCTTCAAAATACTAGTACAGATGTTCAGTCGTCTCTGGAAAAGTTCAATTAATTTTGTCACAGAATCACAAATTATTTTTTCTACTAATTAATGATGACTTGTGCTATTTAGGATATCAGGGTTTGAATTAGCATGACCTAAGTCCTCTGTACTAGCCAAGCATGTTAAGAAAAAACAGAGTTTATCAGCAAGAAAAAGTTCAGCTGTTCAGTTCAGTGCACAAACATCAGCAACTTTGAAAACTGCTTATATTTCCTACAGAGAGAAACAGCAAAGTTATTCAGGTCTGTCACCTGTTCAGACAGAACTGACCTTGCTTATGAAGTGGATCCAGCTGAAATTAATCTACTAATGAATACACCAAGATTAATAAAACAAGAAAGACAACAAAGTAAGAAAGGAGAAAGAAAAAGAGAAGTCAGTAAACAACAAAAACAACATAAGAGGAGGTGGGGAAGGAGAAACTAGCCAGTATAAATAGCCAATTTTGAGAAGGGTCTTTTTTTCATCACTTCTTAAGCCATCATAATAACCTGTAAACACTAACAACCTAAAAATAGCATTCATTCACTGCACTGCTAAATTGTTCATGAAATTGTAACTGTTTTATGATGAGAATATGTAGTAAGAAATTCAAACACCATATAATGGCATATCTGATAAACACATCCTCCCTCTAGTGAGGCTTCTCTTAAACTTTGAGGATTTTGGACATATATAAGTGATAGCCAGGGAACTTTAGGAAACAGATAAATTTGAAAGCCTTTGATGCAACAGGTAAAAAGAGGGTGTGACTTAGAAAGCATTTGGTGCTGCAGAAGAGTCCAATTAAAAACAAACTGGCCTTGATTGAAAGCTGTGGCCCTCATCTCCGGTGTACAGAAGGCACAAGATTATGCTTGTTTCAAGAGATAATGAGTTTGACACAGAATGCTAAGCCTGGCTACCTTAGACCCTAACAGCATACAGTCAAAAGCTCCACTAGTAACGTGAAAGCTTTAACTCCCTATTTTGTGAAAGAGCAACTACAAAAATGGGAAGAAATGTATTTATTCCTCAGCAATCACTATTCAATACTACTTTACTCATCACACCATTAAAAGGCAGTATTGGAAATGGTAAATTGAATCTTTCAGAAAACTCTTTGTACATTGACTCTGTAAGAGCGGGTATTCAATCTGCCATCTTTTCCAAAACCCAAATTAGTTCATCCATTTGGTACCCTTTCTCCCATGTTCTTAGATTCCTATATTTTGAGTTTCATTGTTCTGGGCAGTGAACTAATGAATACGCAACACAGACCTTGAAGGTTAGCTTGGGATAACAGCTTTTTATGTAAAAACTCCTAACATACTGCTGGGGTTATAAAACAACATAGTAGTAAAAACATTTTATTTCCATATTTCATGTTACTAATTCAATAACTCTTTTCAACCTTATGGTAGAATTCAGTGGGGAAATGAATGACAAAACTTTGTCACAACAAGAGCAGTGAAATGGTGCTGGGGAAATTTTCTATTGGTATAACTCAGTGGAGTTCAATGGAATTATAACAGCAGAAAGATTGAATTTGGCTTGATATATTTTGAATTTTCCTTCAGTCCTTTAGAACTTGAGAAGACTTTCTTTTAGATATGCCATAATCTCAGGGGAGGCTCCTGAGTTTCTAGCATGTGGTAGTAATGCAATTTTGTTAAGTCAGGTAAGCCAGATCAAAGGGTTTTAAGATTGCCTCATTATCTTGCTAGAAGAGGATTTGATTGTGTGTGATAGCTGTCATAGCAGAATAATTAACCTTACCACTTACCAGATGTACTTCTTCCTAAAGAGGCTATAAACGTTCTTGGTAAAAATTTGTAACTTAAGCCTCATGGTACTTGTAAGGAAACGAAATATAATTATCCCCATTTTGCAGATGAAGATGTTGATACAAAAAAGGTTGAAGACAGAATTTCTAAATGGATTACTTCATGATAGGCATTTGAATCCTTATTTTGGCACCAAAGCCTGTAGGCTACTTTTCAGAAGTGCTAAAAACTCATAATTTTAATTAATTGTATCAGCATTGACCCAGATTTAAATGGTGCAATTGAAAGTCAGACCTATACTTACTTTTTATTGTTAATGAATCATTCCTATCCTTAAGAGAACCTCTCAATTTAAATTTAGTATTTTTAAAGAAATAAGGAGATTGTACTGATTACCTGGTAATGTGTCCCACTACTAACTGTTATGTTACCTGCATTAAGCAGCATCCCTATTCAGTGAGCAGCTGTCCTGTATTTTCATGAAGGACGCAGGCAACACTTGCCTCCAGTCCTTTGGGATGGTGGGGGTGCAGGAGGCCGCAGTGTCACCTAGCTCACAAGAGTCCGTAGAGTGTCCTGCCACTGCAGTGGGCAGTGTGATATGCACTGCACAGCCTTCAGGCAACCAGGTGGAGGCAGGGGCAAATGGTCGCAGAAGCTGGAGGATAGGGACAGCAGGACGGGGCCAGCCAAGACTCAAATAGTGCATAATTACTACAACAAAGGAATTTCTTTTTACTATTGTAATGATGCATGATTTGTGAAAAAACTAAGCAATAATCATTTTTAACTAAAAGACCTTGGCTCTAAGGTGGACTTTCCAAGCTTGACTGCAGACTGCAGATGGCAGAGCACAGATCCGTACTGGTCTGTCCCACTCCCGGGCAGGAGCCGGGCAGGTGACCAGCAGGCATAGAATCATTGCTAGGAGTCCAGCCATTATTTGCCAGTCCTTCCAGATCTGGGAGTGCCTCCTGGACTTGAAGCAATTCCTGTTGCACTGGACGGCCATGAATCTGTCCCTAGCAAGATGGATCTTTATCTTCAAAAGGAGACTGAACACACGTCTTGCTGGGGTTATTTGACCCCAGCAGCGTTTCCTGCCCAAAGCAGGGGGCTTGGACCTGATGATCTCACAAGGTCACTTCTGGCCCTAAAACCCTGTGAATCTGTAAAAATTGCTGTCTGGGTAAAAAATATTGAGATTGAGTACAAGAAAAATTGACAAAGAACACATGAGAATCACATCAGTTGCATTTAAGTGGCAAATGTAAAGGATTTAAAAGCTTAGATGATCTAGATTTATCCTTCCAGATATGAAAATGTCCTGAATCTAAATGTCAACATCTATGCAGTGCATCATAGTGAAGTTTTGACTGAATATGGATTACAGTAGAACTGGATACAGACTCTGTTTGAATTCTGTAGTCATTGTACTACATTTTACTTTATTTTTATTTCATTCAGGAGAGAAAAGATGTCCGTTAGCAAATTCAATGTCTCTAAATTCCTACAGGGGTCAAGAAAAGTTTGAGTACCATAGTTGTTAAAGAACAGTTCAGTCTAGAAAGCTTAATGTTAAGAAATAGCATTGAAAAAATAAGAATGGGTATAGTCAAGTTTTACAAGATACAGCTGGAACCTGGCTCTTCTCTGAGGGTTCAGCAATACACATCCTTGAACAAGTAACTGGTTACTCAGTAATTCAGGGAGAGGGCTGGTTCTGTGTGCATGTGAGTGTGTGTTTTTAGACTGACCTTTAAAATGTCTGTTACTTTTCTGTTGGCTAGGTTTGGGAAATCACTTTGGTAACCTGAGTCCACAGATAAGCAGCATATAATCAGAAAACTGCAGCTAAGCACAGTGGTATAGATAAAATAAGTTTATATGGACAAGCTCTTAAAAAATAATGTCTTTCCACCTTTAGGATTTTTTGTTTTATTTTGCCATTTGAAATGTTTTGAATCAGAAGTTGAATATGAATATATTGAATGTGTGTGTGTTTGTGTCTATATCTATATAGATGTCCGTTAGCAAAGTCTATATATATATAGACACAGACACACACGCATTCAATATATTCATATTCAACTTCTGATTCAAAACATTTCAAATGGCAAAATAAAACAAAAAATCCTAAAGGTAGATAAACATTATTTTTTAAGAGCTTGTCCATATATTGCACACATATATATACATAATCCATCTATCTATCTATCTATCCCATTGTGGTGTGGTATACATGTTGCATTCCTTTATTTACTTTCACGCAGCCTTCCAGTAAATAAAGTTGTATTCTTTTATTTACTTTGATACCAGCATCAGGTATCAAAATCTGAAGCATGGCAATGAAATTGCTTAGAAAATATATCTGGAAAATATACCCATTACAATGGGCCGTATACCTGATGGACTGTTTTTAATGATGTAGTTTATCAAACCAGATAGAAGCCTTATTGATCTTCAGTTTCTAAGCATTCATTTAGGTTCTGTTCAAAACGGTGAACTGCCATGTAAAAGCAAATATTATTAAAGTTACATATCATACAACTGGTGATGGAAAGAAATGAAAAGATTCAGGCTCTGTAACTCTTTGCTAGCACTTAGTGCACCTCAACTATGAGAAGTTCCAATAGTATTACCTGAAAAGCTAGGCTTTACTCAGTGGCAATATCACCCTACTGTAAACAGTCAAGTGTCATATGCAACTTCTTAGTGTTATTTGAACAGGAACCGTCTGTTCACTTTCTGTAGATACAGTGACCGGGTTATTAAAATGGGCACTTTATTTTTATTTATACACATTTCTTCAACACTGTATTATACTTTCTGATGCATATAGACAAATTATAGGTATTGCTTTTTCCATCTTACAGATGGTAATAATTAGTACAGTTATGAAAGCCTTCAAAGTATTTAAAGGCTAGTCTCCAGAGCTTCATCACTACATAAGTAAGTCTGGGAAGCATCTCAGCAGTCCCCAGCCATGCACTAAGGTACCACTATCTCCCAAGGTCTGTTAGGGCAAAGGCTGCAAGGAGTTGATAGTACCACTCTGCTCTGGATAGGTCTAATGTGGAACACTTTGTCCAGTTTTGAGCCCTACAGGTGCATACAGACATACTAAGATGACTTAAAATAAGGTGACTTAACTAAGTTGACTTAAGTCATGTTAAAGTGTACACACATATGCATCTTCAACCATGGAATGCTGTTCCAAGAAGAAGGATTGCTAGGAAGAGATGGGATCCGCCTGACAGAGGGAAGAACATCTTTGCAGACAGGCTTGATAACCTAGTGAGGAAGGCTTTAAATTAGGTTTGCTAAGGGATGGAGACCAAAACCCTGAGGTAAATGGGGAAGTGGAGACCTGGAAAGAAGCACAAGGAAGAGGGGACAACAGAGGAGGCCTCCTCATTCTTCCTGAGAAAGTATGGCAATCAGCCAGTGACCTCAGGTGTCTGTACATGAACACACAGGGCCTGGGAAACAACTAGGATGAATTGGAAGTCCTCTCACAGTCAAAGAACTATGATGTGATTGGTGGGATAGCTCACATGACTGGAGCACTGTCATAGATGACTACAAATTATTCAGGAAGGACAGGCAGGGGAGAAGAGGAGGAGTTCTGCTGCATGTAAAAGTGCTGTATGATTTCTCAGAGCTCCGGTATGAAACTGAAGATAGGCCTGCTGAAAGTTTCTGGGTTAAGGTGAGAGGGGAGAGTAACAAGGGTGATGTCATGGTGGGTGTCTGCTATAGACCACCCGACCAAAAAGATGAGGTAGACAAGGCATTCTTCAGACACCTAGCAGAAATTTCCAAATTACAGGTCTTAGTTCCCATAGGGGACTTCAATCATCCTGACATCTGCTGGGAGGACAATACATTAGTGCACAGGGAATTCAGGAAGTTTTTGGAGAGCATTGAAGACAACGTCCTAGTGCAAATGTTAGAGAAACCAACTAGGGGCCAAGCTTCTTGACCTACTACTTACAAACAGGGAAGAATTGGTGGGGGATATAGAAGTAGATGGCAAGTTGGGCAGCAGCGACTACAAGATGATCAAGTTCTGGATCCTGAGAAAAGGAAGAAAGGAGAGCACTAGAGTATGCACCCTGGACTTCAGAAAAGGAGACTTTGACTCCCTCAGGGGACTAATGAGAAATATACTTTGGAAAGCTAGTCAGAAGGTGAAAGGAGTCCAGTGAGCTGGTTGCATTTTAAAGAATCCTTACTAAGTGTGCAGGAATGAACGACCACAATGCACAGGAAGACTAGAAAGTATGGTAGAAGACCAGTTCGGCTTAGCTGGGAGCTCTTCAATGAGCTAAAACACAAAAAGGGAGCTTATAAGAAGTGCAAACTTGGACAGATGGCTAGGGAGGACTAAAAATGAGTTGGAACAATAGCCTTAGGAGGAAAGGTTGAGTGATCTAGTTATGTGTTAAATGTAGAAAATGAGATTAAGGAAAAACATGATAGCAGTTTTTCAATAAGTTGCCATATAGGAGGGGGAGAAAAAAGATATGGCTTGCAGAACAGATTTAGCTGTGGGGCCAGTAAATGTGGTGTGCAGAGCTGGAGGGCTTTCCCTGTGGCCATGCTGGGGCTGGGCAGCAAGGAGCTGTGCCAGGACTAGGCAGCTGTACTCAACAGAGATGACCTGAGCAAGGTGTGGGGCCCAGGGCAAATCAGTTTGTGTGGGGCCCCGCCCACGGACGGAAGAAAGCTGGTGGCAGATTCAGTGGTGGTGGGAGGCGGAGGTGGCGAGTGGCTGGGCATGGCATTTGGCTGGGGGTGCCGAGTGGCTGGATGTGAAGCTGGTGACAGCGCAGAGTCACCGTGCCATGCTGCTCCACATGGCTCCGTGGGGCCCCCCAAAGCATGGAGTGTTTGCCTCAATTTGCCCCGCCCTAGGGACAGCCCTGGAACTCTCATTGCTGCTGCTTTTCACCTCCTTCCCACCTATCATTCAACAGAGGACACATGGTTTTGGTGATATGTCAGCAGTGGGGTGCTTTGTCTATGCCCATGATGGGCCAGGCAGCTGGGAGCTGCACCTGTTCTGGCACCACTTTCCTCTAGCCTCCTGCTGCCTAACTATGGCATGGGCATAGCTTCCAGCTGGAGGGGAACTACTCCAGGACCAGGTATCTCCTAACTGAGTTCACACTTTTCCTTGGCTTCTCCACGGCAGTGTGGGCATTTTGTGGTTTGAATGAAACAGACACACATGCAGCCACCTTGTATGTGTTGTAACCAGCTCCTCCAGGGCTGTTCAGTCTTTATTACTATCCCCCTAATGGTACTCTGGTTCTCTCTAGTACATTTGAAGGACCAGGGCTCTATTATCGTTCCATATATCCTTTTCTTTATAACAAACAGAATAAGATTACAACTTAATATAAATGATTAACAACAAAATATAACCCTAAAAACTGTTTACAGTGCTGACCAACATATACACCTAAAAGTATAAATGGATGTTTAAAGGTCAAGTTTCTGTGGAGACCCACTTAGTCTTCCAGACCTTGTTTTAATCTCTTTAGAAATCTCATCTCTAATTGAGCCTTCCTGCTGACTTCCTTGAGAAAGAGGTTCATTTTCATGTTCTGACCCTGTCAGTAGTTGATCCTCTTTATATTGAAATATATTGAAGATGATCCCTATTTCTCTGGAATTTCCACAATATAAGATCTAGGTGTGTTTGCTATATTTTGGACCATTTCAAACATTTGGGAACTTTTAAATCAAACTCTGGCTCTGCTCAGCAGCTCTGGTAGTACATTTGCTTTGTCTAATATTGAAATCTCTTTGCTGCTGAAGTTTTTAGTTCAGTATCTTGGGTGTGTACACACATACTAAATCAATTTAAAATAAGGCTAAGACATAACTAAGTCAATTTAAGTTAAGCCATATTGGAGCGTACACATGTACAGCAACTTGACATAGTGGCAGCCATCTTGTGGGCTAAGTTAACTAATGCGACTCAAGTTGCAGCCTGTGGCTCCAATCATTTTGACAGAAGTGAACTATTGTTTGGCAAATGTCATCCTTTTATTGCTCTTCTGATTTACTCCAGTCTAGTAGCAGGTGCTGACAAATCTATCAGAACATAGTCAATATATATATTAACATCTTTTTATGATGTTAATGTGTGTATCTACATGTGAAATTAGCATGTAGCAATAAACTCTGGTGCTATTCACGCTGGAGTTTATTGCTTCTAGGTGCAGCATTTACATGTGCACTTAGGACCACATCATGTTGAGCTGGAATGGAGCAGCCTCAGCTGGCAGGGGACCTGAGAGGGTTAGCAGAGCTACTCCACCCTGGCTCAATGTGCTGCAGAAGGGTTGACTAGGGCATGAAGGTGTTACAGTGCAGGGCTAGCCAGCAGGCAGCCCCTGCACTGAAGCATCCTCATGCCCCAGCTAGCTCTGGTCACTGTCTTCACGTGCGTTTCGGCACAAATAACTAGTCCACTATAGGACAGTACTTGTCCCCTGTAGTACTATCCTACAGCTGAGTTAATTAGTTTATTGTGCCCTAATACAGGCACACATGTAGACAATGAAGTTTTAGTGTGGAACTAATTAGTCAGCTCTGCAGTAAAGCCCATGTGTAAGTGCACCCATTCCTTCTTCAGTTGGTGGCAGCCTAACTAATTCTCTGGATAGAGTTTTGCAACTATGAGTGGTCCCCTAGTAAATGGTCAATAGTGAAAGAAATTCACATTAGTCATAATCAAAATCTCTGAATTCTGCTTTCTTTATTATTTCTTGCATCTTAGCTTTTATGGATTTTGCTAGTATGAGTTCTAGACCTAACTGTAGTTGTGCTGAGAAGCTGACATCTCTGAAGCCTATAACATTCCTGTCTCTTATGAGTTTGTCTTTGAAATCTGTATAATTGCAGCGTTCAGCAAGAGCGTGAACTGCAGCAATAAAAGATTCAACTGTTTCCTGTGGTTCCCTGTATCTCATGTTAAATTTTTACCCTTTCACATATAACATTTCTTTTACCTATAAAATGGGCATCAAAAACCTCTTATAGTAGATTTTTTTCTTCCTCAGTGAGAGGGAAAGCACACAGAATATTATTTGTAGCCTTTTTCATTCACCTGATATTTCTGTGTTCTTCCTGATAATCTTGAAACCATCCAGAACTGCTCAAACCTTCAGATCCAGTAAGGCTAGCTGCCTGCATTCCTATAGTCCAACTTCTCAAGCAGCGTGATCTGTGTTATGGCCTCCATAGCTGCGCTAGGCTTTCAGACTGTTTCCTCTATGCTGCAGCACAGAGTTTCTCCCTGACTATGTCTGCACTCTGGCAGTCTGGGGCCTCCTCTTTTTCCCTCTCTCTCTCTCTTTTTTTCCCCTACAGAAAGAGATCAGTCTCACTTATGAGTGAAACAGAGGCACATGCAACTGTTTTGTGTGTGTTAGAATTTGCCCATCCTCCACGGCTGTCTGCTCTGCATTACTCCCTAATTACTCCCTACTCTCCTGTAGGGCTAGAGAACCAGGGCTTTATGATCAGTACACAGTTTTAAGATACCTGTTCCCAGCACAGATTTCTGTGGACTAGAAGCTGTACTTGTGCTGCAACTATGGAGCTGGGGTGCTGGGAGAAGTGGAAGTAAGGGCACAGCTCCAAGCTCCCTGGCCGCAGCTTGGGTGCAGGGAAATTGCAGCACCTCTAATGCATCACTGAAGGCACCTGGCCTGCATTGGACCACTGATGGGTTGCTCCAGCCTTTGGCTTCTACAAGGTTGCTCTTCCCTGGAGTAGGGCAATGGAACCAGCTGCCTAGGTAAGCTAAGAAATTTCTTTCACTGAGGCTTTCAAAAAGAGGCTAGATAGGTGACTTGCTGATGATTTAGGAATAAAGAAGCCTGCATCTGTGCAGGGGGTTGGACTAGATGACTTTGAAGTTTCACCAAAGCTGTGGGCATCTATGTATGTGCTGGACATCTGCTCTGACATGTGCTAATTAGATCAATTAATCATGGGTGCTGAAGCATGCTAATTAGTATGCTCCAGCAGCCTCCATGCCATGTGTATTCAGTGGCCCCACCCTTCAAAATTTCTGTGGGGATGCTTTAACGAAAGCTCATTGAACAAGCTTTAATTGAAGTGCCCCTGCCACCATTTTGAAGTGCAGGACGTTGAATACATGTGATACTGCAGGCACTCTAATTAAAGCACCCCCTCCACCTCAGAGCACATGTAAAGATGTCCTATGATTCTAAAGTGCGACTCTTGAACAGGTTTTAAAGCCATGATACTAATGTAATCAGTCAGAGACATGCTAACTGCACAGTAGCTGAAAACCACTGTGCAGCAGCGGGTTAGCACAGGTTTTGCCCAGCACACTACTGTGCCGTGTTATTAGGCTACTGCACAGTTAGCATCTCATGTAGATGCATCCACTGTAGCTTCATTCTGCCAGGAATCAGAATGAGCTCATGCTTGTTTTCAAACCTGTTTCAGTACTTATTTTATATATACCTCTTTGCTTTATCTTATAAACCATGAACTGATCCTCTGTGCTTGTGATGATGTCCCTATTGGCTTTGTGATATCAGAAAGAAAGAATGATGCAAGCAGTAGAAGAAAACTGTGTCATTAATTGCATGTGCTACCATCTAATCTATATGTCAATATGTATTTAATTTATGACCAGGATTTTCAGAAGCGAATAATTTTGGCTGTCTAATCTAAAACCCTCATATTCTAAAAGTGCAAAGCATCTGGCCTATAAAAGTCAAATCCCATTAAGGAGCTTAAATTGGATGCCAAAAGTTCATAAATTCAAAATCAGTAGTCGGTCTTTGAAATCTTGGTCATGTCATACACAAATACACTTATTCATAGACTTTTCTTTGCTACATAGTGTATGTAGGCTTCAAATCACACAGCATATTGACTATAGCATAAAGTAAATTAACTTTTTATTGTCCTTTAACAATTCTATGCATAGCATGTCAATCAAAGTTTCTGCAAAAGCATTTAAAATGAGTCCCAGGTATAGCCCTCTTGATTCAATTGTCCAGTCTTTATTTATATCCCTGAGTGGAAAGAGTCAAGAAACACTGGCAGTAATAAAGCTCACATATCATTAATCCACCTACAGGACCTGAAATGAAAGAATGATGCTGCAATTTATATCAGTTAATATAATTTATATATAGCTCTGAAAGTTTAGTTCTATTTCAGAATTAACCTTTTTCTCCATGAAACTTTTTCAAGTCCAGAGAAGAGAGAGAGTTCAATTTTGATTTTTTTTTTCATTTCTAAATTATCATACACTCTGAAAGATGCAATTTGACTATGAAAAGACTTCTTTTTTCCTAGGAGCTTTCTGAAGAGATTAGGGCTTTTTTAATTACAGGCTCATATC
Source organism: Crocodylus porosus (assembly GCF_001723895.1). Lineage (NCBI taxonomy): Eukaryota > Metazoa > Chordata > Crocodylia > Crocodylidae > Crocodylus > Crocodylus porosus. Next base: position 182,021,636 of record NW_017728906.1, on the reverse strand, counting down.
AGGAAATCTTACTAACTTAACTTCACAGAAACTTTCCATAGCACTAAATAATCAAAATTTTCAGCTACTTGACAACGTGTATAAGTTTCATTATGTATTTTGTTTAGATCTGAAAAGTAATTCTCAGTGAAAAATACACTTGATTAAATTAATTCTGTAATGGTCACAAATTATCTGCATACAGGTCATGTAGCTTCAAATTTATTAATGATTCAAATATTCTTGGTCTTCAGATTATTTGTGCACAGTTAATTGCGAATATTTATAATTCAGTTTTTCTACTGCTTGGTCATATAAATAAGATATAATGGTAAGATCCAAAAGAGGATGTAGGTGCTTAAAACAAGACTTTGTTAGATCCTGTGCACTGAGGTACAAAATTGCACTACAAAATATCTCTGTTAGTGTCTCCTTAAATTGCTTTAGGGAATGTTTATGTGTTATGGATTAGGGATTGGTACTAACAACTTTCTCTCCCAGCTGAATGCCAATGTATTGAGATAAAAACATCCTCCTTGTTTGCCTCTTTCTGGCCCATGAATCTTGAAAACTGACCCAGCATCAGTGAAGGGCCTTCTCTTAGTATGGCCTAATGATTAGCACAGATCCCGGTTGTCTTTGCTTTTAAAAAAAAATCCCCAATTTTCAGTTTTAAAAAAAGTAACCCAATATCTACATTTTTCCCTGATTAAAATGAAACACCATTGTATATACATGCATATATAAGTGGTGGTTCGTTTTAATCACAGAAAAATGTGGATTTGAGGTAACTTTTTTTTAAACTTAAAATTGGGGATTTTTTAATGGGAGAAAACCAGGATTCCTGGTGATTAGGACACTCTCCTAGGAAATGAGAGGTAGGCTCAAATTGCCTCAGGTTAAGGAGGGACTACAACACAGGTCTCCCACTTTCTGAGGGATGGCTTTAATCACTGGGCTATAGAAAAATGGGCCATAGCAGATCTTCAGCAGATGCCTTTTTGAAAGGAAAGCAGTGAGTGCTGTTTTCTTCACTGAAAGAAAATTTTTAGGAATCTATCCTCAGGAAAGGATTGTAGACTTTCTATGGATGGATGGAGGCCCCCCAGTGTGCTCCCTGGCAGACCTGGAAGTGCACCGGAAGTAGTTCTGGTCCACTTCTGCGTTCACCATTGAGCCTGTGGGGGCCCCCCCTGCTCTCCTGTGGGAAGCTCCATCTGCCCCAGCATTGCAGCATTCACAAGCTATGCCTGGTACCTCGAGGTATGTGGAAAAAATATTTAAAGCTGTGTCTATGTCTAAATCTCTGATTCTCCGAATCAGCATCGAATCTTCAGATTTGGATTCGGCCAAATTGAATTGGGGATCCGAATCAAATCACTGTCCATGATTCAGTCTGAATCTGAACCAAATAGGGCCCATTTTGCACATCCCTAGTATTTTCTATTAACCAGCATTAAGCCCACATTCTGTGGGTTTCTTGAACTGGGGCAGAGTTAAGCATCTCAGAATGCTGTTCACTCTCTAGGGAGCCTAAACAATAAGTTCTATGTTTTAGATTAACTTGTTGATGACTAAATGGCTTTTCTAGATCTGCAAATAAGTCACGTGAATGTATATTTCAGCTGTGATACTATAAATTTTTATATTAGTGCGTAAGGATGAATAGTCCAACTGACTTCAATAACCCACCTCAATAGCACGTGGGAATGTTTGCAAGTATTAGACCCTTAGATACATTAAGTATGTGCACCATAAATAGGTTAATTAGCTAGAAAAATAAATAGAATGGAAAGAGAACCAATACTACATGGAAGCGAACAAACACATTACAAGATGTTAATTACAGAATAAAACGTATAATTTGAAATTTTCTTTTCACAACTGCTTGAGCTTTGGAGCTCAGGACTTGCTTCCTATCAATGTTTGTGCATGTAAATGTTTGAAGACCTGTGGAAAGGAATCATGAACCCAGTTACATCAAGATTCAACCTACTTATTTGTTCTACTGTAATTCTCACTGTTTGAATATTGGTCAGTTTTCATGATAAAATAGCTATTGCAGTATTCCTAATCCTCATTACAGGGATGTATGCAAAACAGAGATGGGTTTATTTGAAAAGGCAGCTTTCAGAAAATGGAAGAAACACCCTCATGTGTGAAGAATAAAGCTACTCTGTATGAGTTTGTTACAATGCTGTAATTCTTCTAACTTGCTATTACTGTGGTTGAATGTGTTGTGTCTAATAGCTTGGATAGATAGTTTTGGAAATTAAACTGAGTCTTTTCACTTCTCTTGTTTTTTTCCCCTCAACAATCTATTTTATTGCTTAATTGACAGTTGCCTTAATCTCATGTTTTATGTTAATGGTACAGTGCCTTGTTTCAAGCATTGATTGTATACTTTGCTTAGCATTTCAACTAGAAATGCATTTAAGGTTTAAATCGGACTCGAAGTCAATCAATTGTCCGACATGTTATACAGCTATTGTTGTGTATTATGGAATAATCTCAAAATGATTGAATACATGTTTAGAATTAACTAACCTGGACATAGTGTTGGATCATGCTCTGCACTAGTTAACCCTTTTTTATCCCAACCAAGTCACCTTAGAGTTCGGCTTAATGCATAATGTTTATTTGAATATACTAATTACATAAAGAAAGCAACTGTTACAAGAGAGAGTGTTGTCTGAAGCTCTGTTTTTTCCTTACGTAATATGATTGTGGGTGTATGCCTACTTCGCTTGTTGTCTCCCCCCCCCGGGGCTCTCCTACCACGACTTTGGAGATCATAGAATCAATGAAAATCATAGAATCAGTGAGTTGGAAGGGACCTAGACAGATCATCTAGTCCGACAACTCTTTGTTACCTGGTCATAGAAAGAGACCAGGTTAGTCAGGCAGGATCGGCCTTGCATGAACCCATGTTGGTTACCCCTCAACATCACTTCCCCTGCAGGGCTCTCACAAATGTGGCCCTAAATAATTTTTTCAAAGACCTTTCCCAAGATAGAAGTGAAGCTGACTGGCCTGTAGTTGCCAGGCTCTTCCTTCCTTCCCTTTTTGAAAATAGGGACCACATTGGCCCTTTTCCAGTACTCAGGGACTTGGCCTGAGCCCCAGGAGTCCTCAAAAAGCCATGGGGAAAAATGATTAGTTGTAAATCCTTGAGGGGAGCTCAAGCACCGAAGACCACCACAGACCACCCAGGAGTTAGTTAACAAGGTGCAAAGTTTTATTACATGTTGGCTACAGTCACTGATGACCACTCCTAACTGCCTCATTAGTGAGGAAGCAACGATTCCTCTATCCCACTGAGTGGTGGCTTCCCCGCTTGTCTCTCCAGTCACTGTGTCTCCACTGACGGCTGTCCCAGAGGGGTTACTGGGCTCTGAGGCATATTTTGGAGGGGGTTCCCTGCTCCCCCGCATGGGTCATGCTGATCTCCTGCAGTCCACTCCCCGCCAGGTAAGTGTCCCTTATCTCACAACTTCTCTGTGGCAGATCTGGCCTTCCTCCCCTTGGAGGCTTTGTTTATTGCTCCGCTACTTCCCGTGGCCTCTTTCTCTTCAGTGCCTTGAGGACAATGTGCTGGTTCTCCCATCCTGCCTTTTAAGCCAGGTGGATTCCCTAATTACTCTTATCACTGCCTGGTAAGCTAAACCCTACACTGCTGTGGTCCCGGCTCCTCCACTACACGGGGCCCAGACTTGCCCAGGAACGGGGCTTTGGCTTGAGCCCCTGTTAGAACAACAGCTGCTATTTTTAACATCAAGTACTTGCCCCATTGAAGTCAGTTGCAGAACTCTGACTTTAATAGGCCAGATTTTCCTAATTTTGTGTTGAAACGTCTCTTCTTGGACAACTTAGATGATGTTGCATTAAGTTCTAGGCTTGATCAAAGCACGAGCAGCTCCATGTGTCCCACATGAGACTTTTTTTCCTCATTTACTGCGAGACAAAACAAATAGAATTGTATAATGGAGTCACTGGCTGCATCCAGACAAGTGCAGCTATGTGGTATGTGGCACCCAAAACACATCTGCCATGTTACATACCACAAGTTCATTTGTCCTCCATGCTGCATGGGAAAAAACAGAGCAGCACACACGGGGACAGTACACACTGCTCAAAAGAGAATCTGGGCCAGCCAGAGCTACACTGCAGCTGCTGGCCAGGCTCTGCATGGCAGAATCACTGCTGCAGCCCCAGGAGGCCTCCAGGACCACAGGTAAGGATGATGGGGCCAGCCCAGTGCTGGATTCAGCCTCCCCTTCCCTACCTGGGGTACCCTGCTGTGTGCCACAGCATGCGTTCACAGGCGTTCCCCGGGGGCAGTTAGTGGCAGCACAAGGTACACTGCTTCTAGTTGTCCCCGGGGAACCTAATGTCCACACCACATGTGGAGGTGGCCACTTAGGCTACAAACAGATGTCACAAACAGAAGCCGTTGCACAATCACAGAGCTACGATGCGACTGAAATAACAGAGACTTGGTGAGATTGCTCCAGTCATGTAAGCTATGTCATGAATGGGTATAAACTGTTCAGGAAGGATAGGCAAGGGAGGAGAAGAGGAGTTACTGTGTTTTAATGCTCTTTACTGTACCTATTAATGCTCAGAGGTACAGTGTGAAACCAGAATGTCTATGGGCTAGGGTCAGAGGAGAGAGCAACAAGGGTGATGCTGTAGAGGGGATCTGCTATAGACCACTAGACCAAAAGGATGAAGCAGATGATACTTTCTTCAAATAGGTGGTGGAAGTTTCCAAATTACAGGCCCTGTCTCATGGGGAATTTCAATCACTCTGAAATCCAGGGAATTTTTGGAGAGTTGGGGACAACATCTCATTACAAGTGTTGGAGAGGCCAGCTAGGGGCTGTGTTCTTTACTTGCTGCTTACAAACAGGGAAGACTCGGTAGAAGTCAAATCTGTCCTATGGAACCACCATATTTTCCCCTCACAGTTGGAAGGCTTTGCTTATGCCTATGCTGGGTCTGGGCAGCTTCCAGCTATGCCACAGCTGCTTTTTCCAGCTCCCCACCTCCCTGACTGCAGTGCATGCTCAGCTTCCGCCTTCACTGCAGCCAGAGAGTGAGACTCTGAGAGAAGCGGCGGTGTGGGTACATCTCCCAGCTGTCTGGCCCCAGTACAAACACAGGGCAAGCCCCCTTACCACCGACACGCTACCAAAGGCATCCAGCCCTCGTTAAAGTGGAGCCGGGTTCTGGCCCAGAGTTTGTAAAAGGTTGGTGGCCCCTGTCCTTAGGGGCAGCATGTAAGGATGGATAGGTGAGATCATGTATGGAAAGGAAGCACAGAGACCAAGGTATTAACTTTTAATAAAGGGATAAATTGAGTCACGCTTTAATTTTCACTCCTGTTAGCAACACTGATGGTGTTGGCCACACTATACTGACAAAAAAAAAAAAAAAAAAATCCCTGATTATCTTTCAACATCACTTTATTTCTCTTGGGACATACAACCAATACAGCTAATCTTTCTTGCTTACCAGTCTAGGGTATGTCAGTTATCTGATACACATACAAATAACATTTAAACACTTAAAGCATTTTTAAATGCTTTACAAACAGTGACCAATTAATTAATTTAAGACGTAAAGTAAATAGAAAGTACTTTTCACTCTTCACTTCCTTTTTCTTTAATAGAACTGCTGCACATCTACTCAAGCTCTTACAGAAATGCAACATTCCATAATTTGCCATCAATTCTGAGAGAAAAATAATCCCTAATATTATTACCAGCTTTGCTTTTATAAAACATGTTCCATCATTAAAGAGCTTGACTGTAGTTTTAGCAAAAGTTTAAAGAAGGGTCTGTATGAGAGTGTTTGGACAGGAGTGATCCTGACTCAGGGAAAGTTTTGCATTAGATGGCTTCAGAGGTCGCTTCCAGCCCTACTTTTCTAGGATTCTAAGAAGTCATGGCCATGGGACCAAAGAGGTAACCCAGGGGTTAATGCCAGCCCCTGCTTTTACCCATGCCTCCTATAAATGTTTATTATATCCCCATATTTCTGTGTTGTCCAGGACTGGTTTTCTTCATTTTTCTCAAGTCAATAACACTACCTTTGTGCTTCTATGTAGAGCTAAATTGTGCTATAAGTGGACCCATTTGTAAGGCAGGAATTACATGTGTTTGTAGGAGCCAGAATTTGACCTCATGGTCTGGAAAAATGGAAAAGAACATTTCTTGCAAGCAATTTCGTATCATTGTTTCTAAACAGAAGAAAGAGCAAGATTCTGTTTTTTTCCCTGTACATGTTTAGAATGCCAGCAAAAAATGAAGAGTATTTACAGTCAATTTTTTAAAAAAATTTCTACACTAGTTTATTAACACCTTCTGTTAAGATAAAGTTTTGCAACATTTAGTTATCCTCTAACAAAGGCTATATTTTAGAGGAGCTCTATCCCTTCTTCCCGAGTGTCTCTCTGTAAATCTTTTAATTTCTGATTGATGGTTACAGTATTTATTACAGTCTTTTTAAAATGCTGTATCTAAGACAGCTGAGTCAGCAGTATTTCACATGTATTACTCCTAAATATACTATGCATACCAGTGTATACTATGCATTTCCATTTTTCTTTGCAAAACTTTAATCAAAATCCGGATTTAAATAATGCTGTGTTATTAAATTAGGTTGTTTATTTACAAAATGGTCATCTATGTTGATTTCTAACTTGTTTTTTTCTGAAACCAAAAAGATGATTAAGCTACCATAGGAATCCAATTTGCAATTTTATGTCCATAGTATCATATTTTCAACAGATCTCCTTAGTATGCTTGTTACTTTGATCAATTCAGATCATTACAGACACAAGGGCCTTTAACATTTGCTTAATTTTAAGCATAAGTCCAGCTGATATCAGTAAGATTATTAATAATGCAGTATTTATGTATGTGCTGTAAATTAAGCATGTGTTCTAGAGCCTTATGGCTCAAACCCGTAATCCTAATGATGCAAAACGCTCAGAATGTAAACTGGCTGAGAATTCAAACTTGTATAAGCAACATGGGATATGGGACTCAAAAGAAAAGTCTAATTAAGATCTATCCATCTGTACCTTTAGTGTATGAATCACCATGGTGTCCAGCTGCCAAATGCTGGAAATAAAAGTCTTGCTATTGTCCTACCAGGGATATTTGCTGTTGTTCAGCCAGGAGTATTTTTCTGTACTATCCATCTCACTGTAGATCAGAAGTTTTTGGTTTTTTTTTTGCTTGCACTGATATTAATCAGAAGGAATTCTATAGTGTAAAAAATTTAGATCAGCTTAATTGCGTGTCATCTAGGCAGGGCCTTCAGTAAAGGTTTAATTGCATTTATTCTTTTTACTGGAGAACTATAAATTGGCTGAGCAGTTGCTTGGTTAGTCAAGTCAGGTTAACCCAGTGCTAGAGGAAAAATAAATAAGTCTTGCTCCAAGGCAATGAATTGCTCATGGAGACAATACATGGCATTCCCAAGCAATGTTGCTTCCTAAATTTATTCTAGTACTCAGCCATCCTACTTGAGATGCAGAGCAAAAAATATTAGAACTGCAGATGCAGGTGCAGATTTATATTTAAGTACACTGTTCAGTTCAGGCATAAATAAACTATAATCCATTATTCCATATATCGTTATATGCAAAACATGTTTGTTAAAAAAGTATTATTCAAATTGGAAAGTAAAGTTTGTGAAAGTAGGGAATGACAGATACTAAGTTGCCTGTGCAACTTGTATTCTATCCCCTTTTTAAGCATAAACATGATACTGCCTTCAATTACATGATCACACAGTGTATGATTTTCCACAGATGCTGTTGTGGGGGGTTTTCTTCATTTTTCCATGTCATTACTTGATTCAACTCACAGGATATAGTGCCATGCAAATGAATCAAGGTCATGCAGTGAATGAGATGATTTGTATTATCCCTTCCTCACTGGATCTAGAATGTGGATTACATGTGAAGAATAAGACAAAGGACCTATTGGAAGAAATAATATAGTATGATGATTAAGGCAGGTGAGTATCTATCATGAAAAACAATTCAATTTTATCCTTTTTCTGCTGAAGCCTTTCTACATGGTATTGAGCAAGATACTAGCATTCCACTAGCGCATTTAAAACATGTCATGTGCTGAGCTCTTGGACTGAAATAAATAGGAGCTGTGGATGCTCATTGCCTTCAGCTGTAAGGCCTGGAAGAATTTGTTGTATGGGAAGTCAGCTGGCTCTGAGCAGAGCTGATCGTCAGAATTTGATTTGTCAAAAAGAATTTCATAGGGAATGACAGAGACTTTAAAACCTAGGAGTTAGGAAAGTTGGCGACTTGAACATGTTTCTTGCAGAACCTGATTGTGCTGCCCACGGTAAGCATTACATTTAGTTAGACCTAATCAGGATCTATCTAAATGCCCACTTATGCAGGTGTTTGGAGGGTTTAAATTGGCCCAGTCACTTGTCAACCCTAGGGCTGTGCTATTTCTGCCCCCTTAGCCCTGACTAGGCTATTTTTAGGCCTCCTAAACTCCCCTGCAGACCCTCCAGCCCCATCCCCAATCCTCAGACCCTCCCCTTACCTCAAGTTACTTACCTGGGGCTGCCTACACTGTTTAAAGTGAGCCACCTAAACTTAGACCAGGTGCAGTGAACACTTGCTCACACCCTAATCGACCAATTGTTTTAAGAGTGTAGGTGTTAAAGGAAATTCAACCTGGGTCTCCCACAGTTCATGAATCTTGACTGTTGGGATTGCTTTCTCTCTCTTCCCACAAAAATAATTTTTGAAACATTTGTTTTATCCTGATGTGCAAAAAGAAACCTTTTCTAAATTTCAAACTTTTATTGAAGAGGAAAAATGTGCCCTGTTCTGTAGGCCTGAGATGTGATCCCGGCTCTGCTACTGATTCATCATGTGGCCTCAGGTAATATTAATAATTGAATGTTGAGTGTCTGGTTTGGCCGACGTGCAGTCAATAATGCAAGGTTACACAATAAATGATCAAGATAAAAAGGCATATCCGACAGTTGGTCATGCCCAGTATACATCCATTCTGTGCACTGAATGAGATAGAGGTCTTGACACCTAGCAGTTTGAAACTCCAGCCTGAATCATAACATATACAAAGGACCAAAATTAAATGGACTTAATTTTCAAGTGCAGCCTAAATAACCATATTTTAATTAAAGTTTGTGCATGTAATTTTCTTGTTTACTTTAATAAAAGCAAAATTTAAGATTCATGTGCAGAGAGCATTCCCACAGTAAGAGGCGATGAATTCCTCCACCATATAGTGCTATTAAAGATGGAATATAGACAGCTGGAACTGTATGCTGGATCTGGCAGTCATTGGTTCAGCCCAGCTTTGCTCCTTCTCTCATCTTTTTTAAATAATTAACAGTTTAACTAAATCCGAGTGGAAATGCATGGGACAAAGAAAAGGCACTTCTCTAACCCAAAAGCATTCTTCCTGCCTAATTTCAGTAGCTAGCTGCAAATACTGAAGGTATCTGGGCATCTCAACCCCCCGCAAAAAAGCAACAACAAAAAAAGCAAGACTTTCATAACAGATGTTTAGGTTACCTGAATACAAGTGTTACTATCAGTTCCTTTTGTAATCATATTGAAAAACACAGCAATTAGCACATGGTAGTTTCATTCTTTTTCTGTTTGTTTTTTAAGTTACTCTTTTGTGGCATATAGTCTTTACAGACAATATCAGCAGTGATCACCCCACCAGTGTTAGAAGACACTGGTGATTATTGTCACATTAACGTTATTAATCAAATTTGAACACAATTAGACACTAGTAGTCATTAACCTTCAAAATTTAATCTTTTGATATTTAATCCTTGTCAATGTGCGTCTCTTTAAGACCATAAACATTCCACAATCTGAAATGCTGGAATATTATTAGAAACAGATCAGTCTCTGAGCTTTTATAGTGTGTGATACAAATTTTTGGAGGTCAAATGCTAAACATATATTGGACTTGATTCTGTGTGCTAGCATGTGAATTTTTTGTCCACAAAATAATGTAACCTCCTTTTGCTACCATGAACATTTGACAGATGTAATAGCTATAGGAAGATGGTGGGATTTGCCAGCTAATATTAGAATAGTATCTCCCGATGCTGCGATATGATGTTACATTTGACGTGGATTGTTTTTCTATGCAGAGTGAGATTGCAATCTTTCAGCTCTGTAAACTCATACTTTCTACTGCGAGACTTTTTTGTAATCAGCTGTTTCTTTCATCCATTTCTTCAAAGGCTACTAATGCCCATTCTACCAACCTTTTGTTGTGCTGAATAAAAACATTAATGACAGAGCTGACTGGAGTGTCAGGCAGTCAGCTTGGACATTAGCTGGCCTCTTCTATTCCAGACCGTACAATTAATTTACTATGACTGCAGTTAGGAGAATGAGCAGCAAAATGTCACATTTACAAATTTATTTTGAACTTTAAGTAGTACAAAACATATTTAAAATGGCATTGTAGCATGAGTAAAATGATTATGACTGTGCATTATCGTCATTAGAGACATCTAAAAGAGCCCTTTGCTGTGTCTTCCAGTCATTGTACCGGTCTATTAACTGTGGCAAAGGAGTCTGAAAGTCTACAGCCATCTAAAAAACCTTTAAAGTGCCCTGCATCAGAAAATGCAGGGCAGCCACTTGAAACAGCTTTTTCTTTCTTTCTTTCTTTTTTTTTTTTTTTTTGCTACATGAAGGGAAAAAAAATCTTCCTGCTGAAATATTGAACAAGTATTTTTCTGTTTCTAATGGCTGTCAGGGATTTTCTTGGGACCTAAAGAACAAGTTTTAACCTGTGGAGAGAAAAAAATGAAATGGGGTCTCCAGAAATGCATGTAATTTAGTTAGTTATTTATCACTCCTTTTCTGCTGTCAAACCACATGTTGATTTATGCTATTAAACTATTTTCCCCCCATGAACTATACTTGTTAGGTTTTCAAGTCATGTCTTTCAGAGCTAGTTTCCAGCTGAAGCAAACCAGGATTTTGTTGGCTGCTTGTTATTGAAAGGTTATAAAATGTAAATAAGATGGCAATTTAAAATCCACATTATTAGCACTCTGCCCACTCTTACTCTCCCAAATATTTCATAATTTGGACAGCTCTTAGTTGATATTTGATATTCAGAGAACTGGGTAATATTGAAGCCTGACAAGTTAAAGAACTGTGCACAATGAAAGATCTATGCATCTACTTGCTGCTGCTTAGGTGTGGGTGAGACTGTTTCTATGATTTTCAGTTATCCTGGATATATATACCTGTCTGTGGCTCAGTTCACTGTTTGTAAATTGAGCATATTAGTTCTTTCTTAACAGGGGTACTGTGAGAATAAATGCCTTAACATTCATAAAATGTCACTATACTTTAACAAGGGAACCATCTAACTACTTTCATTAGTTTGAACTGGACATATAGCATCTGTGGGATGATGTCAGGCTTGAATATTGGATTCACTGGTTTGTTTGGGATCATGGCAGTTGTTATTTTTTAAAGTGGTTCTGTCCTTCTTACCTCCAAGTCAGGCAAATATTCACTGAGCTAAGAAAAAATCTGCTTTTACTGTTTTTAGGTATGGTTTGAAATAATGCCTTCTCGTTTTTTATTTTAAAGTAAGCAAAGACATTTCATTTCCTGGTTATCTTTGACATTAACCTAGGGTTGAAGTGAGGCTTTCTCCATTCTTATTTCCTCAAGGGCAGTTTTGTAAATTCAAAGAAAGATGCCAATCCTAGATGCGTTTGTGCAATGAAGAGCAGGAGATTTGTTTGAATGGACTCCAAAACAATTGTTTTTGCTAAAAGGAGAGTTATTTTGTGTGCTATATTATTGAGTGTTATGAAGTCATTCATTGACCTCTTTGCCATAAAGTCTAGTGATGAGTTTGTCAGTTCCATTAGGCATCCTGATCTCAGGCCATTTAGTAGTAATGCACTTGTCAGGAAGAATGTGTTACAGGATCTTAAATTGCTCAGTAGTGCTCCTCTGTTTATGGAAAAGAACAGAGACGGGTACCGAAGAATGGGCACTCAAAGGGGAGAGGAGCAGAAGTGAACAATGTGTATTTAACAGTGTGGATGTGTCTACATGTGTCCGTATGGTGATGTTGCTACTGCATCACGGTGTAGTACTTCCTTTTGGAAGCAGCTACTTCACTATAGCAGTATGCTCCATCATTATGGCTCACCACCACGGCGAAGTAAATATAACTGTGCACCTGGCCTACAGCACGGTACAGACTGCTACTGTGCCATGGCTTAGTACTTACAAAAAGGTAGCTGCTGGTCATGTGTAGATGCTTTAGTACTTCCAAAAGGAAGTACAAAAGCATGGTGCAGTAGCAGCCTGTACTGTGCTGTACGCCGGGTATACGGTTATTTTTTAGCCACTACTTTACCGTAACGGCACAAGGGAGTACACTACTATGGTGTAGTAGCTGCTGGTCATGTGTAGATGCAAATGGTTGCTAAGTCACTGTAACGTTTCACTATGGTGATGTACCATCACGTGTAGACGTTCCCTGTAGGAAAGAACTCCAAAACAAACATGCAACATTACATACAAACTTCCATACATTGAATATTGCCTTAAGATAAATACATAGCACAGACACTTTGCCTATGTTCTGTGAAAATAACAGGCAAAGCTATATTCAGGTTGTTTTCTGGCAGACAGTAGAGACAGTGCAAATTTGCAGATGGAGGCTTTTGAGGGCAGGGGGATTATAAACAGTGTATGTGCAGACGTACATTTAGATTGTTTTAACTAGGGTTAGGTTGATCTATCTGTGCAGATGCTCAGGGATGTTAAATCAAGCAAAAAAATGGCTGGCCCAATCTAAATTAGTTCATGTGAGAAGGTGAAATAAGATAGATTGGGAACAGGTTAGATCAGGTTTCTGAGGTGACTCCTGGCACCAGTGAATGTGTGCACAAACCACTTCTACAGTTACATAGCTTAAAGTAAGCCATATAATCATAGATGGGTGCAGCAAACATCTGCTTGCACCCATAAAAAGAGAACACTTGTAATCCCTCCACCTGTCCTTCATTTCCTCCCCTTTCTATTTCAACTGGCTCCTTCTTTGGTGCTTATAGACATCCTCTGTCCATTTATGTATCACCCCAATTCTTAACCCATTTAGCTCCACATTTCAAGCATTGTCCACAATAGAACATCAACTTTTTGCAGTGCAGATTTATTCCTAGATGTTTTCTAATGTACTTTCTGTCCACTCTACTTGATTGAAATTCTCCTCATTCTAATAACCTCTTCCCAATCAAGTTCTAAGCCTCTATTCCATTTCTCATTCTCCTCGACCTTTCTGCTGCTCTCAATGCCATTTTCATAGAAATACCTGAAAACATAAACCAAGTATGTACTGCAGATACAGATGGCAAAATAAATAAATAAATGAATAACCGGATATATTGCCAGGAATTTTTTTCTCATTTCTGTTTCTTAATAAGACCCATCCCAGCTTTTAATGGAATAAGAGAATTCTTATGCCAATAATATTCTCCTTTCTAAAGTAGGGATATATTATGTGAAATAAAATATAAAATAATAATGAGGTAATTTGCACTGATTGGAAGAATTTTAGGGTAATAAATTCCCAGGAAGCTAGGTGCATCGACGTGTGCTTTAATGCACAATAGCTTACTCTACTGCGTATTAAAATGTTACATCAAAAACAGAGGTAATACAGTAATTCACAGCAGAACTAGGCTACTATGCATTAAGTATCACTAAACACGTATGTGCCTTTGCTACTCTGTGTTAGGGCAGCCTAATGCTGCTGGGTTTTTGGTTGTAGCCAAGTTGATCTAAGGACATAGGCAGGCAAGGTTCTTTGAGTAGATGTGAGATTTTTTATTTGACGAACTGAGTAGTTGGAAAAAACGTTATTTGCAAGCTTTCGGGTGCAATTCACTTAATAAATCTATTGGATACAAAAAATCATGGACTCAATATAGACATTGGATTTATGACACATTACAACCTGTCTGACATCTGATTCAACAGGTATCTGCCAGACCTGACCTTTTACACTGTGCTTTTCTACCCCTTCCTCCACTCCCTTCCTTTTCTACCTTTTTCTTCCTGATTTCCAGCTATTTACTTTTTCACAGACAGCTTCTTTTCTACCTTGGAAAACTACTACAGTAGCTCAGGAAGCTAGTCAGTGAGGCCCTAAGGGACCACAACCCAAAGGGGAGGGGAGTTCAGGAAGAGTTGTTGCTCATCATGGGAGTGATCCTGGATGCACAAACAAAGTCTCTCTTATCTCGGAGGCAAGGCAGCAAAAGGACACAGCGGCACCCTTGGCTCTTCAGGCAACTAGAGCACCTCCTGCATCTGAAAGAAAGGCCTACAAAGGATGAAAGCCTCAGTAGTGCTATGCTGGATAGCACTATGGATGAAAGGGACTTGTGGGTCATTATTGACCACAAGATGAACATGAGCCTTCAATGTGATGCTGCGGCTAGTAAAGCGAGCAAAACGCTGGCTTGTATCCATAGATGCTTCTCAAGCAAATCCCGGGACATCATTCTCCCCTTGTACTTGGCCTTGGTGAGGCCACAGCTGGAGTACTGCATCCAGTTTTGGGCTCCACAATTCAAAAAGGCTGTGGAGAAGCTTGAGAGTCCAGAGAAGAGCTACATGCATGATCAGAAGTCAGAAAAACAGACCTTATGATGAGAGGCTGAGAGCCATGGGGCTCTTATGCTTCAGCCTGGAAAAGCGCAGGCTCAGGGGTGATCTGGTGGCTCCCTATAAGCTTATCAGGGATGTTCACCAGGATCTGGGTGAAGTCTGTTCACCAGAGCACCCCAAGGGATCACAAGATCGAATGGTCACAAACTCCTTCATGACCATTTCAGGCTGGACATAAGAAAGTACTTTACTGTCTGAGCCCCCAAAGGTGTGGAATAGACTGCCCCTGGAAGGTGGTTCACGCACCTATTTTGAACACCTTCAAGAAACATTTGGATGTTTATCTTGCTGGGATTGTATGACCCCTGCTGACTTCCTGCTCTTTGGGCGGGGGGCTGGACTCGATGATCTTCTGAGGTCTCTTCCAGCCCTAATGTCTATGAATATATGAATCTATGAATCCCTTACTTACCTTTGGCTTCCCCTCCTCCCCTTGTTTCCCCACCTCCTTCCCTTCTCTACCTTTTGTTTTCCTAATTTCCACCTATTTACATTTCCATTGACATCCTGTCACACTTTTAGCTCTTTCATTCCTTGGGTATCTCAGAACAGCACAGACTCCCTATGCCTGAAGAAGGGTGCTTGTGCCTGAAAGCTTGCAAAGAACTTTTTTCCAACTTCTCAGTCTAATAAAAGATATCACATATACCCAAAGAACCTGGGCAGCCTAATGCATGTTTATGTAGTGCCTCATATTTGAGGTAGTAAACTTAACCCACAGTAGCTAAAATGCACATGTAGATGTGCCCACTGTGTGCTGGAGCTTGAACGAGTGATGACACTACAAGTAAAATAAAGTTCTGAGCTTTCCAGTTGGATAATAAAGTTCAACAAATACAAGCGTTACTTTCTGCTGCATGAAGATAAAATGATTGTTAATTTCATAAGGTAGCCTCACCTAGTCAGGCAGAGAGGAGAAAAACTGTGAAATACCTCAGTATGCTAGGTTAAGATGCACATGGAAGTCTGGTAAAAGGCATTATTCTAGAGCAAAACAGTATTTTCCCAGATTTTTAAGAGCATCAATGTCAGGAACCCATTTCTTTGTTGGTCTTACAAACTTCTGAACATGACTACATACTTTTATCTGCCAGTAGATGGTGATATTTCTATTAATTATTTAGATTAATTACATATACTCAAATATAGACAGCTATGTCGTATTGCCTATTTATATGTAATCACATTTCAAATTGGACATATTTAATCAGCTTACGTGATTGGCTTACTACTCCTAACTGTTATAAATTGGAACTAAAGAATGAGGGTTAGGTTTCAGAGGACTCAGTTCACTGTGACACTGTTGGGAACGCAAGTTGACTGCAGGTTGCTTGCACATAAAACTTTAGAGCCTCACCATGTCACATTCAGTATGCTTAGCTAAAGTCTCTTTATAACTCTGCCTATTTATTTATTTGTTTTTGCTATTGAAAAATATATAAAATTAAAAGATATGACTGCAGTTAGAGTTTAAAGATAGATCTGAGGATGGTCTGAGTGATCATTGATGAACCTTGGCATTTTCCAAAATATGTATAACATTTCCTTCATATATTGACCTAATGTATATAGCTTAAACATTCAAATGGGCAGATTTATTTTGTCTTTACAGTACATGCTAAGTTTATACAATTGTTTTTTCTTTAGTAAAACTACTCATGATTAAAACCTGACACAGCTTAAAATTTGTAAGTAATTTAGGATCATATTATTTATTGAGATACTAAGTCAATGAATTATTGTCATAGAGCACTACATATGATTACTGAACAGCAAGTTGGAGAGTTTAACAAACATTTAATAATAATTAAAACCTTTAAGAAAGAAAACACTAAAATTAAATAAGGTATTTTCTCAGTGCTAGATTCCTTCCTACCTGTTATGTGACTAAATAGTACTCTGACATAATATGTGTCTAAGCACTATCCTCTTCCACCCTTCCTCAGACCATAAAAAGCTGTTGACCTAAAAAATGTGTGGGTCCACATTGCTCTTTGTGACTTGGACTTTCATTTTAGTCTTTCATTTTAGTCTTTAGACATGACAAAAGCAGACATGTTGATGATTTTTCAACTTGAGCACAGCAGGGAAAATCAGTCCTTTTGAGTACCTGCAGCTGTGGGGAGGCTGGTAAGGAGGTGGCTCTCTAGGAGCTTAAAAAACCGCACAGGAGAAGAGCGGAAGGGAAGTCAGTGATGTGGGAGCAGCTGTGAACCAAAGGCAAGTGGTGGCCTGAACTGCTGACTGAATAGAAGGGCTAGATTCAGATTCTTATCGTAGGTCAGAGCTACAGGGGTCTCCTCTCAGTGGTGAGGACAGTGCCACAGGGTTTGTTTGCTTGCTGTCTTTGTTTAAGGCCCCTGTTTTATCTAAGTTGATTGGATGAGGCACTCCTCAGGGAGCAAAAGCCTGGCTGGAGAAGCCCATAAGCAAGGCGACCTATTTACAGTTTGGCTTAAACACTTAGGCCATGTCCAGACATGCATGTTTGTCTGGTTTCCCGGGGACAACTAGTGATAGTGCACACTGCACTGCCACTAGCTGTCCTCAGGGAATGCCTGTGCTATGTGTGCTCTGTTGTGTGGCAAGTTACCCAGTACGGAGGTAGGGGAGGCTGGGACTAGCACTGGGCTGGCCCCAGCAGCCTTACCTAGGGTCCTGGGGGCCTCCCACGGCTGCAGCAGCAGCAATTCTGCCACATGGAGATTGGCCAGCAGCAGTAGCATGGCTCTGGGCAGCCTGGCTCCACTTTTTGAGCGGTGGATGCTGCCTATGCACGCGCTGCTCTGCTTTTTTCTCCATGGGATTTTCTGACCCCTGGATATTCAGGGGTCAGAAAAACTACTCCGTGCTGCTTCCTTGCAGCACAGAGAACAATTGAATGTGTGGTATGTGGTGCCACAAACGCGTCTCTGGTGCCAAATACTGCACAGCTGTGCTCATCTGGACATGACCTTAGATGCCAAAGTGGCACTTAGACTTAAGTGCCTAATAAGTGAAATAGTATTTGGCCCTCTCTTTAGTACTTAATGGAGAACAAATATTATGTAGATAATTTTTCATATTTAATGAGATAAAATGTTTATTTTCAAAACTGTCTTTTTCTCCTCTCTTTCCTAAATGACTATGAAGAAAACAACTTTTTTTTTTTCTGTTTGACATATCTTCCTTTTGGAGGATCCACAACAGTAAAGAGCTAAAACAAATGGAGAAGAACATAATGATGTCACGCTTTCAAGGACTAATAATAAAGCATGAGAAGAGCTGGATGGAGCCTAAAGCATTATCTCAGTAAGTTAATGATCAGAAACAGCTTGGATGCAGATTCTAAAGCCTTCACACAGATCAATCACCTCCAGGCCACCTCATTTCAGCATCTCTTCAGTGCTGGTTCAAAACAAAAGAGGGGGCCTGTGCGGATGGTGTACTATACTTTGTTTGTACTCAGGTTTACTTTTGGAACCCACTATTTTAATATTATAAAAGCCTAAGTCTGTCTGTCTGTCTGTCTGTTCATAATGCTAGACAAACAGCCAATCAGAGTGCAGACAAGCATTTGAACAGGAGCTGGTAGCTGGTGGAGTGCTGGGGACACAGGGGATAGAGTGGGGGGAGAGGAGGGCAGCTGCTCCCTGGAGACAGGGGAACGAAGCGGACAGAACAGGAGGTGCAAGTGGCAATGATGGAGGTGGCAATGATGGAGTGGATGTGGGGGGGTCGAGGCCACTAGAACTGAACTTGCCCTACCCTTACTCCTTGCAGGTGATGGCAGTGGTGGCATGGGGGGTGGAACAGAGTCAGGATGCTGCAGAGAGGGTATGGCCACAGCTCTGGCCTCGGCCTGCCCCTCCCCCCTTCTGTTGTTGCTGCCTGCAGGGCCCAGCATGGGATGATGATGCGGCGGTGGTGGGGGGAGGAGTGGCTCGACGCAGGTTGGAGGAATAGCAGGCATGCTCTGGCGGTGGCAGTGGGGGGGGAGGGGACGAGTGGGCCTGGGCCTCACGCAGGGTTGGGGGAGGAGGACTGTCATGAGATGGGGTCTCCAAGAATGGCCATGATCTCCTAGGGCCCCTCGACCATGCCAGTTTGGCTCGATGGGTACCCTCTTTTCTTGCCCACCACGTCTTGATGTAAATGTAATATTGGGAGGCTGCTTCATGTCTGGTTGGACACGGTCCTGATGGACTTCCCTGGACCCCGTGGGTCCCCAGACCCCTTGTGGATCCTGTTTCAAAATAGATGTTTCAGGACACCCTAGCCTTATGGGCTATTTGCATGGCTCCAAGCATCCCTTTACTATGCTCCAAGCCTTGCAGATGGCATTGATGTTGTCTGGTCTAGTCCTTGCTGTGATTTGGCCCCCTTGTCCTCTCTGGGCTCTCCATAGCCCTGTCTTTACACCTCACTGGTGCCTAGGCTCTCTGCAAACCTGTCTCTGCACCGCTCGTGCCACACTCTCTCTGGCTCCGGGGTCTGTGCACCTCAAATGCCGAACCCTCTCTGGCGACGTGGTCTGTGCACCCCAAAATGCCACGCTGTCTCTGGCGCCGGGGTCACCACGCTGCAGTGAGCCCTCAATAAGGCCTCCTCCTTCTCCTTGAAACGACAAACAAAACATAAGCCCCTGGGCTATAACATAAAACAAAAGATTAGGGTATGCTCTGATCCTTTAAAAGAATCAGATTTCGTCCCTGGCATTAAGTGTCTAGTAGACAAGGGTACCTGTGGAGCTCATGGAGCCCCCATAGCCCTAGGTGCAGCATATCAGGCAGTTGCAGGATTGCTGGGCACTTCCTCCCTAGAGGCTCCTTCCCCTCCGGCTGCTAATGGGGAACTGCTCTCCTGGCCTCAGCCCTGGGGCTTATATATATGCCAGGCCCTGCCCCTTCCGGTCAGCTGACGACTGACATGTGTGGGCCAGCTAACTCATTCTGGCTGCCCTGGTAACCAGCAGCTGGGGCTCCTAACTGAGTGCTAGGCTCTCTCCCTAGCAGTTTCAGCCCTTCAAGGAGCATAGCACCTAAGTGCTCTGCGACAGAACCAAGCCCGAGCCAGGGAAAAAGATGGCCTGCTGTGGTGAGGGGAGTAGTGGCCCCGGGCTGACCCAGCAGTGGCGGGGGAAGAGGAGAAGAGGTCTCGGAGCTGACTGGGGGGACGAGGGGGTGGGAGAGGACTGGGCCTTGGCCTGGGGTGAGGGGGAGAAGAGGCTCACTCCTCCCCTCCAGCTGCTGCCACATCAGGCCAGGCCGGCTGCTGCTCCCCACCTCTGTTGCAAGCCGGCTTCTCCCACACCTCAGGCTCAGACATCCTCCCCCACTTGGGCCCAGGTCCACTCCCCTCCCCCCCATTGGCTCTGTAGCCTCTCCTCCTGTTCCCCCACTGGCATCAGTTCGGCCTGGGCCTGATGCTCTCCCTGCCACGTTGAAATGGCTTCTCCCTACCCTTGGTCCTTCCCCTGCATTGGGCCCTGGCCCACTCCTCCCCTCCTCCTGCCTCTGTGGCAGGGAGGTGAGGAGCAGGTGCGGACCCAAAGCAATAGGAGGTAAAGGGGGAGTGGGCATGGGCTCTGTCCCTGAACACACCCACCCTCATCGTTCCTGATGGGCAATTGGCTAGTTATTCAAATATTAGGCAAGTGTGTTGTGTTCTAGTATATTTACAGTTCCATGCATCAATATGGTAGCACTAGTTAAACAAAGTTGGGAATAAATAGTTTTGAGTTTTGAGTCTGTGATAATTGGTTAAAATACAATAGATGTAACATTTCACTTTCTCTGTTCTTTTGTGATATGAAGATTTTCAGAGTAGTTGACACATCATTTGTACTTATGTCTTCCACTCATCAGGAAAATCACAGCAAGTTAATGTTTACTGTGCCTAGCGAAAATAAGAATGTAGTGGCTGAGAAAATACATTGGATTTTTTTATGAATCTTGAATCATGATATTTTTACTAAGAATGAGCAGTCATGGAGTAGTTAACTTCTACAAAGTCAACTCCATTGTTATTTGCTATTTGAAAAAAAATGGTAGAGGGCAGGCTAAAGAAACTGTTTCACCCAAGGATCTAGTTTCACTATACTTTCCACAGTTGAATCACTTGACACAATATAAATCTTGTTCTTTTCAAAGATTTTTTTTAAAGCTGAAATTTAAACTGCTCAGAATATATGGGACTTATGGGGGAGGGGCGGGTGGAGAAGTATGAGTTCTTAAATTCAGCTGCAAAAGCATTTTTATTCTTGAATTAAATTATGGAAAATGTGGTGCTTGAAAAGTAGATAGATGAATAAGATAATATGTAACGCATTCTATCCACTCAGTGTCTTTCTAGGTACTTACAGTGGGGCTAGATAAAAACCTTTACTTTAGGAGCTGATTTCCTAGTTTCCTTTTCTGAAATTTAGTGCATACTTCCATGATTTAGCATTCAACTTAAAGCTATGTTTTTCTTCATTTGAGATGAATATTGCTTATGATTCCACAAATCAGATTGGAGCAGGCTCCTAAAACCAAGAATCACTGAAGGTGGATCTCATTAGAGAGGAAAGAAAGCTGGCACTGTAGTAAACTAACCAACTTTCCATACAAATGGATTGATTCATACAATGAGCAAAAGGCCCCTAATAATTCATTTAAATAATTTAAAGACTGAGGGATTAAAAGGCTTTAACACAGGAAATTATTCCAGTTCTTTCCCATTTAACAACCGCCGTTTGCTTTCCCTTGTGTAATCATCAATTATAAGTGAAAAATGGGTGGTTAGAATTCAAAAGGATGACAAAAAGGACTAGACAGAAATTATTAAAAGCTCCCAAAATAATTGCTCTTAGGCTAGAGACAGACATTCAAAAAGCCAGGGCTTGAATTCATTTGACTTTTGCAGGTTAGTCTAACCTGCAGAAAGTGAACCAGTTTGTAACAGAACAGACATGCACATGCCTCTAGTTGCTTGGGCTAGGAGCTGGGGGTGCGAGAGCATGCCCTCGGCTGCAGGGAAGCTATGTTGGGTGGGGTATGGCCAGTCCAGGCTGAACTGGATTGAGAGGGGTTTAATTCTCCACTCCTTTTCCCACGGGCAGGGACCTGAGCTGGGTCTGCTAGTTGCTCCCCACCGCTGTAGCAGCGGGCACCATAACTCTTGAGGAAGATGGAATGGAGGGGGAGTTAGTCTCTGCTGTACCCCTACTGGCAGCTGGGCCTGCCCACCCCCAGTCACTACCGTGCTCACTCCCTGTAGTGGTATAGGCTCCTGTAGCCCTTTCTGTGGGACGACAGAGGGAGGGGGAATAACCCCATCCCTGCCCCCCCAGGAGCCGTTATGGACTGGCTGTGCCCCCACTGCCCCATTGCAGTGGAAGGGGGCAGGGCCCTTTGTGGGAACAACAGACTGTCATAATGTCCAGCAGTATGAACCTCTTTCTAGTGGGGGGCCCCGCTGTGGGGTGGACAGAGCTGTGGTGGGCTGTGCATAGGAGCACCAGGGCCGGGGGGGGGGCACAGCCCTCCCCCCTAGTGCTGCCACCACAGGTACTTTCCATGCCCCACAGTGCGCGCCCCCTTCCAGGAAGGGGCTCCTGCCCCATCACAGTTGCTCCCTCCTCACTGCTCCAGTGGCCAGGCAGGGGCACAGCCAGACACTGCAGGCTGGTGGAACTGGCCTGTGGAGGGGCTTTTTCTGGCCCCTGGCAGGTCCCTCAGTCCTGCCAGGCTGAGGTGCTACTGCCTGGGCACACAGCGGGGCTGGAGTTGCTTCACGGCACCACTGTCTTTCTTGGCAGCCTGGCCACAGCAGCTTCTTTGCTACTGTCACTTCACTGGCCCTAGCCCTACGGTACAGGCAGGAACCAATTCATGCAGCCCTCATCCCATGCCTCCTGTGCTGGTTCCAAGCTTGCCTGTCCAGGCTGAGTAGCAGTGGCAGGGGAGAAATGGGTGCTCAGTGCAGGGGGAAAAGCCCTTCCTGTCCCACTGCCTATGCTTGCAGGTGCAGTAGGCCCGGAGCTAGCACCGGTGGCTGCAGCAGATGCTGGCAACAGGCCTGGGGAGAGGCCACTTTTGTCACACACTGAGCAGCTGTTTCTCTCCCTTCTGCCATGCTCAGCCTGGACTGGGGAGCCTCCCTCCTGCTGCTGTTTCTCTCCCTTCTGCCACTCAGCCTGGATGGGGAAGCCTGGAGCTAGCGTGGGGCACGTGGGGAAAAAGTGGCCCCTGCCCCTCCTGCTGCTGGTGCTTCCTGCTGCAGCTTCCCAGAGCCCGTTTGGGGCTCCTCTGTTTTTCCACAAAGGGAGGGGCCGCTTTTGCCCCGCGTGCCCCATGCCAGCTCCAGGCTCCCCCATCCAGGCTGAGCAGAGGTGGTGAGGAGAAAAACAGCTGCTCAGCATGCGTGAAAAGCAGCCCTTCCCCCATCTTGCTGCCAGTGTCTGCTGCAGCTGCCCTGTGCTGGCTCTGGACGGCTGCATCTGGAAGCACCAGCAGCAGGACGGGGAGGGAGGGGCTTCTCCTCCTGTGCTGAGCAGCTGTTTCTCCCCCGCTGCCATTGCTCAACTTGGATGGGTGAGCCTGGACTCAGCATGGGGAGTGCAGGGTCAGGGATGCATCCGCTGGTCCCTGACTGTACCTTGGGGCTGGGGCCAGCAGCAGCAGCAGCAAAGCAGCTGCCGATAAAGGTAGTCCCACTGTAGAGCACCTCCAGCCAGGCTGTGTGCTTGGGGAGTGGCACCTTGGCCTGGGACTAAACCTCTCCCTAACCCCTCATGCCTCAGGGGCCGTGGTGCCTGCTGCTCCAGTGGGGGTGTGTGTGCAAAAAATCCCCTCTCTAGCCAGACCCCTGCCCTTGCCTCCCCTGCTCGTGCTGGGTGGCGGATGGGCGGGGCCATCCCAGCTGACCTGGAGCAGAGCCCAACCCAGAGGGGGTGCCGGGGGTGTTTGGTTTAACTTAAAGGCGATAGGCTTCTGGGACAGACATTGCATAAACCGGTTTGAGCCAAATCAGTTAAGCCTGATACTACATTCAACCAGGTTTATCTCAAACTGGTTTTTGTTCCATTTTGCAACTAGTCTATGAGTAATGAATATGTGTTCTGTTACAGTTTTAAACCAATTTCTGATCACTTAAACTAGTTTATTTGTAATGTCTGTACCTAGCCTTAGTGTCTTAGGGTAAAACTGAAAATATATTTTTTTCAAAGCATCCCACAGCTAAGCTACGTCACAGCACAGTGATTCTGTGATTGAATGTCATTTTAAAAATAAAAATATCTCTTCACGTTCTACAACCTCATCCCACTTGCAGTGAAGATGGGCAAAGGAGATGCAACAAAACTTCTTTTTCAATATAGTTTTTAGTTTTCCAGCAAGACCTTATTAATTCACGTCATTCAGTAGCACAGTTTCAGATTGTCTAGGGCAGGATTTGGCAACCTGGATATTGGGTCTAGTCTGAGAAGGTCTGATCTGGCCCATGGTAGACCACTTGTAGCCCCAGGGTCTTCATCAGCTTTAGGCTTCTGTACCTGTGGGAGACACCATGGCTGAAGTAGGAGGTGTTAGTGTGGTTAGCAGCCTGGAGACTAATGTAGCTACTGTCTTGCTGTGGAATTAACTGCTGAGGATTGCCACTGGCACCAGGAATTGGAGGCGTTCAGTGACAGAAGTGAGCAGCGAGAGCTGCACTTAGGGACACTAGAGGAATCCTACCACCAAAAGTTTCTGCGTTAACGGCGGGGCTGCTGGCTGCACTGACACTACCCACACCACAGCAGTGGTGTTTATCATGAGGAGACAGCGTGTGTGCAGCTGATGAAGGGACCATGGATACAATTCTGTTGGAAGCATACTGGGGGAGAATATGAAGGGATCACCCAGCAAGCAGGGATTAGCAGCCTACCGTGATGGCCAGGTCACAAGCAGCAGCCCACCACTGTTAAAAGGTTGTTAACCCCTGGTGTTGGGGTTTGATATTGCATATTACTGGTTTCAGAAGAAAGTGAGGATTTTCAGTGAGTTGGGAAAATGAACCCCCAAACTTATTATTCCAGCAGCCACAGATGTCAGGAAAACAACAAAACTCATGAGTGGGGAGGAGTACAGATGTGCCAGTGGACCCCTCCTGAATCTGTGCCAGGGTGCAGTCAAACTTTATTTTACAGGAAAAGAGAATAAGCTAGAAGAATCTAAAGAGGAGAGTGATATGAGGAAGAGAATAACAGTGAATATGGCTGCAATATTAGCCAGGTTAACATGAAGTAGTGTGAATATTGTGGGAGGAAAGCGAGGAACAGGTCAAGATACGGAGGTAGCAAGTGACCAGTGCATGAGAGAAAATAGGTACTCGGACAGAAAAGAGAGATCAGATTTTCTTTTTCCATGAAGCTGAAGCTGGTACTGGATCAAAGAAATTAATGTTATAAGCACTGTGTGAGAAAAAGTATGCACAGTAAGCATATACAACGAAACTCTGAATAGGTGTTAATTGTACTGTGAGACTGGCTTGTACTTTTTCTCACTCCCCGCCCCCGTACAGTTTCTTAGGTTCTTTAGCATATCCTCTGTGTTATATATAGTTCGGTGTCTGGAACTAAAGAAGCGGGCATAGATTTCAGGTCTTAATTTGTTGTGACTGTGTGAAGTTGGCAATTTAAGTCAAGAGCAGGCTTGCTTGTATGTAACACTTTAGATCCTCACCACATAACATTCAGCATATTTAGGGGAAATCTTTCTTACCATTCTACCTGTTTATTCCTTTTTACTAATGAGAAACATGAATAAATTGTAAGAGAAATAGTTGCAATTAGAATTTAAGGATCATTCTGAAGATTGTTTGAGTGGTCTTTTCTTAACAATAGCATTTTCCAAAATATATGTAATTTCCTTGACTATATGCCAGGTTACTGTGTACTGCTTACAAAATACGAACAGGTAGATTTGTTTTCTCTCTCTATCTTCTTTATAGGAGTTGTAGTTGCCAGTCACATGCCTGTCATTGGTCACATGTCGTACAGAAATCATATCAGTGGTGTTCCATCTTCTAGAATAGGAACAGACACAGGAGAGAGAGAGATTTGGGGTGGAAACATTTGTGCCACCATAAGCATTTTTATAGTGGCACAAAGTGACAGCAAAGAGATGTCCTTATCTTTTGTTGCACCACAATGTGGCTGCAAAAACAGTTAATAATAAATAGTGACACTTGATTGCGATGGGTGTCTATTTGCTTTATGTCAGAAAAGTGTGGGCCGCTGTCTTGCCAGGCCTGGGTAGGTGCTCCCTGGGTTTGAAGGGCCCTGTCCTGTATGTCCTGGGAATTACTGTAAAAGATGAGGCTCTGCAAGCCCTGGGGCCAGCTGCCTGGTTTTGCCCAGTTCTGGAGACACGCCCCTCCAGAGATGTGGCACATCTCTGGAAACACATCTCTGGGGTTCCCCACTTCAGAAACTTGCCCTTGGATATAGCTAGGGAACATTTCTGCAAGCAGGGAGCCCCATTTTCCCGTTTCCAAAGATGCACACTGGGGCATGTCTCTGGAAGTAAGGGAAGTTGGGGTTCCTCACTTGCAGAGAAGTGTCCCTGGAATCCCAGGTTGCCAGCATGTCTCTGCAAGCAAGGAACACGTCACCCATTCTGTGCAAGATCAACAGTTGGGACAGTGGGCAACATGTATTTTGCCCAAGGAAGTGAATCAGCTGTGCTGGGACACATTTTGGCACAGCTGATCTGCTTTATTTGGTGATGGCTATTTCTAGCCTCAGAGAGAGGTTTAATCTTGGGCTGTCTGTCGGGCAGAAGTCTTAATAGAATGAGTGATGCAAGAAATAACTTAGTGAGCTCTTCTATTGGAGTTGGTAGTGAAGTCTTGGAGACAAAAGCTAGGGCAAGACCCTTTCTGGTGTTGAAGGCTTCTTTGGGCTATTATCTTAAATCATAGTTTGTAAGTGAATAAAAAGAGGTCTCAGACAAAGGAAATAGATCTGGTATTATATAGCTAAACAGTCCAGATCAAGTTGATTAATAAATAGTGAAAGTATGAGGAAATGGACAGAAAAGGTCTAGAACAAAAAACGAGTCTGCATTGTAAGGCAGAAGTGGGTTTATTTTGGCAAGCTTAGTTAGAATTATTTATTAACACTACATACAGAAATAATACTATGTTTTTAAAAGCATTGAGGTTTTAATATTATGAAACTGCTTGCCAGCAATTAAATCTTTCCTGAAACCTATAAGACAGCTATAACTTTTTTCCCCCAGGAAATACTGGCTTTTACAGATCAGTGAGGTTCTGGAAAATATTAAATAACTGATACAATGATACAGATACAGAATTAAATACATGGACACATCATCTGTACTTAATGATGGTGCCTATTTGTCTTCAGAACTTTGAGGAGTAACTGCATTAAAGGATAAATAAAGAGAATAATTGAATTCCAGTTGATAAACTGCTAATCCATTTCAGTAACAGTTCTGCCTCATTCCCGTAGTTACAAAATAAAGGGAAGATTGTTGATCAAGTAAAGACCCAGGAAAAGCCTCCAATTTAGACTATGAATGTTAGTTTGTTTACTGGGGCAAAAGTTCATTTCTCAGATTTAAAAGGTAAAACAGGCACAAGTGAGAAAGATCTTGAAATCATATGGGATTCATTTTCTTTTTTCTTGTATAAATCCTTCTGTCCCCTTAGCTTTATGATCCAGTTTCTTTGCTGTTAATAATGTTGAATAATAATCAGTGTGTGTATATCTGCTCTCTATGGGAAAATGGGGAAACTTGGGTTCATATTTGAAAGAAGTGAAGCTGTAAGGGTCTGTATACTGTGCAGTAGTCTTGGTGCACTGATTGAATGAGCCAGTCTGGGGTAATGGTTTTTGACATTTTTTCTACAGTATTATTATTTGTATTAAAGGATCACCTAGAGACTTTACTAGAGATTATAGTCCTATTGTGTAAGCAATATACCAGCATAACATAAAAGCTGATCCTTGCTCTGAGGAATTTATAGTCTAATTAGGCAAGACAAAGGCTGAGAACAGAAATGGAAATACAAGGAGGTGAACTGTGAGTCAGTGTCAGCAGCTGAGGTAGAACCTGTCCCTTGGCTCCTGATCCAGCACATCAACCCACCAGAGTAACTAGACAATCCTGCTGATCAATGCAGTGCGTTAAAGTATAATTTTCATGATTTCATGGATTTTATAAATGACTCACTTTAACATCAGTAAAGACCTTCACACAGAGAAAGAGTGTATTAAAAAGTTTCTGGAGTGTGTTTGTTTATAAAAGCAAAAGAAAAACTTAAAGTACAATGGAGTTTGCTGCTCCATACCTGAATACTACTAATACTTCATTCCCTAAGTGGGAGATGTTTTTCTTGTTTTGGAAACCACTGCCAGGTACTTTATTCTATTAGAAATCACTGCACTGAACTATTGGTACGCTAAAAAAACCTATTATTTACTTTATAAACTCTATGGAAAAAAGATTTTCTGCTGTAGAGCTTAATAACAGAAATGCTTGTTTTCATTTTTGTATACAGTCTTGATGAGAGTTTCCATTTTATAGACAGTGGAGAGTCTCTGTTAAGTACTAAAGTATTTATATGTTAATTTTAGCTAAAATCATTACACAGTAAAATTTATGCAAAAGAGATGCATAAAAATAATTTTACAGGCATAACTTCCCAGCCATTAAGGTCAATATAAACAAAGCTCCAAGTTTAATATCATTAAACATAATATACATAATTTGATTTTTTTTTGCAAGGTGAAAGTGATCAAGGAGTGCCTTATACCATGACATAAGTTATTTTTTTAATCACTACCATATATTAAAATGTATGAACTAACATGTTTAACAGTGATAAACTTCTTCTGTTTTGAATACTTTAAAAACTTCTATATCTTTGTTTAAACTGTGGTTCAGCTGACTATAACACTATAACTGTTTACTGTTTTACAGTAATGCCTGGAGATGCTAGTCAAGATCAGAGGGGAGGCAGGGTAGGGAAGCAGAAGCCAAGCAGACCCCTGCTGTCTCTGCTGGAGTTACAGCCAGTGAGCAGAGGAGAGGAGCCAGCAGAGCAGAGAGCCCTGCCCAGCCAAGAGAGCGTGCTGGGGGAGTCTGATTTAACTTAAACCAACAAGGAATATGGGCAGGGGTGAAGCGTAGCGGGTGCACATGGGTGCACGTGCACCCACACATGTGGCAGTGCACCCTGTACAAAAAGACGCTGCTGAGACTGTCAGGGGTGCCTGTGGGAGGTCGCCACTCGCCATCCTGCTGCCAGTCTGCAATCCCTGCGGGTGGTCACTGACCCTTGGTCAGCTCATCTCCCCACCTGCCGACAGTGCCAGCAGCAGCTGCAGGAGCTCCCCTACTTACTGCTGCCAGGCTTCTGCCGCTTCTGCCACCGCGCTCCCGTTGAAAACCAGTTTTCAAACTGGTTTTTGTGCACTGAACATCTGTTCTGTTACAGGTTGGTTTAAACCAGTTTCTGATCATTTAAACTGGCTTATGGGTAATGTCTGTCCCTAGGCTTAGAGAAAGGCCGCTGCCTTCTGCCATCCTTTCCTACTTTCTTTCTGACTGGGAACATCTACACGAGAAGCATAACGGAACATTAGCATAGTTTACTATGTAATAAGCATGTGCATCTACCCATTCACACACATGCTATGCAGTAAACCTCGCTAATTGTGAGTCGATTTCCTACCTGCAAATGTTAATAGCAAATTTACTTTTGATTAGTAATGGCACCATATTGCTCGTGTCGATGCCTGACTGGGAGAAAATCTGCTGCCAGTTAGCTGTCCACCAGCAGATGGGAGATTGCTCCCTGCCCTCAGGAGTTGCCTGCTGCCAGGGCGGACTCTGCCACAGGAGCCTGGGTGGGAACTATGTCCCCCTGCCCAGGAAGCAGGGAGCTCCAAGTCCCCTACTCCGAGATTGTGATCAGGGCGTGGAGGACTGGGAGATCCTTATCTCCCAGCACCGACTTGGCAGTTGTGGGGCTGTCACTGGGAGATCTTTAATTCCTAGAGCCAGCCCCACAACTGCAGAGCTCGTGCTGGCAGATCCTTATCTCTCAGCACTGGCCATGCAACTGTGAAGCTGGCACTGGAAGTTAAGAGTCTCCCAGCACTGGCCCTGTGGTGTAGTGCTGGTGCTGGGAGCTCCCTACTAGGGAGGCTAAGGAGCCTGTTCCCCACTCAGCTCCATGAGTGTGGCACAGAGCTGAGTGGGGAACAAGCTTCCCAGCCTGTTTCCCATCCTGCTCCATGCTCATGAAACTAAGCAGGGAAGAAGCTCCCCAGCTTGTTCCCCATCCAACTCTGCTCATGGAGCTGAACAGGGAACAAGCTCTCTAGCTTCTTCCCCAACCAGTTCCCCACCCAGGTCTGCACTCTCAGAGGGCAGGGGCTAAGAACTGTTTTGGTCAGGGGCAGGTCCCAGCCCCATGCCCCAATCTGTCGGTGTGGCAGCTAGCACTCAGCTAGCTGCTAGCTGCCTCACTGGTAGCTCATAGACAAGCATGTCTACGAGCACCCATTGCTATCATCAGGTATCAGAAATCTTGATAGAGCTCATCTACTTACATTTTTATATTTTTTTTCAAACAAAGACTTTCAGGGAAATCTGAGTAAGTCTCCAATTTATGAAGTGCTTATCTGAATTTCTACAACTTTTACTGATAAATTTATCAAATAATCAGATAAAGTTCAGGAAAAAAATATTATTGTTGCCAACAATATAATTTCAAGTACTCCTACCATATTAGTCATATAAAGTACTTGACTTTTTAAAACTAGTTCCTATTAAGAAAAAGATGTTGGTTTAATTAACTATATTGTAGGACTTCTTGGAAATAGACTGGTACAAATGCATCTATTAATACATTTTTTCCCTTTGGTATGATTATATGACATAAGAAGTTATGAAACTATTAAACTATTCCATTGATTTTTGTGCAAAGAGTCAGAACTAAATCCACATTTCCTTTGAATCTGAGTTGGTTCAAGTAATAAAACTAATAAATTGGTTTCTTGTGCTGTTTTTTATCATATCTTCATTAAAAGTGAAGTGGTCTCATTATATAATGATGGAAAATGTCAGGAAATAATAACAGCTTCATAGAGATTTGATGAAGCTGCAGGGTGAGAGGCATAGAAATATAATGAGCAGTGGTAGCATAGGATAAATGCTTACATTTATACATGGAAAAATGTATGCATAATATTTGGAAGCAAGGGAAAAAAGAGCAGAGAATTTGTGAAGAGGGAGTACAGCATTATTCTTACTATTCTATGGATTATTTTTAGAGTATTAAAACTACTCTCCATAAAAGTATTGCATATAAATTTCTATATGAATATTGATGTTGGAACTTATAAAGCTCCCATACTTGTGTAGAGGAACAGTGATTAATCCCTCTCAACAGGTTGATATTACTTCATACTTGATACAGGGAAGTCTTGTGAATACCAAGGTAACTGCTTATAATTTATTCAATAGGATAAGTCTTAACATTTGCAAGGCATTCCCTGTATCCACCATTCTCAAGTGACTTGTTCCTATGCTAAGTATAAGAGACTAATAGAAGTACCACAATAATGGCTATTGCTATCAAGAAATGAGTGTCAGTATTATCCTAGTGTCTTACGTAATATGTAATATATTCAATTTGGGCTATAGCCACTGGAGGACGATAACATTTATCCACTAGAGGTCAGTATGATTACACATAATTTACTAGATGAAGTATTCCTTCCAACCCATGGGCACATTATGCAGGAAGGGACAAGCTAACTTAGAGCCAGGCTGGTATACTTGGCCACTTCTGTCTTAGAAGAATGTGGGAGTTGCCTGATTGAAGGGATTGCAGGCCCAGAGGCCAGGCACTCCGGAGGAGGTTACACCATCCCTAAAATGGCTCCCAAAACTCTATAGCTGGTTATATGAACCATTATGAAGCTGATGTATTGCTATGGCTTTTGTCATCCTTCAGGCTTTAGAAGCTTTATGTATTTATTTTCCCTTGAGCTGAACTACCAGTAAGTGTGACATTTTGCAGCATGAGGACTGTGATTGACAATGACTTCTGTTGTCTTTTGTGCCGTGCAAACCACTACTATGTCTAATAACACTTTGGCTTAGAAAATTGTATTACGCAGAGAGGCAATAATTATTGGAAATATTGGTTTATGTTGGCCAAAACTTTCTCTGTAAAGTTCAAAGAATATGGGCAGATATAAGAGAGAGGAGGAAAGAATAGGTAGGCCAAATGAGCCTAATGTCCTGGTAAAATCTCCTGATAGATTGGTGCAGTTTGCACTGGAGTTAACCGCGCACATCTACACATGTGCCTGGGACAGCAGCACTTTGAGCCAGGGTGGAGTAGCCCCAGGCCGGCAGTGGGCACACTGATTTTTAGTTCTCTCTTCCCTGGTTCCCTCTTTTCAAGAAAGCCAGTCAATCCAGTTTCCTTTGACTAAGCTCTTTGATTCAGCAGTCCCTTATTTCATGCCCTCTATCTCACAGCTGAGGCAACAGTCCCCTAACAGTTTTTTCTTTCTCTCTCTCTCTCTTTCTTTCTTTTTTTTTTTTTTTTTCCAGCCCCTCAGCAGTATGTCAATCTTGATTGAAATTCCTATCAGGTATTTGTTATTATTTATTAATCAGTTCATTTCAAGGTCTAGTCTGAGGTCCAGGCTTGTTTTACAAACTATTTCATTTATTCTTAGTTACATACTTTAGGCAAGTTAGTTCCAGAGGTGATATAACATCTTGAGATTTATTAAGCCCTTTTTTCTACTACATGGGAAGACATGTTCCAGAAGAAAATAAGGCATTGAAATGAGAGACCAAAGACCTGGGTTTTATTCCAAGATTTGCTATTGACTAGCTCTATTCCCTTAGGTAGAGCTCTTAAATTCAGTGTCCTTTCCTATTTTTACGTCTACAGGTAAAAAATGCAAGGAACAGAATATGGTATTTTGGAAACATCCTCTAAATTAGACTTGAAATGATCTTAAACTCAGAGGTGGGTTCAAATTAGGGCTAGGTTTTTAAATTTAAATATGTGTGACAATAAGATGGCAATAAATTATATTCTTCTTTACTCCTGCTTAACAAGGATAGACAGTGTTTCCAGTGGCAATAGCTTGGGCTAGATGAATAGTTGTAGTAATTGAAATGGCTTGTTCATTGCATTTTTGTCTCCATTTTTCCTGAAAAAAGAATGAATAAGTATATTTAAAAAAGCAAGTATTTGAGTAACCTTCTTCTATTTCAAAGACTTATTATAGCCTTCAAACTGAGTTGCTTAATTTCCCTGCTGTAAATATTCAGTGTGACAAAGTCTTCCCTGGTGTATTTCACAAAAATCTGGGCGGGGTGAGTATTTATGATTTTTTTGTTTAAATATAGGAGAACTTTAATTTTTCAGTAGGTGCAACTATTTTGTTTTCAACTGCTAGGAATATACCTTGAATTCAGGTACACAATAAAACTGGATAGCTAAAAGGAAAAGGAATGAAACAACATGGATATAGGATAAAATAGCACTTCTGTCCTCTGTTTTCTTAGCAGGCTTCTCAAGCAGCCACTAAAATATGCCATACATTTTGGTAATAAAAATGAGGAATTCATTGGCAACAGAAACTCTTTCTCACACA
The DNA here is from genome assembly GCF_001723895.1 of Crocodylus porosus. Lineage (NCBI taxonomy): Eukaryota > Metazoa > Chordata > Crocodylia > Crocodylidae > Crocodylus > Crocodylus porosus. Next base: position 181,988,226 of record NW_017728906.1, on the reverse strand, counting down.
ACAAAATGTCAGGGTTGGGGTAATGAACTGTAAGATAGAATTAGTACTGTGGAAGAAGTCAGTTGATGAGTGAATGAGAGACTTGCCTGAGGGCAAACCAAATAAGGTGACTGCACAATTGAAAGATCATGAGGATGTAGTAGAAATGCTGTTATAAATTTTCTGCATCACTGGCTTATAGGAAAGTACTGAAGACAAGCAAGTGACTGCTTGTTTGTTTATTTAAAAGCCAAACGAGATACATTCTTGGCACCAGGTCAGCGTAAAAAGATAATACAGTGTTAAAGAAAAAAACAAAACCTTTGCTGATTATTCTCCAAGAAAGAAACTTAAACTCCCCCTTTCCCCACATTGCCCAGTAAATTGATGCAAAAGGTATTAAGAGAACAAGAATAATGTTCATATTTGGAGAATAAATAGAACGATAACAAAAAGTATCTGTTTATACAGAACAAGACAAAGAACATTTTTTTATGTTTTATTACCAGATCCAACTGCAATTTTTTTTTTTCCGGCTAACAAGAACCCAGGAAATGTAACTAAGACATTATTAACATTCTTGTTTACAGTGCTTCATGAAAGACTTAAGAACATTGGACCGGAAGGGTCATAGTTTCCCTGCTGTCGCTGGCAAGCACAATATAATCCTGTAATTAAATTAATTCAGATTAGATCAGTAGCTCAAAACTGCTTATTTTGATTTACCATCCCCTCACTCCCTGCTAGATAGGATGGACTTTGCCATCTCTGTTCTGCAAAGGCAGCATCTTCATTCATCAAAAGAAAAAGAGATCTCATGATTCATATTTTTCTTCTTGCAGTTATGCAAAAGTTAAATACCACTAGAATACCTGAACATCAGTATGATATCAACATCCTCTATCACTCTCTATGTTTTATTGAAAGTTTTCCATGAAGTTTGAGCTATGTCTTTTCAAGGTTAAAAAAATCAGCAAACGCCCTTGTGGAAACTATGTGGATGAAACTAAACAATCACTATGCTCCAGAATGAACTCTCATCGAAAAATGATATAGGATAAAAACATTCAGTTGGCAGTGGGAGAACACTTTTAACAGAGCAACCACTCCACCTCTGACCTCACAGTCAGTAGATGAACCTGGGAATAAAAATGTATAACTTTCCTGGATGGTAAAAACATGGACTGAACACAGATAGTAGTACTATGGCCTATTACAATTTCCCTGCTCCTTCTGCTAACCTCTCTGTACTCTGTGGGTAATAACAACCATCTTCCTTTTTAAATGGTCCTAGACTTTTTACATAATCATGTTACCTATTCCAGATGCCTTTTATTTGTTTTGTAGCTACTTCTGATAAGTCCTCAGTGCTCCACAGGTTTAAATGCTCACTTCTTCCTCTTATAGTCACTATTTTCATTTACACAACAGAATTAAATAAAATTCATTATATTATCTTGTATTTATCTTCGACAGAATCTGCTTTTTCCCCCAAACTTTAGGAAGGGCACTTTGGCTGTTTACAGATGTAGAAAAAATATGGCGCTTTACTTTCAGCTCAGTGCCCCCCTGCACTGAGTGCAGCACATGCCCAGAAGAGGCATTGCGTTATTTTGACCCAGCTCACCCAACGTCTGTATAGATCAGGTGCTTCAGCAGGGCTTTTTGGTGCTTTTATTTAATGGCTGATTGAATCAACTTTAGATAAAAGCACCAAAAAGCCCTTCTGAAGTGCCCAATCTATACAGACTCTGGAGAACTGGGTCAAACTAATATGTTTTCTCTTCTGAAAGCATTGTTTTTGGGGTGTGTTGTCATGTCCGTCAGCAGCCTTTATGTCCTAAAGCTTGTCTTAACAGCTCTCCTAACTATACAGTTGACCTAATAAAAAATATTACCAAACAACTCTTGCTCCTCAGAAATGGAAGATAGTTTAATTGTAAGATGATTGTCAGTCTAGCTCCTTTATGTCATTCTACTATATTACTGGAAAAGTTAAAGAAAGAAAAACAAACCTGTAGAGATATACGCATAGTTTCATAGTTCGTAGGGTTGGAAGGGACCTGAGCAGATCATCAAGTCTGACCCCCTGCCATGGCAGGAAAAAGTACTGGGGTCAAACAACCCCGGCAAGGTGTTTATCTAGCCTCCTATTAAAGACCCCCAGGGTAGGAGCCAGCACCACTTTGCTTGGAAGTTGGTTCCAGATCCTAGCCGCCCTGACAGTGTGTTGCCTCCTGATGTCTAGCCTAAATCTACCCTCTGCCAGCTTGTGACCGTTATTCCTGGTCACTCCTGGCAGTGCTCAGGGGAACAGGGACTC
>NW_017728906.1:181942948-181985549 GCF_001723895.1 Crocodylus porosus | reverse complement strand
GAGTTCCCCAGCCTGTAGGTATGCTGCTGGTTCTTCCTCCTCAGGTGCAGCACCTTGCACTTGTTGGTGTTGAAACCCATCCTGTTCTCATCCGCCCACCCCTGTAACCTGTCTAGTTCTGCTTGCAGCCTATTCCTCCCTTCTAGTGTGCCCACTTCCCCGCACATCTTAGTGTCATCAGCAAATTTGAACAGGGTGCTTTTTACCCCCTTGTCTAAGTCACTGATGCTGTTGAACAGCGTGGGCCCCCCTCTGACTTTGTGCTACTTGATGAGGATGTGTATTCCTCCTTGATGTAGAGTGCCATACCCCCACCTTTCCGCCCTGTCTTTTCCCTCCTGTACAGCCTTTAGCCCTTGATATTCACTGCCCAGTCATGCATTGGGTCCCACCACATTTCTGTGAGCCCCACTATGTCTGGATTAGTGTCAGCTACCAGGTGGGTAAGTTCCTCCTGCTTGTTCCCCATACTACAGGCAATTGTGTAGAGGCATTTGAGGCCTCCTGAAGATGTGTGCACTGGCCCCTTACTCTCAGTACTGCCCTGGCCCCTGTTGCTTGCCTGGGTATTTGTTCTGCTCATCGTCGGTCTAAGCTGGGCTGTTCTTGTGGGTGACGCTTGGTTTAGTGGTCCAAGGCTTCCTCTGCCCTCGTCTTCCCCTTCCCCTGATGAGCCTAGTTTAAAGCCTGCTGGAGGAGATCTGCCAACCTAGAAGTAAACATTTTATTTTCAAATATGGGATTTGGAACAGGTAGCTGTACATACACACAAAGGAAACAGAGCAGGACTTCATGTATTTTAAGATTTAATATTTGGAGATCACCGCTGTTGGTTTTTTTTCATGGTTACATTCAAGATCGCTAGACTATGGTCTCACTTTTTACAATCAAAGAGTTTTACTGATGAAAGTAGGATAGTCAAGTAAGACCTCTTCTACTGTATGGGAAAGCCCTCCAAGGAATATTTATGTGTCTCAGTATTTTTATTTTTTACACTCTTGTCATTTTAAGCATCCCCAAGTGGTAATTTTCTATATGGAAGTATAAACTGGAATTGCAGAACTTTTATTTTTATAGGCCTCTCAGAAAAAAAAATCAATATTTCCATTTCCTCTTTTTATTTCTGACAACTGAGAGGCTATTAAAAATCATACACTAACTTTATTGTAGTATGGATTACTCTGGATTTAACTTTCAACTCTATTTTGGTAGCATATGTTACATTGACTTTTTATTATAGTCTGTAGCCAGATTACCTAACAGCACTCTCACTACTGGAAATACTTACTATGCTTCAGCCTGCTTAATATAGATGGGCCCCATTCATTTATAATTTGAAAGGTAAAGTTAGATGGGTAGAAACAAAAGTATAATGTACATGTATTTAAAAAAAGAAGAAAAATACAGGTTCAGTGTGAATAATACGTAGTTGATCTGATTTTTAGAAAATAATTTCCCTGTGGAATATCAATACTCATAAATCAGACTTCGTTTTTCTTTTCATCATCCTAACTTTTTGCGTATATTTAAAAATATTTAAAAATATTTACTAGCCTTTGGTTTTCCCTAAAGTTAAAATGGAAATTTCCAAATTGAAACAGACATGGCACAGGTGTTAGGAGTTTTGCCTTCCTCTGTAGAGGGGGGCATAGCCCTCCTTTTCACTCAAACATATTTTAACAGAGCAGCCCTATCAGTTACCATTGTTGCCCTGATTTACCTGTGGTGGGTTAGGGTGTTAAGTCTTGTGCTTGTGTCAGGGTTGACTGTGTAGTTTCACTAATAGGCTAGAAATGGATTTGTATAAAATGGTTTGGATAGGGATGATCCTACCTCTGGCAGGTTCTAGATCCTACCGAAGTTCTGTTGCAATTGAAAGTTTTACTGAGTGTGTCTAAACAAAACACTACAGCACAGTTATTACTGCACATTTATTTAGTACTTGTATTAACAAGTGCTAAGTAAATTCATGGTAACCATAGTTACTGTGCAGTAGCACTAGCAAACATCTTTTAGGTGATGCTACTGCACGGTAGCCTAATAATTCTGCTCAGTAGCATATTAAAACTGCCTGTGCTGTGATGCACTACTGCACAGTCATTTTTAGCTACTGTACAGTCAGTGTCTCTTGTAGACAAGCCCACTGAGACTTACCTAAACTCCACTTTAGTCCCTAGATATATAAGTGGAAAAAAACCACAGCTAAGCTAAACAGCAATATTTAATTCAGTTAACAAAAATAGTGATGCTTCCTTTGCCAGCCAGACTAGTGAGGACAGTATGTCCCTAGTTTCATAGTTTCTAGGGTCAGAAGAGACCTGAACAGGTCATCAAGTCTGACCCCCTGGGCAGGAATCATAATCAAGGTCTGGGATCATAATATGCCAGCCAGGTATCTATCCACCGTCCTCTTGAAGATGCCCAAGGTAGGGGAGAGCACCTTTGGAGCCCATTCCAGAGCCTGGCAGCCCTAACCTTAAAGAAATGCCTCCTGATATCAAGCCTGAACCTGTTTTCAATCAATTTGTGGCTTACTGCTTGCTTTCACCAGCCTGCACCAGATAGTAAATTCCAGCAGCTGATGAATACTAATGCCTGGGTCAGTGGTCTCCAAAATGGGTACTCACATCCCAGGGGGCATGCAAGACGATCCATTGGGGTGTGGGGAGAAAATATTAGAACTTCTATTTATATTTATTTTTCATCTAAAAAAAAAAGGAAGAAATTAAGCTCTACTAATATTTAATATACAATTGACACTAGCGCCCTCACTTGGTCCGTATGTCACACGGTCACATGTCATGTACGGTACGTGAGGTATCCTGAGGGAAGAGTGGGAGTTCCACAATGCGGAGGGGTTGACAGTGGTGCCCTCACTCATATATTGGGGGTGCGAGCTCAAAAAATTTTTTACTGATTGGGGTGCGCGATCAAAAATGTTTGGAGACGACTGGCCTAGGTAGTCGAGATCCCTCACCAGGTCATCGCCTGTGGCAAGGATCAAATCCAGCAAGGCATTTCCTTTGGTGGGATTGTGTACCTCCTGGGTTAGGTAGAGTTCCTGTATGCAGGCTAAAAACATGAGCATTCAGACCTGGCTGACTGATCCTGCTGGCAGACGTCTGGGTAGTTTAGGTCACCTATAGCAACCTTAGAGCCTCCGTGAGCTGACCTGAAAATTCCAGATCCAGCTTATCCCCCTGGTGAGGCAGTCCATAGTAGACACCCACTATCAAGTCCCTTTCTCCGTGACCCCCTTGCATGACCCTCTTCCCCATGACCCCCACAATGACTCAGTTTGCCGCTCTTCTGAACCCATCCTGATCATCAAGGATGTGTGCTGTATCTCATGCACCACTAGGAAGTGAGAGAGCTGTGTTCTAGGTCTATATCCCTGAGACGATTTAAATCCATATCTACTCCAACACAAGAAATCTTAGTGTCTTGCTACAGAATAAACTGAACAAGGCACTCTTCATCCCTCCTGTTGAAGGTGGGTCACAGTGCAGCCAAATATGTGAAAGTCAAACAGAACAGAGCTTGCCTGTTTAGCCTAATGGTTATGGCACTCACATGGAATGGGAGCCCAGGTTCTAGTCTCTGTTGCTGTTCACTGCAAAGTAGAATGAATGTGCAGATCTGAGTAACCAAATAGGAAGAAGCCTGCCAGTGTCCAAGTCCCTGATCCCAGCCCTGTTTATGTGTCTTGACATTCTACAATTATTGTCTGAAAAACAGAAATAACCATGGCAACTGGGACTAGTACGTAGGAGAGTGGTGTAATCCAGGGGTGGCCAACCTGTGGTATGTGTGCCACAAGCAGCATGGGCAGCTTTTGCGTGGCATGAGACAGATTGGGTAGGGAGCACAGTGTCAGGAGCAGACAGTAGAAGAAGGGGATCAAAGTGGCACTCAGGGAGATTGCAGGTTTAATTTGTGGCTACGTACCAAAAAGGTTGCCCGCCACTGGTTAAATCAATAGCAAGGTGTGTCACCTTTTGACCTCAGTAAGCATAAAGAGAGCTATAGCCTTATTATTAGGGCTTTTGGGGAAATGGGAGATGTGGGTAGAAATCCCCTCAACAAGAAGGTGCCTAAAACCCTTATCTCTTGTTTCCTGGGCAACTGCACCAATGACTACTGGAAAATAATGGGATACCAACACTACTTTCCTCAACAAGTAAGACTAGATATCTTGAAATAACCATTTTCAGAAACCCATTACCTCAGAATTGGGGTTAGGTGTTGTGAATTGTATATGAAAGGAGTTAACTAAAACAGAACTTGAGAAAGGTGCCTAAGTTCCTGAGAAGGCAGTTCTGACACACATTAGTAGTTCTTATTGGTTATTCCTAGGCCTCTCCGGGCATTAGGTATTGCATAGCCAACTACAGGTGTAAACACAGCAGTAAATTCAGAAGAGACACTTGAATACTTGAATAGGTGTTGTTAGCATTAATATAATCTCCAGAGCATGTCTGGACATCTGTGACATTTCAGGATGTTCCTAGATATCTAAGTTTCTATTGCTGAAGTATTACTTGGTGCCTAAATCTTTGCTGTTAGTCATGTGCACAAGCTACTCAATCTTAATATTATTGAACAGCTAGGCTCATAGTTCATGTTTAGGTCCTGGCAGGATTTCTAAACTCAGTGTTGCCCGATCTACTTCCTGAAGGACTCATCATTTAAGGAGAGGGAAAGAGAAGGAAATGGTGGAGATGACTCCCAAATGTCATAAGCCAATGTACTCAACTGGAACAGTGCAGATCCACATCCAAGTTCTTTCTGTGCTTGGTTTAAGAGAGGGACAGGAGTACATATCTCAGACCCATCTTTAGGGTGCCCCATCTGATGAGTGACTGGTTGTTTTGCACTCTATTCTGAAAATGGTTGTTTTGCACCTTTTCTTGTTAAAGCTGTTGTACTTTGTACAAATTTGGGCTAGCAAGAGAATGAATAGAATTTATAACCTTATTTCCGGTACCTGCTCTAATGGTGGCCTATTTACTCTTTGTTGGGGGATTGATCTTTGGCTGTAGTCAGTACCGCCTCCCCCGTCCTGGGACCACCCACTGGACGTCAAGGAGTGACTCACCACTGGTTGGGCGTTCGTACGCGTCTGTTTCTCCTGCCACGACTTTGATGATGATTAGGATTGGTCCACTTGGTCTGGAGCATACAGTCCAAAAATGAGACTCCTTCACTCCAGGGGTTAATGAGGGCTCCCTCATCCTCGCCCAATCCACTGGATGTGACCGCCCAGCCAGGTCAGTCATTCGTTAGGATGGTCCCTGGTGCACAAAAATGAGATCAAGGCAACAGAAAAGTCCACGGCCAAGGTCGCCTAGGACACGCTGCCGGCTTCAACACTCAGCCGATTCTCCCCGGGGTTCCCTTGTCTGCCGGAGGGTGGGGGATCCCCATGCACCCTGCCACGAGTCTCTCCGCCCGCACTAGCAAAAAAAAAGAAAGAAGGGGCACCGACTCCTGCCTCCGGGCGTACGCTCCGCCGCAGTCTCTATGATTCCTGGCCCCCTGCTGGGTCCTAGCCGCTCCCCATGGCGTCCAGCAGTCTTTGGTCCCGCTGGGCTGGCTGCACGGGCTTGCACGCCCTGTTGAGGAATCCCTCTTTCCCCAAAATATTCAGCCACGCCTCCAAGCGGCTCGAATCCGCTGAAGAGTGCTCCCGCCGGCTTCTTCCAGATCCACCACCTCCTTGGACAAGTCCAGTGCCTCTTTTATACTGGTCCGGGTTGTCCCGGCGCTTCCTTCTTCTGGGCCCCTGCAAAGGGTAAGTTTCAGCCGCACGTTTTGTGCCGGCGCACACGGGTGCACTTGATTGCGCCTAGGCTGGGCTCCTCGGAGCCTGCTGCCTCCTCTTCTCCCTTACACTCTTCTTTCTCCAACATTTCATAACTTCTATTTTGATGTCTTCTGTGAACCTAATCCCTTCATCCGTGACATGAGGGAGACTGGAGATCTAACTTTGTGAATTAGACTAGGCAGTAGGGCATGCATGATGACTTAAACTTCTCTGGGTATGTCCATACCATATCCCTTACATGTCCCACCAGAGAGACACATGTCCTGTTCACCTGTTATTGCTCATACCTTTCAGACTGTTCTGTGGGCATTCTCCAATGGTTGTTCCTAAGGCTCAGACTTAGGAAGGCAAGATGGCTTCACAGGTGTATTTCTGGATTTGGCACATGTGGCTGGGAGCAGGTGGGAAAAGCTGGCTCAGAAGCTGTTGATCAAACCCTGTCAAAAGACATAGGAGATGCAACAGAGACTGACCCTTTGCATCTCAGTATTACAAACTGAAGATAACTGTTCTCTGTCTGCAGAGGTATTGTAAGGATAAACACCTTAGAGACCATGAGGTAATCAAATATTATGTAAGTGGAGGCCATGTAACACCCTTGGATACTTCATAGAATTATAGAGAAGTAGGGCTGCAAGGGACATCCAGAGTCCAAACCCCAGCCTGAGGCAGGATCATCCCTGTCTAAAGACTCCCATACAAATCCATAATCTAAATTCTACATAAAACTCCATTAACCCTGAAACAACAGAGATATACCATCCTAATCTGCCATAGGTAAAGCAAGGGCATCATGGCAGCCAATGTCCTATGCCCAAGACCTCCTGGATAGAGGGCCACTCCCCCTTCTACATAGGAAGGTAAAAACCCTCACGGTCTGTACCAATCTGACAATGGGGCAAAATTCCTTTATGACCTCAAATAGGTAGTTTGTCTGACCCTGAGTGGAGGGACAAGACCCCCTAGCTAGGGACCTCTGGCTTTGCTCCCAGCAGTATTTTCACAGCCCACTCAGTCCCCAGCCTTGGCTGTAGGCAATACCCAGTGCCTCTGAGGAAGGCTTTAAAACACCCTGACATATGTAGAATAAGATATAAAACAGGATGTGTCCAGGTGAGCATGCATGTGCATTTCCCCAGGGACAAACAGCAGTGGCAGTGGCACCTAGTTGTTGTGTGAGGTCATAGTTCTTGACCTCAGGGAACACCAAACAAAGTGCACTCAACAGTATATATTTTTTTCTGCAAACTGTTGTTCCGTAAGTGGAAAGTTAATTTTGCCATGAAAGTCTGTTTGCTTAATTAAATCTTCTAATAAGTTGGCTTCTTTTATGACTTTCACACAGCTAATAAGCATAGTACTTAAGTTGATTTTACTTCAATATTATTTGAGTAATTAACATTTTCATTTAATCAAATTCCTTAATTTCCTATCAAAATTAGACCTCAGTCCCAGCTTCAAAAATCATTAAAATAAGTTGTCTTGCTTTGCTAGACTGGTCTTGCAAATCAGTACTTCAACGCAGAAGACTTCTCTTATATTTAATGGAACATGAAATTGTCACTTAACTTACATAAATACATAAGTTCTGTATTGAATATATTAGATTTTTTTGCAAAAATCTAGTTGGTCTAATAAAAGATATCATGTCTACCACGAGTTCTGATTCCCTACTGAATATATGGTGTATGGCTGAATGAATCAATGTTTGTACCATTTAGTCTTAAATTCAGAGGGTGCATCAATACATGTGCCTTACTACAGAGTTGAATAATTAGCTCCAAAGTAAAGTATCACTGTCCACATGTGCACCGATAGTAGGATGCAGTAAATTAATTAACTCAAATTAATTAATAAGAGAGTATTATTGGGCACAGTACCTACAGCAGAGTAATTAAATTCAATGAAACGCATGTAAAAATGGTGACAGGTGCTGGCTGGGGTGCTAAAATGTAGGGGCTGCCTGCTGCGCTCTATACTTTAATACTCTTGTGCCACGCGGAACCCAGGGCTGGCCCCCCCATACCTGCTGTCAGCCCGGGACTGCTCCAGTCCAGCTTAGAGTGTTGCTGGCACATGTGTAGAAGCTGCACCCAGGAGGAGCTGACTCTGGCTTGAACTGCTCTGAAGTTTATTGCTGCTTGGTAATTTCACATGTAGATGTACCCAGAGGGAGTAAATGGAGTTGTGATTTAATTTGAAAAACAAAGCAGTTGTAAAATGGAGTTGTAACAAAATAAAAGAGATACATTCATTTAGTTATTGTAGAAGTAGTCTTAATCTTTATCACAATCCCAAGCTTGTCCTAAACAATAGGAAATAAGCATTGTTTTTGTTGTTGGGTGGTTTTTTTGTTTGGGGGTTTGGGGGTTTTTTTTTTTTGCTTTCTTTTGCATTTTTCACACAAAATACGGATCATATACTTAAAAAATAAAAATCCTAAAATTCTACAGGAAGTTGCATGAAAAAGTAAAGCATATGAGAGACTGCCATATCCACTGTAGCTGATATGAAAACTTACAGGGATTTCATAGAGTGCACAGCTGGATCTTTATATATTAATGGAATCATCCAAAGGCTACTTCAGTAAATAGACATTTTAAGGGGATTGAGTTTTAATGAGAGAAGCATAAATGAAAAATACTAACTTTTATTCTGGCCTTCATAAACACCGTTTTTAAAATATGTGATTAAAATTCCAAGCATATATCAGATTCCTCTGTTCTTTAGTTACTACTGTCCCACTCCCTCAAGGATATAGCCTCCACTTTTCTAACAAAACTGCTTTTGATAGAAAATGGCCTTTTTTTTTTTTGAAAACCCATGCTCTTAAAGTCAGAAAATTGCTATAGATATTTTTAAAGAAAAAGCAAATATCTAAGCTGAAAATCAAAATATTTGGGGGCTTAGTATTATGCTATGGTGGCTCATGGCTTATATATTTAAATGTTCTCATGTTTCCCTGATCCCATTATCTTCTGTTGGCTGGGCTGCTTTGCTAGGCCACATGCCAAATGCACAAGAGCCACGAGTCATATGACTCCTCTTAGCATGAAAGCAATATAAAGTTCCTCTTGGAAGATGTAGTCTAACTATAGAGCTTGGCTTAAAGAGGAGTCTGGGGTATTTGAATGACAACTTCCATGAGGCATAAAGGCAAAGTTTCTGAATCTACTTACAGGGGTGTAGGTTGTAGCTGTGTTGGCCTAAGAACATAGGCAGGCAAGGTCCTTTGGGTGAATCTGATATATTTTATTAGACCAACTTGAATAGTTGGAAAAAACGTTTTTTTTAAAGCACGCTTTCAAGTTTAAAAACCTTCATCAGGCTGTGGAAGTTTTAGCAGTTGGTGTGTGCTCTTCTTGGATGGAATGTTAAGTAAAGAAGCCAGAGGCTGGGCTGGTGTGCATACAAGACAGGCAGTCAGTGAAGATGTAGATTGAGGAGTCAGTGTGTGAGAGACAGGCTAGGTGTGGGGGAGAAGGAGGCTGAATAAGTGGAGAGATACCTGGGCAGTCAGATGTCAGGCAGGGTATAATGTGCCATATATCCAATGTCTATATTTAGTCCATGATTTTTAGTATCCGGGAGGTTGATGAAGTGAAGTTCATAGGCTTGTCTTTGGGAAGTGTTTTGTAGGTTTCCTTTGAGGAACACGACTGAGAGATTGGAGAGAGAGTGGCTTTCTTGTAAGAAATGTGCTCCCATTGATAATTGGGTATTTTTGTCTTTGATGGATTTCTGGTGTGCATTCATTCTGGTGTGTAGTTGTTGTTTGGTCTCTCCTATGTATTCTCCATCAGGGCATTTGGTGCATTGGATAAGATATGTAACATTTCTGGAGGTGCATTTGGTGTGTTCTGGGCCTAAGGAAGTTTGCTTCTGGCGATGAGTTTAGCGAAGTTCAGTGCTTGTTTGAAGGCTAGGGTGGGTGTCTCTGGGAAGATCTCTTTAAGAATAGGGTATCTTTCTCATATAGGCTGCAATTTTTTTAGGATTTTCCATATGGGTTCGAGGGAGGGGTGATGCGTTATAACCAACAGTGTGCGATTCACGTGGGTTTTTCTTCTGTACTGCAGAAATTCTTAATGTGGTATCCGGGTGGCTCTTTCAAATGTGTGATCTATCCCTCTGGAGGAGTGTCCTTGTTGGGTGAAAGCCTTTTTTAAGATTGGTGAGGTGGCAATCCCGGGTGTTCTCCTCAGTGCAAATTTGGTAGTATTTGAGTCTATGGCTGTATATCGCAGTTTTTTGGGTGTGTTTAGGGTGATTGCTGGTTCTGTGCAGATATGTATGTTAGTCTATGGGTTTCTTATATAATGAGGACTGTATTTTGCCATTGTGAAGGCTGATCATCATATCTAAAAAGGAGATGTTGGTGCTGGAGTATTCAAGAGATAGTCGGATGGAGGGATGGTGATTGTTGAATTTCTGATGGAACTCAATTAGAAATTGCAGGTTTTCAGTCCAAATGATGAAGATGTCATTGATATATCTTAAGTATAGCAAGGGTTTGATGGTGCAGTCCTTGAGAACTTTTTCTTCCAGGTGGGTCCTAAAAGGTTGGCATACTGTGAAGCCATTTTGGTGCCCATAGCTGTTCCCATCATCTGGAGGAAGTGTTGGTTATTAAAAGTGAAATAGTTGTGTGTGAGGATGAAGTGTATAAGGTCAGTGATATCTTTGGGTCTGTACTCTGAGTTATAGTCTCCACTGTTTAGGATGACTCTGGCTCCTCCTTTATTTGCTGATTTTATTACTATTTGGTGGTTAGATTTTAGAGATTCTATGGCTTTTCTCTCTGGTTGAGAGAGGTTGTTATGGTGGCATGTGTTGTTGATTATTTCATTGTTCATTCTTCTCCTGAAGCAGCCAATGTAGTCATCAAGGTTAGAGTTGTGTCCATTGTAATGTCTCCAATCTGATGTTTTGTTGTGTTTTTTGGGGTTGATCTTTTCCTCAATGTTGTCAGAGGATGAGTTGTTGTTGGATGTGGATTGATTTTGGTCATGGAAATATTCCTTGAGGCGGAGGTGTCACAGGAATGGTTCTAGTTCTCCCCATTGAAGTATTTTATTAGGGTATTTTTCTGTACAGAAATGTAGGCCTTCATGGAGGACAGATTTTTCAGTATTGGTAAGTGTGTGTGTGGAGAGAGTGATGGTATTTGAGGGTTGGTCACTGCTTTAAGTTTCATCAAGTATGAGGTTGGAATTGTAAAGTGTTGGTGTTGTTCCTCTGATGGTTGTTTTGAGGCTAGGGAGCTTGTTCTTGGAGTAATTTGTTCCATTTCTTCTCTTGTGTTGGATGAATGTTGTAGAAATGTTTTTCTCACAAGAAAACCACTGTCTCCAATTTCTCAGTTCTAATCCTCAAAGGAAACTTACAAAACAATTCTCAGAGACAAGTCTATGAACTCCACTTCATCAACTTCCTGGATACTAAAAATCACGGACTAAATATAGACATTGGATTTATGACGCATTATAACCTGCCTGACATCTGACTCCCCAGGTACATCTCCACTATTTATCCCCATTCTTTCCCCATAGACATCTAGGGGTCAAAAAAACCCACCCCATGCTGCTCCTTTGCAGCATGGAGAACAGCTGAGTGCATGGTATGTGGCACTGCAGACATGTCGACATAAACCACTGCGACCTAAATGTACAAAATAAAGCAAAGAATCACTCCATCCTTTCTGGAGAACAAAAAGCAGGACAGTGGGTTTCAGCATTAATAGGATTTTTCTTTGCAGGAACTCAATCAGTAAATTTATGTTGTTCGTCCTTTGCAAGCAAGGATGGCCGCTTCTAGCTGGGGTGATGGGTTGGAGGTGGTAAGAGAGAAAGGAAGCAGGAAAGAAAAAGGGAGGGACAAAAGAGAAAGGGAGAAAGAAAGGAAAAAGGAGAAAGACAAGAGAGGAAAGAGAGGAGGGGGTGAAGGTTATGTTGTGTGAGTACACAGGTGATTTGTAAGCCCAATCTTTGCGCTGAGCAATCTTTTACAGCAGGGGCAGGAGAGCATTGAGGATTGGACGTGAGAGGCCCTCATTTTCCTGGCCAGTAAATGACAGCATGCAACTGGCACCATATTGAGTAAATAAACATGAAGGATCACTGACATGAAGCAGGTACCTCGCCTTTATTTCATTCAGTCTAAAACATTTCTTAAAAGTCCAGTAAGATATTCTGAGGCTCATAATCTCAAGTGTCATTCTCCAGAGCAGGGCTCTGGTAAAATCCCCCTGAAATATTATGTCTTATGATTGTCCTTGATCTGTACTGACCTTTATCTTACAGTTGTGATATGCAACTCTGAGGATTGCATTGAATTGTCGAAAACGTAAACGTAAGTTCTGATCTTCAAAGCTGACTAAAGAATTTGCTCTACTGCTCTCATTGCAAGTTTCTCCCTGTTCAGAAGACCCAACCTCTGTTGTGTCCATCACAATGAATGCTATGTGTTTATGTCTGAGAGTAGTACTTAGCCATGAATATTTAACAAGTAAAGAGATAAAATGGGAATATAAGAAAATCCATTTAATTGGTTCTATAACCCTAGCTATATTTAGGTAATGCAAAGCCTTTCAGTTTTAGTTTCTTTTTCTCCTTCCAAGTAACACAACATAACATGGTAAAATAATAGGACCGTGCACTGTGAATAACTGGTAGCCATCAGAAATGAAAACCAAGAGAGCAGAGACAAGATCCCTATAGTCTACTGGGATGTTATTTCTTCCTAGATTAGGCAGTAATTTTAAAGAGTTTGTTCCTCTTTGGACCTCAGTCTACCTCTGTTTTGCAACCTCAATGTGTCATGTCAGAAGTAGACCACAGGGAAAAGAGAAAATATATATGAGGAGTTTATTTTTCCGTAAGCTGCCTATTCCTCATACATAACTTGCTGGACCCGGCAAGTTGTGACCTCAAATGAATTGGGTGTCAGCATTATATCAAGGGAGCATAAAAGTGCTTTCTTTTTACAAGTGATTTATAAGCTAGGATTCAGAGTTGCACATTTATTTCTATTTGAACATCTAACTCAAACAGAACTGCAGTCTTTTGACAGTAGCTGCATTTGCATTTTGCAGATATAAATACCTTTCAAATCACTTACTATAGAAGGGATTTCTCTGGCCCTTAACTCACAATTTTATCATCATATATACACACACAAATCATGTCCAGTTATATTCTTTAAAAATATTTCATGGTTAGTTTTTCACACCTTTGTGACCCCTGATGGCAGGCAGTGTATATTTACTTTTAAATTCTATCAGCAGTAAAATGTTCATCTGCTGATTGCACCAATCTCGTGGCTATTCAGCATGGCAGTTGTCATTTCAGCTTTCTATTTTAGTGTTGCTACCTCTCCAGATATGGGGGTGAAACTATATGATGGAATATATGAACAGCATCTTGCTCTAATAACATGCTGTGAAGTTGGTGTGGACAAATATGGGGTTATTCTTCCCCAAACTTCATCCCTATTTTTTGTTTTGTTTTATTATTATTTTTATTACTGTGGTTTTTTCCCTTTATAATTAGAGAGAGGAAGGTAAGTATAATAACTAGGGTGCCTCTGATTAGGAGAGGTCTCCTTGTCAAAGGTAGCTCACAGGCTACAAGGATAACTATCTTTAGAGGCCCTTGCTGTCTGTTAAATTTGGACTCATTCTAGTTCAAAATGAGATGTTTACTGTGCAGTTGACTAATTACCGCACAGTTGACTAATGAACTGCTCAATAAATGCAGAAAAAGATATTTTTTTTGCCATTTCTTAGTCGGTCTAATAAAAGGTATAATCTCTGAATCAATAGTTCTAGAGTTTTGCATTTCAGTAAATGTCTCGGCATCTACATGCACATCCCTATTAAGGAGCACAAAACTAAGAAACTCTGCAGCAAGGTAGGACTCTTTTATACAAGTCCTACCTTGCTGTAGAGCTTTTCTTTTTGTGGGCAGCAGCACACATGTAGATGCTGATAGAGCTGGTTGGTACAGAAGGATGCTTCAGTGTGGAGGGCTGCCTGCCAACTAGCCTCATACTGAAGCACCCTCATGCTCCAACCAGCCCCTCCAGAGCATTGAGGCTGGCTGGAGCAGTCCCAGCCTGGCATACTGACCCCCACAGGTTCCCTTGCCAGCCGGGGCTGCTGTGACCTGGCTCAGTGTGCTGCGATCCAGGTGCACATATAAACTTCATATCTGGGAGCTTTCTGGGAGCAATGAACTGCGGAGCAATAAGCTCCACACTTTATTGCATCTACATGTGCACGTTAATGGCACATGTAGATGCACCCACCTGGTCTGGCATTATGAAATCACCATTCTACACTTAAAGGGACATCACATTACAAATAAAACCAGATTCTTCAAGTTTTGTAAACAGCTATTGCTCCACTGAAGTAAATAAAGCTATGTTACCTTGAATCAGCTAAGAATCTGGCCCTACAACTGTAGGAATCAACCTCTGAATACTTCAGAAACTTAAAATACTCTTAGTAGTTACATCTGTAGCACTTCCTGAGATCTCTACTAGGTTCTATTTTTTTTATTACTGAACTGAAATATTACCAAAACTCATTTTAAAAGCTGCTAACACAGTATTAGTTTAGTCTTAGATGCATCCTTATCATGCAGTTTTTTCAAGTTAATGTACAGGATCAAAACAAGCATCCAACTAAGGATATGACAAAGTAAATGATACAAGACAATGAGTTTAGCTTGTTTTTGTACAAAAGTGAAGCCTTTGTATCCGTGAAGTTGATTTACAAGCTGTGTGTTTTGCATAAAATAAAATATACAATAAAGATCTCCTAAGAAAACCAAATAGCTGTATTGTATCAACTGGTAATAAACCTGGGCTGCTGTATGATAAATAAATAACTTGGGTTTTAAGAATTCTTTGTCAGAGAGCATTTTCACATCATCTTTTAATCTCCATATAAAAAACAATATTAACATAAAATGAGATACTAAAACAATAATTGGATAAGAAATCTCAGATGTGAATAATATGTGCCCCATCATTTGCCATAAATTGAAAATATATAAACAAATGTTGTATGTTATAAAAACTGTTTACCATTTTGACTGCCAAAATAGACATTGTGCAGCTGATGGTAGCTGATGCTTTAATGCATCTGATTAGCCCTATCTTCAGTCTTCCCTACCTTCAGAAGTGGTAACAAAAATAGTATATCTATGGCATCTAAGGGTGGATAGAGCCATTTGCCACATCTAGTCTATGTTCACATGACTTACTTTAAGCCATGTGAATGTAGACAGAATGGGAATGAATGGGGCTATGTGGGACTGGGGGGTGGCTAGCAGGTCCGCTGGTGGGGAGGCTTGGAGCATGCCTTGGTGGGTCCTACAGGGGGTGGGTGTCTCTCCAGGTATAAGGAGGTCAGGGGGCTAAAAATATCCCAGTCAGTGTTGGGGGACAGGGAGGTAGCTTTAGGAAGAATACAGCTCAGGGGTTGGGACAAGTAGCTCAGCTTTCCTAGCTCTGGGGCTGCACGCCAAAAGTGTACAGGTGTTTGACAGATCAGGTTAACCTGTTCCTTATCTAAGTTAGTTCACCTCCATTTTTTGCTCAATTTAACTTCTTTGAATGCTTGAATAGATGGGCATTTAGATCCATCTAAACCCAGTTAGGTCAATTTTAGTGTAATGGCTGTACCTATCCTAATTACCCTTCTACCCATAAAGCTTCTATCTAAAAAGGAAATTAATAAAATATTAAATACAGAAAATGATACCTAAGTGTAGAAATGCCAGAGACTCCCCATGAAAAACACTGGGACCTTATTACTGCCATTGGTCTTAGGTAGAAGTTTCTCATATACTATGGGGATAGGCAATATGCTGGAGTAGG
Organism: Crocodylus porosus; assembly: GCF_001723895.1. Lineage (NCBI taxonomy): Eukaryota > Metazoa > Chordata > Crocodylia > Crocodylidae > Crocodylus > Crocodylus porosus. The sequence goes on along the minus strand of NW_017728906.1, from coordinate 181,969,837 downwards.
GTCATGGATGGGTATAGCTTGTTCAGGAAAGATAGGCAGGGGAAAAAAGGAGGATGTGTCCCCCTATGCATAAGGATAATGTACACATGTTCGGAGGTGCAGTATAAAGTGGAAGGTAGGCCTGTTGAAAGTTTCTGGGTAAAGGTAAGAGGGGACAGCAGCATGGTGGGCATAGCCATCAGAAGCCTGGATGAATGAATGCTGGTAAGTAGTTAGGTCATGAGAGCATCACTGGCAAGGATAGCACAGGCTCCAGCATTGTGCTTTGAAATAACTGCAGCTCTGCCTATGTTCTACTTTGGGTATTCCCCCTGCTTCTGGGCTTTGCTGATTGATCCTCTCCCCCCCGCCCCTCCAGCTCTTTTGTGCTACATGTGTCAGGGTGTTTTTATATCTTCCTCAGAGGCATTGGGTGTTGGCTATAACCAAGGCTGGGGACTTTGACAGGGGTATGTCAGTGCTCCTGCTAGGAACAAAGCTGGAGACTCCTGGGTAGGGGGTCTTCCCCTCCACTCAGTGTCAGATTGAGCACCATATTTGGGGTCAGGCAGGAATTTTACCTCGTGGTCAGATTAGTATGGGCTGTTGGGGGAGAAGGGGGGTTGTCTTCCTCTGTAGTGAGGGGCAAGATACCTCTACCTGGTATCTCTTAAGCATATGTAGACAACATTTTATAGAAGCAAGATGTTGGTTGCCATGGTTCCCCTTCTTTACCTATGGCAAATTAGAGTGTTAGGTCTCTGTTGTGTTAGGATTGAGGGTAGTCTTATGTAGAGTTTAGATTATGGTTTGTATAGCATGGCTCAGATGGGGCTGATCTTGCCTTAGGCAGGGGATTGACTAGCTGACATCTAGAAGTTGCTTCCAGCCCTACTTCTCTATGATTCTATAAACATTTTATTTATTTAGTTTAAAGGAATAAAGGAAGTACACGTGGTATCTAAAGGAAGACCATCTACAACAACACCTGCCAGTTTATGAGGTTTCTGGCACATAGAATCTCTAAGTGTGTTTCTGCTAAAGGGAAAAGTAATAGTGGCTTGATTAGATCATTAATCTGCTTACAAGGCAGAATCGTGAGGATCAACATCTATTTTTTGCTGGTTTAATCTATAGTGTTTCAAATGTTGCTTAAAATCTTGAATTAATTTAAAATGGCAGATATGAATGTGTAGTTGCCACAGGTATTTTTCTGCTGTTGGGTATTAAGGGGTAAGTGTTAGGAATGAGTTCTTCAGTGAAGAGTTCATAGCTGAGCAGACATTCTTGTCCAGGCTACAGAAATACATAGAAAAACATTTTTTCCAAGGCCAAAAAACCTGCTCATTATTCACACCACATTCACTTTTGGTTTTATTCCTGATGTCAACCTTTCTTCAAATCACATGTCAACATTACGCATTGATTATCTAAAATGGGATCATAAGCCCAGTTACTCTTAAATCAGTGAAAAGAAAGTGTCCACACAATATTTCAGGCTTGTTAGATCTTTGGTAATGTGCTTTTGTGCTTGGAAAGAGTTCAAGACTGTGCTAGCAATAATGATATTGACACAGTCAGCAGAGCATAGTAGTAGAATTCAATCTATACATAAGGTTTTAGAAATACCAAAGAAAATTAAATATTGTTTGGTAATGAATAATTCCTCCTTCCCCCTGAATTTATATGGGGGCTTATTGTGGATTGTCATAATGCTGCTATTTAGTCTTGGTTATTAAAAGGCTTGTTCTTTCTTTATCTACCTGAAGTCATTGTTAAAAATGCAAATGTACTTTAAATGGAATCTAAAGTGTTTATTGACTATACAATGGGACCTAATGACTTAAAATCAGTTCTTAGGTTACAATTGTAGTCAGTTTTTATAGCTTTTTTTAAGGAAAAAAAAATCATAATGAGCTATTCATAAGTTTTAAACAATCCATCAAAATATATGTTTTTATTAGCATAAATCAGAAAATAAATGTTACTGCTAATGAAGAAAGAATCAGTCACTTGCTGGAAGAAAAAAAAGAAGGGCAAAATATAAACAATGTCTTCAGTGCTGATTACTCAAACCCTGAATTCAATTTGTGTATTAGTTCCCCTCTTACTTTCAGTATTTTCATTAAACAAATTCCTTAAGTGCAGGTCCATGTTCCAGACAGGAAGACTCCAACATTTCTGGACATACTTGTTTCCTACACATCCACATCTTGGAATCCTGAAGCTTTTTCTGCCTACAGATCTATATTGTTGTGAGTCCCACATTTTATACAATCAATTTCTCTGTCTTCGGTACTTAAATCACCACCATCCGTATAGAATTTGAGCATCTCCCACTCTTTAATATTTAAATAATTGAAGAGAAGTACTGTTGATCCTATTTTAGAAATGCTGAAATGAAACATGAAGGTTGAGACCCATCAAGGAAATGGCATGGAATTTAGTGAGACCATGATTTCACTTATATCATTTGAGCTGGAGAAAGGATAACCCTTATGGTTGTATCGAATTAACTTACTACTACCAGTCATAGACAATTAGGGTTGGAAGGGACCTCAGGAGTCATCTAGTCCAATCCCCTGCTTAAAGCAGGACCATCCCCCACTAGATCATTCCAGCCAGAGCTTTGTCAAGCCAGGCCTTAATAACCTCTAAAGATGGAGACTCCATCACCTCCCTAGGTAACCTTTTCTAATGCTTCACCACCCTCCTAGTGAGGGCTTCTCACCTTCTCCCCAATCTGTGTTGCCTGGTTAGTCTGGAAACTAACCTTGCCTGTAAAGACCGAGGTAAAAAAAGGCATTGGGCATGTCTACATGTGAATTTATATGCGCCTAAACTTAATGTGCCTTAGCCTAAAGTGCATTAAGGCGATTTAGGCACTTGACTACACATGCCTGCCTTAACATGGATCTCTGGGCAGTACCCTGGGCAGACCCCCAAAGAATGCAGCAGCATAGCTGGGGCTATAAAGCCCAGTGCTGGCCAAGGTAGGTGGGAGCCTCCAGTCCCCTCCAATGCGATTGGCCCAGCCCTGGCCCCAGCTCTAACCCCCTCTCAGTGTTCTTACCTCCCCAGCATCTGTCAAGAGTGAGCTAGAGCTGAGCATGTGGTGCCCCATGCTGCTGCTGGGCACCACCAAGAAGTAGAGGTGGGTACTGTTCTCCAAGTCACAGATACTGGAGCTGGATCAGCTGCTCTGGCAGCAGTGGCACCCGTCAGCATGCCAACCAATGATTGTGTGTAGGGGCACAAAGCCTGCCCCTGTTCTTACCTCTGCCTCTGCTGGTGTGGTGCTGCACAGTTCCTCTGCTCTTCGCACAATGCAGGGAGTACATGAAGCCACATCTCCTTCCCAGCCTGCTTGAGTTGTTTTGGGGGTTTTTGTGCCCCCTCTCATAGTCAGCAGTCAGCACACCAACATGCACCACTGCTGCCAGAGCTGCCACTCCAGCCCCAGCACGTGCGCCCTACAGAACAGCACCCACCGACCGCTTCTTCTACTTGGTGTCTGGCGGCAGCGTAGGGCCCCGCAGGCTCAGTTCTAGCCCACTCAGTTGACATACACTGTGTTAAGGTTCCTCAAGGCATTTACATGTCTCTTAAGGTACCTTAACTATTTGCTCCTAAATTTGACACCTGCTTTATGCAATTTCCTGCACCTGCTTTATGAAATTTCCATTACGGTGATTTTCGTAAATGTTCTTTCAGTTTTGACTCCCCCAAATTGAACTTCTTATCTGGGAAATGGAAACAATGGTTTCTAGCTGCTTGTCTGAAAGGCTCCGGTCAATTTCCCTTCTCCCGTAGGTAGTAGTGAGTGACTCTGCAGCCACAGCGATATAATCAGTCTTATATTAATTTCCTCCCATTTTCTTCCCCATTTCAGAAAGCATGAAAGTCTCCTTATCACCTTCCTTCTTCTGGTCAGTGGCATAAAAGAATGAAACCCCTTTTCCAAGATGGCAACATAGCTAAAGTTTCTGCCATCCATGAACTTTGGGAAAAAGAGTAAAGATTTCCTCATCCTACACCATGACCAGCAGTGGCTGAGGGGTTGACAGCCTCCCAGCCACTGCAGTTTCCAGCAACTTGGCCCCTCCCAAGAAAGGGAAGACTGAAGATTCCTGTAACACTTCTCATTTCCATCCATTAGCTTGTAGGGTAACTGAGCAGGAGTGATGTGCAGAGGGTGTCAGACTTGGCAGAAGTGTAGAGGGGAAGCACAGCTCACCTGTAAAGACACAGCATTAGAGATGGGATTTGTAGCCTTCAAAAGTGAGCAATGAGGAGAATAGGAGAGGAAGTTTGGGCAGGAATGTTATTGGTTGAGGGAAATGGGGTTATTGGCGGTCATATGTATACTGGGGAAGCAGTGACACTACATTGTGTCACAGGGTGATCTAATCCTTAACCAAATGTGTTCAATGTCTCAGATTCTGGTTAATCAGATTATATGAATTTTAAAGGTGAATTGCAAAGTAAAAGTTAAAATTGAGTTAAACGTAAGTTTTTGGTGATCATAGGCCATTAACTAGACTGTTAGGGCATTTAGCAAATAAATTATTTTTAAAGTACATGATTTAAACTTTTCTGTTAAATTTAATTTATTGAGAATGTACCAGAAAGTTCTAAGATTACATCCATAACCGTAATAAAAGCCATTGTATCCCTAATATCAGTGCAGAGCATGCTGAGATAGGTTCAGTTAATCACTAAAAAGGTTAGACACAGGAGAAAATGTACACTTATTTCTCTGCTAAGTGTCTCGCACAGCTTGGTTAGTAAGTGTGTGCTTCACTCAGTCTTCATCTTGGCTTTGCAGTTTATCTTTGGACTTTTTATTTGAATAGTACCTGAGAGTAGAGAGGGAGAGGTAGTGGCTTTGCAATTCATTATAATCAATTTTTATTTTAACAATAACTGAAAATGGGAAAAAGCTCTTCCAAAGGATACTGTATAGCTTCTCTGATAACCTTGTAGGTTACTTCTTAATCAACTCTAGACATTTAAGGTTTATAAATTCATGTTCAAAATTCAATGCTGTTTGAGCACAGTATTTTATTCATTCAAATGTTGTGCCACACTGGAATCAGCTCATGAAATAACTTGTTAACCAGTGTCCTGGGGCAGCAGATACATTCGTAATTCAAAAATGTTCAATAGTCTACATCAATCATAAGTTAAAAATTCTGAGAAAGCTGGCACATAAATGCGTACTAATAAGTATAGTCTAGAATATAAATGGAAAGTGCAGACTCAAGAAAAAAGTAATCTACTTTTGTTAGGGTCATGAAGGGAGCAGCTAAGAATACTTAAGGTCATGTTAGCATATTTCATTATTAAGTGAGAAACTGTTAACTTATCCTGATCAACTTGTTTTGGGCCAGATCCAAATCAATCCTATAAGCACCTACACAGGGCTTAGAATGTACCTGCCTAAATCACAATCCAAATCAATCTTGTACAGGAACTGCAAAGCTGATTAGGTGCCTTTCATTAGATACTTTCATTTTGTCTGAAAAGATCTGTAGGCTTCTATATTCAGGGTACTGGGCATGCTCAGAAATTATAGGAACTAATCAGTTCCTACCTATAGTCTGCCATGATTGAAATCAGTGTAAAAATGCCCAAATACTGCCTAAATCCGTGATTTCTTAGGTGAGACCAACCAAGACAGATGTTAAAGGCATGTGTGGAGCTCAAAATGAAATACAGTCACCAGAGAAAGAAGAGATACCTGCTGTTTGCCAAGTACTGTAGTGGTAAGGGTACATGTCAAGGAAGTGGAAGATACAGATTTCAGTCCCATTTCATCTTGAGGGGATTCAAACTTGCAGGCTGTGTCCACATATGGTTTTTATCTAAGAGTCTTAGGAGTCTTAGGGTTTTTTCTGTGCAGTCTGGGGCCTGACGTGATGAAGCTGGGGAGCACTAGAGTAGCCCTCCCTCCCCTTCTACATTGCTGGTTGAGCAGGGGTGTGGCTAGGCTCCCACAGGACTCTGTGATTAGCTGGGAAGGGTGTTTATCACCCAATTAGGAAAAGAACAGAGGGACATTACCAGCTACTTGTTGATTCTGCCTGCTGATTCTACCTCGATGTGCCTATGCCCAGACTCTAAGGTTGAATAAGTTTCAGTTCCACTGCTGTGCCTTTGCAAACTATGTTTCCTGTTGAGGGCTGTAGGTATATTTTATAGATTTCATAAACATTAGGGCTGGAAGGGACCTTGGAAGATCTTTGAGTCCAGCCCCCTGCCGCAGGGTCAGGAAGTCATAGGATCCCAGCCAGATGAACATCCAAATGTTTCAAGGCTTCAGGAAGGTATATTTTTCTCCTTCAGGAGGTATTTTGAAAGGATATATCCAGTGCTTTCTTCCTGTTCCAAATCATGAGATTAGCTGCAGCTGGAGATGAGGTATGGGGCTGTGTGTATTAGTGCTTTACAATCATACAAAAAATCACACTTCTTAAATGCCTAGCTGGCATGTCTCATTCCACACATTTAGGGTCAAACTGATCATCAGATTTGGGGTCATGAAGGTCAAGTTGGCTGGGATATCATTTTCTTTTACATGATGGAGTGAGGATCAGATTTTAAAATCATCTGGACATATATAATCAATTTCTAGCCTTGTATTTCTACATTTGCATCTTTGAACTTCTATCTTCCCTGCTAGCTGCTTGTAATAAACGGTTTAGTTTCCTAAGGATTGAAATGCTTTAATTTAAATAAATTCATTGGACCCAGCATAGCAATATTGGATGAAACTTTAATGTCCTATGGTATACAGGCAGTCAGACTAAATGATGTGATAGTGTTTTCTAGTTTTAAACATCATGAACTCTCTGAAATTCCTACATAGTGGATTCTGCTCCTATCTTATGAGCACAATCAGCGTAGGTGCATGCCGCTAGTGGGAAAAATTTTTGCAGGGATAGATCTTTCAGGCAAGCTATGCCTCTAACCCAGTGTCCTGCTGCGCAAAGCTATACAACCCTGGACAGCACACACATTCAGCACTGCCTTCCTGTTCTCCTTTGAACAGAGAAGATGTTTGGATTTTTCTGTCTCGAGTGCTTTAAGGTTCATGTTAACCTGTACCATTTTCTCTTCTACTTGTATAAGAACCTAGCACAATGACATGTGCTAGATGTCACTGTGTTTCCTAAGCAAGACCACAATCTCAATAATAATGAATAATAATAACTATTAGTCCTTCACTTCTAACAAGTAAAAATATCTTTTACTGATTGAGTGCCAAACTTTCTTGATCTGCCAGAAGTCCTGGCAATAGATACAAGGACTAGAAAAGAATATATTTTTAACGCACATAATTTAAATTAGTAAGGAAAAAATCCCTATTACAAAAAGTGAAAGATGTTTAACTTTTGTATTTTGTAATTAAAATAAAATGATATATCTGTTTGTGTATAATAAACTGCAGTAAGGAAGGTGTTTTTCTGGTCAGAATACTTGTTACAAAGATGCATTCAAATGACTGCTCTGGAATATTAGTGTAAAAACCAGTTGGGATATTTTCCCAGTGAACTGGCAAGCCATATGTTCTGAACGTTTCCTGGCTTTGTCTCATCTGCATTTCAGTATGTTTGGCTATAGGTTAACAAAGCAAGTTAATCACGGAATATGTAAGACAGATTCTTCTCTTGAGCAGTTTGATGCTGGGTTTTATTATTGTTCACCAAATTGAACATCAGTTAGAATGAGGTTATTGAATGCAGTTATATATTTGTGCAATCCACTTTCAGTTTTGTGAGAGATAATTTTTACTTTGACAAAGTAAAAGAAAACATCTGTTCTTAACATTTGTTGCATTAGTGCATATGGTACTAGTACCTTGTACTGAGCAAGTTGCATGTAAAATCAATCTCAGTCTCAGCATTATTCTTTACACTTCACATTCAAAAGTTCATACTCTGGAAGTAAAATTCCCTCGCTACTATGAAATTTGAAAATAGGCAATGGCAGCTTTTCACTTACTGGGTCTTTTTTTCCCTCCCCGTTGTAGAATTTAGTTAAAGGTAATATTAAATTACATCTGTTATCAACAGATGTATGCTTTTATCAACAGCACAAAAAAGCAAACACCAACACAAATGACCATCTCCATATGTTACTGACACTTATTTTTGTCACTTGTGTAATGTAAATGATTGGAAATGATATTTAGCTAAATTAGCACATTTTAAAACAAATTGGTTTTTGCTCATACAGAGTTTCTTTCTTTCTTTCTTTTTTTTTGGTACATAAAAATACTAAGACGTTTTCTAAAACATTCAACATATGCCCAATTTCACTGCAGCAAAGGTAATAGGAGTTTACTCTTGACTTCAGTGGAAACACAGGCCAATGCCGTATACTTTTGAAAATCCCATCTTAACGTATAGAGTTACATTTCTATGCTTGTCTTGGGATTCTTGGTTTACAGGATGCCAGCTAGAGTCTAGCATTACACTCATGCCTCAGACAGTCTGCTAGCTTACCCTGTCTATGGCAAACAGTTGTATCATATTTTAAAAAGGGCAAATTATGCCCCAGGTTTGTGCATTTTAAATAACTTGTTTGCATCAAAATCATGACTTTTTAAGGTAATTGTTTTAGGCAAGAAGTCAGTAGTTTGCATTCCTTTTATTTTATCCAGAAAAATAACCTTAGAAGCTGCTGATAGCCAATTTATATAGCATGTTCCTATAATCTTGCCCTTACAGTCCTTACCCATTATTTATGTTTGGTTGTTGTACTTATTTGTTGGCTTTTCTCTTAAATTGAAACCTGTTCCCGCAAGCTATTATGTACATATATAGATTTATTCATGTGAGTAAAATAATGTGTAAACATTTGCAGGACTGAAACTATGTAAAGTCATGAGGCAAGGAACTTTCACTTATTATGTTTGTACAGAACCCAATTCAATTGAGCCTTGATTCTCATGGGGTCTTTGTGATACTGTTGACATAATACAGAAATTATGGAGTATAATAATATACTAGCCGGGCCCTTCTAAAATATTGTTATTAGAAATGTTACTAACAATGTTGTTTGTAGAGCCAGACTTACAGTAACTGGCAGGCAGTTTATAAGCGTGATGATTTTATGTCTCTAGAGAAGTGCTAGCTGAGGTTGCTGTGCATTGTTGATACTGGTACAGTCAGGTACAATATCTCAGCTTTGAACAGAATTAGAGTCTTCATTCTTTTTTATTTGGGTTTTGCTTTGAGCAAGGTTATGTTCAGAAGATATTAATTATGTATGAATCAATCAAATTTATATAAAATTACCTTGGGCTTAATAAAATTGCCTCTGCTTATCACAGTGACCACAGGGTTATCTTTTCTAGGTATGGGAAGGGTTTCATATTATGAATAGACATGCATGTCTCACAGGATGTAATTCAAGATAGAATCTTAGAAGTGTGGGGAAAGAAGGGATCTCAGAATATTATCTAATATACTATCCTCATCTGAAGTGGGATCAGGTGCATCTAGATGAACCCAAAAACACATTTAGCTAAGTTGTTCCTAAAAACCTTAGTGATGGTGATTCCACAACCTCCCTATATTTCCTTTTTATCTGCTTACTTATCCTTTAAGTTAAAAAGTTGTCATCTGTTTAACTTAGTTTTTTCTTTGCTACAAATTAAGTTGATATCTTCTTTTCTTACCTTATCAGTGTATGTGGAGAACAACTGATTATTGTCTTTGTACATATTGGAAGACTGTCATATCTCCCTCATTCATGTATTTTTTAGTCCAAACAAATGCAACTCTTCAATTTTGTACATATAAAGCATGGGGAACATACTGTAAGAAAGAAGCTAACAAATTAGAGAGTCCAAAGGATACACACACGCACACACACGCACGTACATGTGTGTGGTGCCCAAAATTGGATGTAGTTCTCTAAATGAGGCTTTACTGGTGCCAAGGAGAGTAAAGATTTGCTTTTTTTGGGGAGAGCATTACATTGTTAACTCATAATTAGGTTGAGCGGTACTATGACTTTCAGACTTCTTTCTTTAGTATTGCTGCCTATCAAGCACTTGTGCATTTAACTTCCTTCTCAGTGTCATACTTTACACTTGCTTTTATTTCATTACATCTTGTGGATCACTTCTGCAAATTATCAGGACCATTCTGAATTTAGATCCTGTCTCCAGAGTGTTTGGAGTCCCCCTCTAATGAATACTGCTGTGGAGAATTGAGCCCAAGACAGAACTCCACAGTATCCTCCCACTGTGACACAATACCATTGACATTGACTTGCTCAGGGTTGATTTTCAACCTTCTGTTAATTGCCTCTAGATCATATTTCTTCAGTTTGCTTATAAAAGTGTCACATGGGACAGTTCAAAAGCCAAGCTTTATCATATCTACTTTCCTTTAATCACTGGGGTGGTTGTCGTTTCAAGATGTAACAGTAGTTAGGGTGCTAAATAATAGTGACCACAGTATAATGAAGTTAAAGATCTTGAGCAGAATGTAAGCTTTACAAAGGGTTGTTAAAAGAATATCATGGAGAGTAATTTCAGAGGAAAAGCAGTAAAAAAGGCAAAGGACATATGCAGATAAACTTCTATATTAAGAAAGTTTGAGAAAACAAGGAAGAAATGAGAGACAGTAAAAGTATAGAAGATAATTAATGGTATAGGGAAAGGAATCAGAACTCATGGCAGAGGTGATATCTTTTGCTAGATCAACTAGACTTTTCCAAAAAAAGCATTCTTTAATGGCAAGCTTTCAGACACAAGCACCCTTATTAACATAGGAGAACAGATTGTAAACGTTCTCCCAGGTAGAAATGAAAGTTCATATTTCATAGGACAGTTACAGGTGTGGTAAAATCTGTTGTTTCCTGCGGTTCATTTTATGCAGATTAGGCTCAGAGAAAAGTTGGAATAGTTTGTTTACCTCAAAGTTGTTTGGTGGAAAGCAGGATGCAGTTATATTTCCTTCTGGTTATGATGTTTCATATGTCACAGAAGAGGAAAAGGATGGAATGCTCTTCTGGACAGGAATTTCTTATGTGGGTGAGGTGTCTTTGGGCTCTGTGACGATGCAAATTACCTCAGACAAAAGAAGGAGCAGGGTCTCAGATTTCAGGTGGTAAAATTTGCTTCCTCCTAGTAACATTTTGAAGATTTCATTAAAAAAATTGGCTAAAATTCAGTATCTGCCATGTGTCAGGTCCATCAGTGGTCCCTCAAAATCAAGGATGATGTCCATCAGGCTTGACGTGTCCTCAGGTGACTGAGGAGCCTGATTTTGGATGCAAATGTTCTTTGGCAATGGGGGCATGTTATTGCGTGGGGGAGTGGGATTCACAACTCCAGGCTGGTCTCCTTCTCCTTCCTCCACCACCTCCATTCCACCTCGGACCTCTAAGTGGCATGTACCTTGGTAGACCAGGTAGTGCCATGCTGAATGGTCAGCAGCTTGCTTCTCCAAGCCATTGGTGTTGATGCCTCTTTGCTTGAGGGTGACCTTGAGCATGTCTTTGTATTGTTTCCTTTGGCCACCCTTTGAGCGTTGGCTAGTGGAGAGCTGTTAGAAGAGAATCTGGTGAGGGAGGTGGTTCTCGGACATCCAGACCCAGTGGCCCATCCATCAGAACTGATTTCTCAAGAGCAAGGCTTGGATGCTGGTGGATGCAGTTTCATGGAGGATGCTCACACTGGTCTGGTTGTGTCAGGTATCCAGGTTGTAGTTGTATTGGTCTAGAAGCAGAAGGAATCAGAACTCATGCTGGAGGTGATATCTTTTACTAGGCCAACTAGATTTTTGCAAAAAAAAAAATCTTGAATTGCAAGCTTATGGGCACAAGCACCCTTCTTTAGGCACAAGAGAAAAGACTGTAAAAGTTCTCCTGGGTAGAAATGAAAGCTTATATTTCACAGAAGAGTTCAAGATATGGTAAAATGGTATAGAGAATGGAGTTTGGGAGTTTCTGATCTCACTGTCTGAAGACACAAGAGAAGTTCATTCAATTAAAGTAAAGGCTGCAAACTAAAATTGAAAAAAAAAATTTTTTTTTAGAAGTATATAAATATCTGATGACACTCATTACCAAAGAAGTCACTGAGGTCAAAATTTAGCAAGATTAAAAAAGGGATTGGCTGGCTATATGGACAATGCAAATACCTTGAGTTATTGAAAATAACAGTAAACATTTTGGAAAGCATATATTTGTGTGTTTGAATCCAGTCTCTAATTAATACAGATGAAGGTGTAAACTAATTACGTCATTTTATCACACATCTCACATCTGGTGTTCCTACCCTTTCCTCTGGAGTAACTGCTACTAGGCATGGAAGAAGACTGGACTAGATGATCTTCAGGTCTCACCCAACATAATAATTCCTTTGTTTCTAATGACAGTTGGAAGTCAGTGTGGCAATGAAAACACAATTTACAAAGGATAATGTTTCAGTGGTGTAAATGGGGTTCAAAAATACAGCCTGCCCCAATGCCTTCCAATATTGATATACAACCAAGATAGAGTTTTCAGGGTGAGGAGCTAAGGGAGGAGAAAAAATAATTATTTGTAACCTGAGCATATTTCACAGGCAAATTACTCAGGCATGAAGATATATTCTTCAGGTGCTCTTTATTAGAATTAATATTTAGGGAAGAATTGCATTTGAAATCTTTAAGAAATTTGCTCTTGCAGAATGGAAACATTTTTATAGGACAAAAGATAAAGCATGACTACAACACATTAATGCATATGTGCATTGCAATAGTGTTAGGAAAAGTCATGTTATGGAAGTAGATAGAATCTCAAAAAACAGGCAACACAGCCACTCAAATGCATTTCTGCAGGGCATTAGTGTAACTGGGAATTCAAGAACAGTTTTTTTTTCCTTCTGTTCTCAAGCAAGTTTTCAACGTTTGCCACTGCCAGTCTGCTCCTTTTGACTTCATTTAAGCTTTTAGAGTTGAAAGCTGTCCCCACCTCCCTCACCTCATAGAATGCACATCAACTATATCAGAGTGGAGAGCTTGCTTTCAATTTCTGGAAATGCACTGATAAACTTAAAGGAATATCTCTCCTCTCAGAATGGGAGAGGAGGACATTTATTGGGTCTTATTTCAATAAATAAAATTGCCCTATTGGAAAAACTAGAAAAGAGTGTTCCCAGTTCGTTTAGAATGTAGATTTCTCTTTGAGAAATCGTAGAGAGCAGGTGAAGTCCCAATTGATTGGAAAAGGACAAATCTTTAAAAAAGGGAAGAAGGAATTACAGATCCAGCAATATGCCCTTGAAGTCTGGAAAGATCTTTGGAGCAGGTCCTCAAGGAATCTATTGTAAACCACCTAAAGGAGAGAACAAGATGATCATGAGCAGTCAGCATGGATACACATAAAGCAAGTTATGCTTGACCAATTTGTTTTCCTTCTATGATAAGGTAACAGACTCTGTAAATGGGAGGAGACAAGTGGATGTGACTTACCTTGACTTTGGCAAAAGTTTTGACAGTGTCTTCCATGGCATTCTCATTAACAAGATAAAGATATATAGACTAGATGAAAAATATGGTAAGATGGACACATAATGGGTTGGATCATCATACTAAATGAGCAGTCATCAATGGCTCAATTTCTAGTTGGAAGGAGGTATCAAGTGAGGTTCCCAAGGGTTCTGTTCTGGATGTGATATGGTTTACAATATCCAATAATGATTTGGAAGCTGGTATTGAGAGCATGCTTAGCAAATTTGTGGATGATAAATTGGGTTGAGTTGCAGATACTCGGGAAAGCAGGGTTAGGATCCAGAATGACGTGGATAAACTGTAGAAAGTATCCAAAATCAGATAGAATTTATGAGAACAAGTGCAAAATCCTGAAATGGAATCCTTGGAATGGAATAATTACATGCACAGATATGGACTGGAGAATGATTGGCTGGGCTGCAGTACTGCAGAGAATATTTTTGGGGTTCTGGTTGACCATAAGTTGAAAATGAGCCAACAGTATGCTCTTGTTAGAAAGAAAGCAAAAAGCATACTGGGTTGTATTAACAGGAAGCTGACTTGTATATCAGGTAAATGATCCTTCCACTCTATTCAGCACTGGTGAGACCTAACTTGGAGAACTGTGTTCAATTTTGGCCCCACACCTCAAGAAAGATGTGAACAGATTAGAAAGAGTCCAGTGGAGAGCAACAAAAATGATTAGGGGCCTTGGAAGCAAGATTTATGAGGGAAGGCTGAAAGAACTAAGGTTATTTAGTCTGGAGAAGAGAAAACTGCAGGGGATTTGATAAGTCTTCAAATACCTGAAGGACAATTACAGAGAGGATGGAGATCACGGTTGTTTTAGGCCGCTATGTTGCCATAGCAACATGCTATAAAGAGGGAACACATTGCTATGGCAACATAGTAGTGGTGTCATGGTTTTTGCCAGCGGATGCTACGGCACTGTAGTGTCTTGTGTAGACACACCCTAACAGATTTACCTGATTTCCATGCATTGTTACTGAATGTTGCATTATAAAATGTGTAATTTTGTAACATTTTATTATTGTAGCTAATTGTCATTTAAACTGTAGTAGTATTTATATTTTTCTTCCAGGATGGGCTCCAGGTTGTTAAATATTAATCATAATGGAAGGATAATGAATCAAAACCTAGAGGAACAGTCTGATCTAAGCTCTTTGCTTTATCTGGTTATTAATATGTGCTAGGCCTCTTCCTGAAGCAGTGTACTGACCTCATTGCATTAGTTCATCTGTGCTGGCTAAAGTATTGGAGTAGTTGAGGGTCAAGGTTCTAGCTGTTTGCTGTTTGCATGGGATAGGAAATGATATCTTGGTGCCCACTGTAAATTGTTATGGATGGTTTACCTGAGAAGTAAGCTATATCAGAAAAAAATGGCAAACCTTATTTCATTTCCATAGCAACAGAGAAAGTAGGGTTCCAGTTGTAACTGAGCACATCTACACCTGCCCCTGACTGCACATTTGGCACTGTGCAGTCATTTAGTACTCGCTTTAGCATATAGATATACCAACTAAATCACAAATCAATCTCATGTATGTCCTCATGGCATTGGAAGCTTTTTATATCTTACTTTCCTTGGGAAGTAAAATATTAGATGTAAACAAGAAGAGGACACACGTAATCAGGGAAAAATTGATGCTTCATGTTCAACAGCTTTAAGTTCTTGCATGCACTATTACATATCTTACATTAATTTTCAATATGGAATATGCCACTAAATTTGAAAACATTTTATTTTTTTAACTATGTGTATTCTAAATATCTTGGTAAATGCTCCTATAATGTGTTTTTACCCACCTCTTTATAAACTTTTAAAAAATAGATATAACTAGTAGGGCTGTGCAAAACAGCATCGTTTTGTTTCAACTTCTCTTTCACCCTTTTGCCAGGACAGTGTTTCATTTCAAGTTTTGTTTTGAAGCACTGTTCTGTTTCGTTTCGTCAAAACTATTTTGATGCTGTTTCGACATTTTGCCCATAGGCTATCATGGGTAAGCACAAAACTGCCTATAACCTTATAATTTTTTGGCAGATTTGGATAAAAACAGCAAAGATGGTAGCTCCTTCTGAGGGCATGAAGTCTGCCAGGTTTCAAGGAGTTAGGTGCAGGGTGTCAGATGTCTGACAGGTTGTGGTGTGTCAGAATTCCAATATCTATACTGATTCCATGAGTTTCTGTATCTAGGAGGTTGATGAAGTGCAGTTCATAGGCTTGGCTGTGAAAAGTGGTTTGTAAATTCAAACAAATGCTGAACCTTCTAACCTCATCACCAGAAGTCAACTTCCTACAGCCCAAAGCACACCAAATAGATCCAGGCCATGCCATGACAAGACACGCAAAGCCTGACAACAGTAGCTCCAGTATGGAGATATCTTCACAATACAATATGTATCTCCACCAGGACACCAAGTGCCTTGATGGAAATTATGTGGAGACACCAAGAAACAACTGTGCACCAGAATAAGCACACACCAAAAATCTATCAAAGACAAGAACAGAACACAACCTATCTCCAGTCTCTCAGGCCTGATCCTCAAAGGGAATTTACAAACCACTTTTCACAGATGACCCTATGAACTGCACTTCATGAACCAAGTTTTAAATATGAAGTCAAATAAACATTTGCTGTTCTTTTAATGTAAAAGGAAGTTCACTGAACTATATTGAATTGTCAGTAAAGTTTGGGGGTTTGGACCCTTTTTGCTTTTTGTTAGCATCCAGTATTTCTAGTTTACTATATTTCCATTAATACAAAATCTAATTATAATACTTGGGTGCAACTCCATGTGTTATTAGCACAGAACAATAAACTCTAGCACAAAAGACACTAGAATTTATTGCTTCCAGGTGCCAGGCTTATATGTGCAGGCAGAACTGCAGCATGTTGAGCTGGGTTGGAGCAGCCCCAGCTGGCAGGGAACTTGGGGAGGTCTCCTGTACTGAAGCACCCTTGCGCCCTAGCCAGCCCTGTCAACATCTACATGTGCATTGCTGCACACTAAAGAATGCCACTGCAGGGTAGTACTTGTATTTACAAGTACTAACCTACAGTGGTGTATATTAGTTTACTGTGACCTTACAGGGCCACATAGGGAGGGCCACTCATGCAGACACAGAGACTACTTTGGAGCCAGTTAGCTCTGCGGTAAACATCTCATGTAGACATACACCTTATGTACTGTCGATTCTGTGAACATGAAAAAAATCAATAATGATTAACTAATGAATTACAAAGTATTTCCCTGTCTAGAATTAATGTAAGATTATTAAAGCATTGTAGCAAAAAAGAAAATTCCAATTCCCAAAGTACTTTTTCTATATCCATTTATATCCACACTAAAAACGAACAAATAAATAAAAAATCTTTTGGCTCCAGACGAAGATTAGGTTATTTAATTCACATTACACAAATGTGTGTTATCTCTTGGTAGGAAGGTTTATTTCAGATTACTGGACCTACCTCAATAAATGTTTCTAATGATGATATTACCATGTGAAGCAACCTCCAGGATTTTTAATTCCAATACAGTTCCATTCATGCAAACATTCAGCAGCCAAACAACTGTATTTCCATGGAAGAGCTGGCAGTTCTTGAAGACTATTTAAAATTAGCAAATAAACAAGAGTTAAGAAATGAAGTGGGAAGTTACTGTACGAAGCCAAAGGATTCCAGGCAAAGTTAGGTTTTCAGTAGTTCCCCTAGTCTCACTTACAGTTTCACCTGCAGCTTAATGAAATGATTTTCGTAATAGGATTTTTTTATTTCCATATTGAAGTAGAGCAAGTGTAAATGGACAGTCATTTTATGGGAAATTTTTTTAAATGGTCTCTCCTGAGTATCAGGCTGACCAGATGCTTGAAGCTGAGTTTCCTACATGAATGGCAAAACAGCAGCTTATTGATGATTTAGGGTGATTGTTTTTCCATGAAAAAGCAAAAAATCTCTTGTCTACCTCCTCATTCAGACTAGGAAAAATATTTTAATGCTTGAACATTCTTGTGGGAAAGGAACATTTTCTATCCATCTCTAGTGGTAAGATATATATAAAAAAAGTTGAGATAGGGTTTTTTGTACTCTATCTGAATGGGAAGCTACATATATGCCTTCAAGGTATTTGGGGGAATCACATATTCAGTCTCTTATTAAAATAATCTTATATAATGTTGGCTGACAGGGTAATAATTATTGTTCCTCACTCTAAAGGAATCCCAAAGTAGTGGGCTTTAGTCCAATCCTATGTAATTTAAGGTAGGCTGGAAATTTAAAAAATACCTGAGGCAACTGTGTACCCAAATCCAGCCTGAAAAAAACTCCAAACATTTAAAGCCAAACCAGCTTAGGTTTTGTTCAGTGCAATCTTAGTTCTTCACTTTACTGAAATTTTGATGTGATAAAAATAGATTGTAAAAGAGAACGTATTATCATTTTAGATGTTCAGAAAGCTTTTGATAAAGTCCTAGGCCTTTAATAAAACTAAGCAATCATAATGTGAGAAGTATGAAGTTTAGTCATAGCCGAGAAAATGGCTGACAGCCAGAAAACAAATACCAATCAAGGGGAACTTTAACCATCAAATTCGTTGTCCAAATCACTTTTCCTCCACACGTGATATTTAAGCTCAAACATTTCCCCTACCTCAGTAGCTACCTCAGAGAGTGAACATTGATGAGGAGATTCAGCACACATGTGCCTCCTTTGGGAAACTGATTTAGTATGTCTTTATTCATTATGATCTCCAGAAAGATACAATCCATTTTTACAATGCAGTTATAATCCCAACTCTCTTCTATGGATGTAAAACATGACTGAGCTATTGTTGTCACACAGAATCATAGAGAACTAGGCTGAGAAGGACATCTCGTCCAACCCCCTGCCTGAGGCAGGGTCATTCCTATCTAAACTCTACATAATCAAAACACTACATAAGACTACCATCAAGCCTAACACAAGAAGGACCTAGCATCCAAACCTGCCACAGATAAAGCAGGGGTACCATAGGAGCCAGAGTCCTGCTCTTTTGAAATGTTGTCAATATATACTCAGGAGATTCTGGGTGGAGGATCCCTGCTACAGAGGAAGGCAAAACCCCCCTCAGTCCATACTAATCTGACCATGGGGTAAAATTTCTTCCTGACGTCAAAGGCTAGGGACAGACATTACCCATAAACTGGTTTAAGTGATCAGAAACTGATTTAAACCTGTAACAGAACAGATGTTCAGTACATATAAACCAGTTTGAAAACCACTAAAATTGGTTTGAGATACTACATTGGTTGAATGTAGTATCAAACTTAAGTGATTTGGGTCAAATTGTTTTATGCAATGTCTGTCCCAGACCTCTTGCTTGTTTAAGATCAGCCAGACACCCCCACATCCCAGCATGCTCTCTGGGCTGGGCGGGGCTCTCCGCTTCATAGCAGGTCTGGCCCCTCCCCTCCCCTCTGTTCTCTGGTTGCAGGTCCAGAGACTCCAGGCTGTTCCCCTCCCCAACCCTCCCCCACTCCCTGCTAAGCAGGAATTACCTCTCCCCTCTGCCTTGCTGAGGAGGTGTCTATGTATTAGCTAGCAAACCACATGCTGGCTTAGGTCCCTGCTGAATCAACAGGTAGAATCAACAGGCAATGTTCATCTGTTGTTTTCTTAATGAGGTGATAAACACTGTTATCAATTCCCTGTTGGGCTAATCAGAGCATCCTGCCGGGGTCTGGCCATGGCGCGCCTCAGCTTAGTGCTGTGAAAGGGATAGGAGGGTTGCTCTAACATCACCCCCAGCTTCTAGCCTGAGCCACTGTAGGCACGTGATTACATGTCTGGGATGTCTGTGCACTTACAAACTGGTTCAGCCTCAGCAGGTTAGACTAATCTATCTAGATTGAATCAATTCAGGCTCAGGCTTTTTGAACGTCTGTTCCTAGCCAAATATAGCAATCAGCCTTACCCCAGTGGAACGGCAAGATGCTTTAGCTAGAAACTTATGGTTTTGGTCCTAGCAGGAGCATTGGTACACCGCAGTCAATCCCTAGCCTTGGCTATAGCTAACACCCAGTGCCTTTGAGGAAAGCTTAAAAACACCCTGACACATGTAGCAGAAAGGTGGGAAATCCAAACACATTAAATTTAGAGTTTGGGTTGATTTTTTTTTTGTATAATTAGAAAGAAGTGGTATAGGATATGACTGAAATATAAAACATGACATATAATTCAAATTGGTAGAGTACTGGTGTAGATAAAAACTACCCAGGATTCATCAGAGTTTTGTAAATGTAGAGAAGACATTTTAAGCTTTATCCTTTAAGGTTAAGCCAGTCTCATTAAAAAGCCATAGGAAACCTTTTGCAAGGGTTAGACTATCACAGGTCTGTTTGCTTCTTGTTCTGAGCATCTTTTTTGTAGCCCCTGCCTAAAGTTAAGTTACTGGTCTCAGAAGCCTATTTTGGAATTATGACATTCCAATTCTGCAATTCTAACAAACACAGAGGGAGGGGGATAATAATGCCTACATTTTGGTCCTATAGTTGAACTGGGATGCTTCAGTAATCTTTAAATTTCCCTCTGTATCATTTACCAAAATAAGCATAACCTAAAGAGGAAAAATATAACACCTTTTCACCCCTTTTCCTGTTACCCATTAGCCAAAAAATTAGTTCTGTGTCTGGCAAGAACACTGTCAGGACTTGCATCAGTACTTGTTACAGGAGCAATTTGTAGGTAGAAGAAGAGAAAATTAAAAAGTGAGCAGGGAGTGGGAAGAAGAAAAAAATTCTGAACTGAAAAAATTAACGCACTTGGTTTCTGGTTTGTAGACCTCTCCCCAGTCCCCTTAAGTAAAGGAAATGACCTGTGGTGTGTTCTGCAGACAGCTCAGCAGCTGCATGCTTACAGTTTGTGCATCTGGCACATGAGTATTTGACTGTGGAGTTGTTTTGCTTCAGAACATGAAACCTGCTGCAATGTGTGATGTGTCGTATCTGTGCACTGGGAGACTTTCTACCTTGTTTTGTCAAAAGAATTGTATTTACTTATTTTATGACTGACAGTTTGGAAAATATTGATCCAACAGTTCATTGAATTTCCAACAAGGTAGATGACTGACATACAGTATAGTATTTAACCCTATAGTGATGGCTATTCTTGTGTAACATAATCACACACTTTTAAAATTTTATTTTGTTGATAAATCATGCCTCACATTTAATTTAGAATGCACCCTGCCCTAAACATGATAATTTCTCATTCCAGTCATAGCTTGGAGGCATTGAGGGTATTTTTTTCCAGAACACTTCAAGGGCAAATGCAATATCATTCAGGCATGAAAATGTTTTTCTGATTACTAAATCTCCACCTCAGAAATTCTGCAAGAGAGATGGCTGGCCTGGCAGCAGTGTGCTGCTCTGTCATGCAAGAGATCAGAACTTGGGTTCAGGCAATATCTTTTGCTCCACAGACCAGCAGATGCTAAAAGGGAATTCCTTCAGTTCCTGGTGGCCTGTGCTACTCTCTAGCTGCTTCTTAAACCAGTACTTGAAAACTGCTAGTATAGAATTCAGGAAGCAACAACTACAGTTTTGAATATAGAGAGGGTCCATGTCTCTTGGAAAATATGATTGAGGTACTAAAATAAGAAGCAATTAAGAGTGGGGAAGCCTTTTTTTATCCAGCCAGGATACTGGGGCCAGGCAGGGCAGCCATTGACAGGGCTGGGAGAGTGGGCAAGGTTTGGGGGTGCAAAAGGGGGCTAGGGGAGCAGGCAAGGGATGGGGCCTGGTGGGGGTTCTCCCGTGTCCCCTCCCCCCTCCTTTAACCCCCATCCCCTACTTACTGGCATGGAGCCCAGGTCCCTCTCTCTGCGGTGACAAGCGGGGACTGCCCAAATCTCTGAATCTTCCTCTGAATCTTTTCTGAATTGATTTGGATGCTGTGAATTGATTCTGACCTTTTTACTGGTCTCTCAATTTGATTTGGATTCAGAAATTTGGCCACCAAATCAGGCCTTACCTCTTCCAAATCAAATCAGCACCCAAAGCTTTGCACAACCCTAGTTCCTCCCTTTCCTCTCTTCTCCTGACTAGCTTAAGTGGCTTTGTGTTAAAATGGCAAATTTTGCTACATTGATGCTGTCCCCTTTACACAGTACAGAATCTTAAGGTACCAACTGTTAACCTTTAAATTATTGGTGATCTCTCATTCATTATTTTATTCCTCCTAGCCAGTTTTGATCCATGCAAACTAACTTTCATCTAGTAGAGGAGAAGAGAATGTATAATTACTGTGTCATATCTAACATGGTAAATCTCTACCCATTTAACTAGCTCATATTCCTGTGCCCCCCAGGGAATAAATAGTGAGGCAGTGTTTTAGAAGAGTGAACCCAGATATTTTAAGTTACAGGCTGCAGCTCTATCGCTGAGCCATCCTTACTGAGGACTTTCCAGTTGAGGAGTCTAAATTCTTCATTTTCATTATATTGATTAGTCACTGGGTCATTTCATTTTATAATTAGACAGAAACATGTAAAAGAAGAACTGGCATGGGAAACTTCAACAGAATCATATTCCATAGCAACATACATGAATTTGGGTTGCTTTTATCAGAACTTTATTTTTGAAGAAAACTAGAATGAAAAAATGTCCAACTAAGTCAAAGGAGTCAAAAAGAAAATGAAACAGCTTTTCAGTTGATCTGAAAAAGTTACTTAGGAATTTTCCTTCACAAACATTTTTTTCCTGTTTGTTTTTTGTGTTCCGTTCCAATTCAGAACAGGGCCAGGTTTTGAAACCTGAAACGGAATTTCTCTGTTTCATACAGTCTAATAACAAAGAAGAGTCACTTCTTTGTCTAATAATGTTTCATGTGGACTGACTTACTTGGATACATGCAAAATAAAACTGACTGTAAAAAGTATGCAGGAAGAACTTGCTGGTAGCACCATATGGAATAATTACAATGACAGCTCTCGAAGGGGTAAACCACTAAAAACTGTTTTGTATAGTCAGAGCAAGTAAATTAATACCCTAAGGATGAACAAATGCGAAGTAATTGCTAGCGTAATAATTATATCATAGGCATTGAATTCTAGCCTACCTATTCAGCTCCTATATCTTCCTATCATGCTGGTTTGCTGACAACCATTGACTTCTGTTAAGGAGAAGCTGTGAGAGTTCTTGCACTTGATTGTATTCCACACGACCAAAGTAATTCAGGTAACCAATTATGTTATAAGGACACTGTCTCTTCTTGGTCTCTGTTTTGTGGTTTTATGTTATTGACCATCCTTAATAATATGTGAATGATTGAAAGAAATGTATGGAGTGATTACTTGATTCCAGAAAGAATTTTAAGTTAACCTACATGGAGGTAACATTCTATCTAAACGTCAAATCTCTGGGATCTTTTCTCTGTGGCAAAGTGATCCAAGCTGTGTTTTTAGACAGTCCAACTCTAATATCATGACCTTGATCACAATGCTCATGTTAGCACTTTGTAATAATGCAGGATAACATATGGCTGTGTAAATCCTTACTTTTGCTGGGAAGATGCGTTTCCACATGTACGGTATTCTGTGTTGCTGGATAAAAATGAGTTTGTTTTGATTTCAGCTAGTGTAGATAGGACTTTATTATTATTAATAATGATCTTTCTAAAGTTGTAGAATGATCTTAATTAAATCTGAGAAACTGCTTATGGTTCATTAAGTACAGTTTTCCCCCTTTTAATTTAACAAGCTTTAGAAGAAGTTGTATATTAAGAGGGTATTTGATTGAAAAATTTTAAGAGTGTATGAGAGACTAATTTGGCACAAAACTGATTTTTCTTGATGCCAAGTGACTATGCAGAATATATGGCCAGTGTTAAATAGGTTTCATAGCTGGAGAACCTTTATGCACAAGATGATTCGAATGATTCACTTTCTTCATTACTGTAGGGTGATGTGAGATGAGTCTTGCTGTGTGGCATGCTGAAGCAGTCTTACGGATGCTGGTTTTAGATTGACATACTCTCTGCTGCACTTGTTTGAAATGCATCTATTTTTGATTATGCAGACTCTTAATTTTAAGTAATATGTTAAGTGCAGTGAGATGAATACAGACATTATACCTGGTTATGAGAAATCTAAATTAAAGCCCAAAGGATTAACCCTGAGCAGATAGTGTGTTGATTTATTGTTACAGTAATTATCATACAATACACTTTAACTGTAGCTTTTACAAGCAGGTTATCTGCAAAAAACACTTTCAGTAGAGCATGAACAAAACACGCTGATTCATACACAGAATTTCTACACCCCCTCCCCCTCCCATGACATTTCCCCTCCAACCCCATTTATAGTTGGCTCTTTTTTACCCTTTAGTCAGTTTGTTTTGTTAGTTGGCCAGAAGAGTCTACAACTGTTTATTTTCTCCATCAGTATGGCTGAAAAGATGCTGCCTGGTACAGAATTCAAATTGTGACTCCTAGCTACCCCCTGCTCCAAAGCTGTGATTATTCTCAGTGACTCTGAGGAGAATCTTTTTTGTTCCGCTGGAATAATACAGCTGCAAAATGATCCCCAACTCAGATTAACCATTTCCTCATTGCTATCTGCAATAAAAAACACTGAGTTATCTCCAGCTATATGTTCTTTGAAGTTACACCACTTATTAACTTGGTCTTAACTTTTTATATGGCTATGTAAGGAAAGTATTTGATTAATCTATGCAGTGAGCATGCCTGATGTTACTCAATAATTCAATAATTGCTCAGAAACTATTGAAACCTTACTAGATATGAAAAGAGAAAGTGAATTATACATACCAGTATGTGCATGTGCTGCAGTTAGTCTTAAAGTTTTGAAAAATAGGTGCCTACATTATGAATGCAAAATGCACACACAGGCACAAGCAAATTATTCCACTTCACATATATATGTGCAATGCAGTCAATTGTACATGTAGAAATTATTTTCATTTAAATACTGCTGGGAAGAAAGACACTTAGAATAGCAGAAAAAGTAAAAAGTCACTTAAATTCTGCCTACTCCTTTGTACCTGTATGATAATTTAGACATCTCTCTAAAGACCTTATTGACTTTGATCATATAGTCATTTCATTTTTAGCCGGACACCAAGAAATCTCACTTCAGAGAGGAAGATGCATGGCGGTGGTCTTAAACTTTAGCATAATAGGTTTCAATTGGATACCAGAAAAACATTTTCACTGTTAGAATGGTGAGATGGTAGAATAGAATACCTAGGGAATCTCCTTCATTGGAGATATCCAAGAAGCTTGATAAGCTTTGGTCTGGAATGGCTCAGAAGTAGCAATGCCTGGAGTAGGATGTAAAAAGCAGTAGTTGATACACCCCTCTCTTCCCTCTCCAGCACACAAGATACTTAAGGGTCATGCCAAATGGAAATTAGAGGGTCCAGATGGAAATGAGAGAGGATCTTAGTAAGCAACAGGAGAATTAAGAAGATCTCCATGACCAGTTTAGTTATGAAACAAGATTAAAGGAGCTAGGACAAGTTTATGGACAGGATAGAAGGACAGAAATGGGAGGTGTGGCTCTCCATTTAAGGTGTGTGTTAAGAGGTATGATTTTGCCTAACCAAATTGCAGTGATGAGAGAAGGGATTTTCCATGATTCCAAATGTTGCTGGTTGCCATATGGGGCTGTTTTCTGCTCTTCTTTTGCTACTGGTGTCAGGGGGTTTTCTTTTGCCTTCCTCAGATGCATTGAGTGCTGATTTTGGACACGGCTGGGTCTTTTGACTAGGTTGTACTGATGTTCTGGCTGGGATTTAGGAAACAGACGTTCCTGGCTAGAAGGCTTGTCTCCTTTGTTCAGGGTCAGATGGATCACCACATTTAGGATTTGGAAGGAATTGGTATGGACTGTGAGGGTCAGACTGATATGGACTGTGAGTGGTTTTGCCTTCTTCTGTCATGGTCCTCTTCTTTTCCTTTCTCAGGGGTATTTAACAAACTACTCCTTGTCTTTTTAGTGGCAGAACATTGTGAGTGCCCTCATTCCCCTGCTTCACCTGTCGCAAGTTAGGATGTTTTGATATTTTCAAGTGCTGTATTGGTAGTTGTGAGAAAGGGCTATTGGTATAGTCCTAAGACTAGCTAGACAAACACTAGTATAGGATGGTTTGAATAAGGATGATTCTTTCCTAAGCAGGAGGTTGGAATCAATTACCTCCTGAGACCCCTTTCAGCCCTACTTTTCTGTGATTCAAATCTTTTCTTGGACACAGTGTGACCCTGAATATAATATGCATCTTGTTTTTGAAAGGCAGAATAAAGAAGGAAAAACAAAAATTTTCAAAGTTATGGTGCCCTAGAGTAGAGACAGAGCCTACTCTTTGTGTGAGGATCCAGAGGTGGGGAACCAAGCTCACGGTCTCGGTCACGGTTGGTCGGTCAAGTGGTGGCAATTTGGAAATGGGCAGGTTGGGATTAGCGGCGGTCGAGTCTGAGTGGTATGCACATTTATGGTTCCAAATTAATGATTTATTGCACTTACGCTTTGATGGTGTAGGTAGAATCTTCAGTTACAGTAACAGAACAAATGCGAACAACAAATGAAGGGGTCTGTTGGCCCACGAGGTTCACCGACAGGGCAAGCCTGTCGGATAAGTCCCAGGGCTGGTCAACAGCTCATAAATGGGAGTAAACAAACAACAAAATGAAAACTGTAACTCGCTGCACACGGTAAGTCGCATGACGCCAGTCCCGTAGGACAACGATGAGAAGCGGTGATGTCGGAAGCTGAAGTCAAAACCAGGTGAGTCGAGCTGAGGTTGCAAGCAAAGTCCAATGGATGATCCAGAATCGTAGTCGGTAGTCAGTGCCAAGGTAAGTTGGAAGCCAGGTAAGTAGATGCAAAGCCGTAATACACAACACGAGCAACACGAAATGCCAAGCGAAGGAGGAAATCGATAGGCCCTAAAGCCTGACTGGACGACAGTCCCTGGAGCACCAGCCTCTGTCTCCAGCTAACGCGATCTCCCCCCGAGGGAGGGGTTCACCGAACTTTTATCTGAATTTAGTGGCCAATCAGAACGCTCTTCGCAGAGAGATTTCTAGTCAGATTACCACATGTCAGGTTCTGACTGAGCATGCTCTCTGTCAAAAGCTGACACAGTCTGAGCATGCGTCTGTGGGGAAAGTAGGTCAACAATGATTGACAGGTCCGCAGGTCACCCAGGGGGCAAGGGATGGGTGAGCCTTGGAACTTTCCACTCACAGAGTCAAACCACGCATGTCAGTTTCAACTCTTTTGTGCTGGCAGCACATACCTAAAAGTTTGCTGTGACACTCTTCAACTAACATACCCTCCGGAGAAGTCAGATACTTAGTTTCATGTCAGAAACTACTATTAAATATCTTTTCTGGCATCT
>NW_017728906.1:181918693-181941132 GCF_001723895.1 Crocodylus porosus | reverse complement strand
CACCTCTCTTGCAGTGGAGGGGCGAGCTGTCAAAGGCTGCAATGTTACAAATAGCTACGTTGCAAACTAAACTACATGCGGATGTGGTTTAGTTTGCAATGTAGCAAACTCATTTAAATCATAACCCTTCCCCCCCGCGCATATACATTATACCACAATTAAACCACAAAAACGGCCAATTTTCATCACATGTACAAGCAGCCTAGGTGTAGGGAAGGATGAAAGAGACATAAAAAGGAGGGTTTAAAGGAAATCTAAGTTTTGCATTTCACTTGGCTTTTCAGATGTAGGCAGCAGACAGGACATTTTTCCACCAGTAGGAATCTTTCCAGGAAAAGGAGCAGCACAGACATTCAGCCCACTGCCACCCCTCTCCCCTGCTGTTTGTACCTTCACCAAACTGTGATGGCAGTCTGGGGAGCAGGCTGGGAGAAAGGAGCAGCTGCTCCTCTGCTCTTATTGCTGGGAGCAGAGTGAGGGAGCAACAGGCAACACTGCTGCTCACTCCCTGGACTGGGGACCCTGCATGCAGGGGGCAGCTGGTTCCCAGATGGGCTCCTGATGCCCAGGAGCCAAGCAGCATAACAAATCCCACTGCTCCTGAGACTGGGGGTGCCAGTCAGAGAAATAAATAGGGGACTTTACCCCACTACTCTGTAGGGGACTGGAGCAGCAGGGCAATTTCCCAGACCTTTCTTCTGACCAGGCAGTCCCCAATCTGGGCCAGCATAGGGAGCATTGTCTTGTTTCTTTATTCCTTTCCAGACCACACTGGGAGGGGAGTGTACAACCATTCATTTGTGTGGAAGTTTCTCTTACAGGGGAGATCTTGGGTTGACACATGAAAGACAGAAGGGGCATGTTCCCACCAGCAGAAATTGAGCGAACACTTTCACGCTTATTATTTCTATGGCCCTTCTTCTAGAAGACGTAATTGCTGTATGTAGCCCAAGCCAAACCCACTGACAGCAGCAATGTCAGTTGGATATTTCTTTTTGGGTTAATCTTATCAGGTCCTCTCTCAGGTGGAAAGTGGTGAAGGTACAAGGGTGCCATGGTGGATTCTGGGGTCCCAGGAGATGGTTAAGTTAGGAGCCATAATAGTAAAGTTCATTTTTCCCAATCCCTTTTTCTGAGCACCAGTGTCAAATTATAGATCTTAAAAACCATGATGGGAGAGTAGCTCCTCCTTTCATTATTTTGATCACGAGCTTCTGAAGCACATTTTTGTCCATTGTTCTGTAACCCCACAGTCTTCTTGTTCACCAGCCATAATTTTAATGTAGCCCAGAGTAGGATTTGCTTGGGCTAAATTGTAGATTTACCTTTTCTGTCCTTATAAACAATGTTATGAAACAAGCTGAGTTAGACTTTTGTGACTTTTGGCAATCTAGGTTGCTCTTCATTACACAATATGTATATGAGAATTTACATGGAAGCATATGGGCATGCAGGATAATGGTTTAAGAAAAAGTGTGCCAAAATATGTGTTTGTCTGTATATTCCAAGTAATTGTGCATGTTATGACAAAAATAGCTTTGGGTGGCATTAATTAAAATTGAAAACATGTATATGTGCTTTCTTAAATCGGGGACAGACTATCCATTAACATTTTAGAAGCAAAGAAAAGTGCAGAATTGTGTTCTGTACTTTACTCATCATCATTTTCTTATTGGAGAACAATGAAAAAGCAAATAAATCCATATGCTGCACTATTACATATTTAGAATTATATTTTGTATCCCAGGAGTAGGATAAATACCACATAATGGTACCTAAACATTTGTGAAAGACCTTTCATTATTTTTATTATGCAGTAAATATTCTATACAGCACATGTAAATTGCTAGCAGGCATTAACACTGTGCCTTGGGGTGAATGAATTTATTTAATATACACCTTCCCTTTTTAACATACATTTTTCATAGCATTGTTAGGCATTTACATAGTATTAGCATATGCATGCAGTAATTCTACAGAAAGTATTTTCAGGGTCATTACGCTGTATGTACCAGTATGGTGCATAAATGAAAATTGTGCACTTCAAACCAGAGAAAAATTCTTTAATGGTAAACAGGAATAAAAAATAAGAACAAACACAGTTCTCCCTTACTAAATAGGTAAATAGGTTTTGTTAAGAAAAACCTCATCTGGAGGTCAATATATTCTGTGCCATTTAGAAAGATATTCTGTAACATGCCTTGTTTCCTGTTGGGTTTTTTATACAAAGGCTGCATGAATTACTCTACTTTAATTTAATTACTGCAGTTGAAAAAGGCCCTGTTTTTGTTTAGATTAAACAAGGGAGTCTGTGAGAGAGGCTAGGTACGTCTTTGGCCGCCGCCGGCCCAACCTCTCCACTAGGGACCGCTCGCGGGAAGACAAAGAGTGACTCACCCCAGTTTGGATGAACGTATGCATCTGTCTCGCCTGCCATGACTTGGATATTGATCTGTACCGGTCCAGTTGGTTTGGTGCGTACAGTCCAGAAATGAGACTCTCCTCTTCCCTGGGGTCCCTGGGTTCTGAGGGCTCCCCCACCCCTACACCCTTGCCCGCTCCACCGGGAAGGACCGTCTGACCGGATCGGTCATCTGCTTATGATGCTCCAGGATAGCACCAAAATAAAGCGCAGTGAAGTCAACGGAAAGAAAATCACGGCTGAGGGCATCTAGGGTGTACCGCTGCCTTCACATCTCAACTGCTGGCCCCAGTGCTACCTTGTCTGCCAAAGGGTGGGAAAATCACCCCCTGTTTACTCCGCAACGGGCTGCTTTGCCCACATCACCCGAGGAGAAAAGAAAAAATGTACCGGCGACTCCTTCATCCCCAGCGTCCACCCTGTTGCCGTCCACTACGGCTCCAGCCCGTACAGGGTCCCTGCTGCTCCTTGCGGCGTTTAGCGCTCTTTGACCTTGCTGGGCCCGCTTCCCTGGGTTTTGAGCCCCGCTGGGGAGCCCTGCTTACCCCAGAAGGTCCGACCGCACTTCCAAAAGGCTCGGATCTGCTGGAGAATGCTCCTGCCGGCGTCGGCTCCAGCACCTGCTGCTTCCGGATCTGCTGCGCCACTGAGCTGCTCTGGTGCTCTTCTTATGCCGGTCTGGGTCGCTCCAGCACCTGCTGCTTCCAGGTCTCTACAGGAGGTAAGTTTCCGCTGCCCGCCATAAGCCACAGCGCGCAAGCTGCACCAGGTCGCGTCAGCTTGGGACTCCCCCGAGCCCGGCACCTTCTTCACCCCCTTACAGAGTCTAATTTGCTTGCACCCCTGGGCTAGATCTGGACTGAGGGGTCCTTCTAGGATGGACCTGGATTGAGAGGAGCTCCTTGCTGGATGCAAACCTGGAGGCAGTGGCAGGATTAATGGAGGAAAAAAATCACAGCATGGGAGTTAGCAACTATCACTTGCCCCCCACACTGCCAACACATGTGCTCATTGGGACTCATGTGGAGTCAGGCCCCACCTCCATTTGCTTTGCCCCCAAATTCCTGCCTTCTCTGGAAGCCGTTTTGGCTTGTTGAAATAGCTCCCTAGGCTGAATCCAGTCTTCAAGCTTTATATTCATATGACCGTAGTAAAGAAAGACTGTAAAGGACCTCATTGAAGTCATTTAGTCCATCCCCCTGTTCAAGGCAAGATTCTCCCTAACAAAATCATCTCAGCTAAGTGTCTGTCTAACCAGCTTTTGAATGTTTCCAGATTCCAAAACTTCTCTAAGTAGCCCATTCTCTTGCCTGGCCACTCTCATAATCAGGGGGTTCCTAATCTCCAATCTATTTCCTCTGGTACAGTTTGAGGGTATTGTTCGTAGTCTTGTCCCCTATGACCACAGAGAAAAGTCTGTCTCCATCCTCCCTCTAATTGTCCTTCAGGTATTTAAAGTCTGTTATCAAATCACCCCCAATCTTTCCTTCTCCAGATTAAATATCCCTTGTTCTTTTAGACTTTCCTTATAAATCATTCTTCTCAAGCCTTTGGAAAGCCTTCCAGTTTGACCTCCCTAGATAAAACCTTTTCCTATTTCACCTAATTAAAACAGGGCGTCCTAATTTTAAAATACAAAGCAAAAACTAAAATACAACTGTTCATCAAAGACTTTGAAATAATTGACCTAAATAAATTAACATCTTTGCTGAAAGCAGTAGGGTTTTTTTTCCCCATGTACATAGATAGGATCCTAGAATGGCAGAGACATGCACACACGGAAATGGATAGAGAAGTTGACTAGTGAGAAAAATGAGATGTGGGGGGACCTGAGAGAGAAGTGAAAAGGAAGAGAACCAAAGAAGGGAAGAGGAAAAGCATTATGTGGAAGAGAAAGATGTGGAAAGAGTGTTCTCAAGCTGTAAGTGGAGAAGGAAATAATGGAGAGGTGAGCTTCAGACAAGGCTGAAACCACATTCTACAGAAAAGGCAGAGAGAAACTAGGTGGAAATAAATAGAAACATGCACAGAAGAAGGAAGCAAAAAAAGGTAAAAAAAGGTGGGTTGCAAAAAGATGGGGAGGGAATTAAAGGAAACCCTGTAAGACAGGGCAGTTACTCTTGTGGATGTTAGGAAAGGATATAGGTCCACCAGGACACTGTCCCAAGGGGCCTGTTTACTTAAGAAACTTTGAACATCTCTAAGTATGATGGACAGTTATATTTCTGAGTAAAGCATTTTAATCATTTGAGCATTCATGCTTCAGTAAATTTTATGTGTTCTTTATTTAGCACTTTTTTCCTCTAGATAAGGAGAATGGACAAACTAGTGTTTGTATAGTTGTTGCCCAAAGCAGATTTCAGTCCTGTTCAAGTCTTCCGATAGCTCTCTGAGTACATGCCCTAGGAGCTGATGGATTTTAAAACCCTTCTGAATTTCCCACAACAGAAAGCTTCAGAAGTATTTATGAAGTGGTAATACAGATACATTTCTTAGTTGTTCCAGATCCATTGGAAAATACTGTCACAACACTCCAGTAAAATACACAGGATTGCTCCACATTTAAATCCAAAAGTCTGATTGGAAGTTGTGTAGATCTATCCAAACTAATATTCAACTATGTCAGGAACCAACAGTGGTCTAGCTGCATCAGCATAGAGTACAGCTGTCAGATGCTTGTCCACGGTACCATGGAAGGCCTGTGTAGTTTGCACTGAGACCTGTACAGCATAAGAAAGATTGCTACTGGAACCACTAGTTTAAAGTTAGTTCCAGAATGTCTTACCTGAGCTGCAGTCACAGCTGTGGATTCCAGCATAGACATACTCAGTGTGATAAACCTACCATAAAATGGATTTATATTATACTACATTGTTTCAGGTGATTGCTTTTATCAGTGAAAGCATCGGCTAATTTACACTATTCAATATTTCTTCCTCTCAGAGATTTAATACATGTTTCTTTTAAAAATGTTAACAAGTCCAAAATATTGTATTAGTGATGATGGGAGCATGTTTGACCCTAGAGGAGTGCAGCTTTTGACCCTAGAAAATCCCTATGAGGTACTACAAAGAAAGTGAGACTTGTGAGAAGTAGCATGATTAATTGGATAGTGGAATGAGCAAAAAGTGAAGATAAACATGGTTTTATGTTTGTTCTTTTCCTCCCCACCTGTTTACATTTCAGCCAGTCACTTACAGCCTTGTTACAAGTTATGCTGTGAGCTGCTCAAACGTTGCTCAATGTTAGCTTGGGTTTGGAGCTGTCACACAGTCAGTTCATAGTTTCATAGTTTCTAGGATCAGAAGGGACCTGAGCAGCTCATCAAGTCCGCCCCCCTGCCATAGCAGTAAAGAGTACGGGGGTCAAATGACCCCAGCACGGTGATTGTCTAGCCTTGTCTTAAAGACCCCCAGGGCAGGAGCCAGGACCACTTCACTTGGAAGTTGGTTCCAGATCCTTGCTACCCTGACCTTGAAGTAGCACCTCCTGATATCTAGCCTAAATCTACCCTCTGCCACCTTGTGACCGCGTTATTTCTAGTCACTCCTGGTAGCGCTTGGGGGAACAGGGACTCCTCACCCAATGCCTGCTGGTCCCCTTTGACTAGTTTGTAACAGGCCACTAGATCCCCCCTCGGCCTTCTCTTGTGGAGGCTGAACAGGTTCAGGTCCCTGAGCCTCTCTTCATAGGGCCTGCCCTGCTGCCCCCTGATCATGCAAGTGATTTCCTCTGTTGTCCGCATCCCTCTTGAAGTGCGGTGCCCAAAACTGGATGCAGTACTCCAGCTGTGGCCTGACCAATGTCATATAGAGGGGGAGTATCACTTCCTTGGACCTGCTTGAGATGCATCTGTGGATGCATGACAAGGTGCATTGGCCTTCCTGACTGCATCCCCACACTGCCGGCCCATGTTCATTTTGGCATCAATGATGACTCCAAGATCCTTTTCTGTCTCTGCACTGACGAGAAGGGAGTTCCCCAACTTGTAGGTATGGTGCTGGTTCTTCCTCCCCAGGTACATCACCTTGCACTTATCAGCGTTGAGTCCCATCCTATTCTCATCCGCCCACCCCTGTAACCTGTCTAGGTCTGATTGCAGCCTATTCCTCCCTTCTAGTGTGCCCACTTCCCCCCACATCTTAGTGTCATCAGCAAGTTTGAACAGGGTGCTTTTTACCCCCTCATCCAAGTCGCTGATGAAGATGTTGAACAGTGCAGGCCTGAGGACCGAGACCTGGGGAACCCCACTGCCCACATGTCTCCAGGTCGAAAATGACCCATCCACTACCGCTCTGTGAGTGCGGCCCTCCAGCCAGTTGGAGACCCATTTGACTGTGTGGGTGTCAACACTGCAGTCCCCCAGTTTTTTAATGAGAGCGGGGTGAGAGACAGTGTTGAAGGCCTTCCTAAAGTCCATAAAGACTATGTCCGCTGCTACCCGTGCATCTAAGGATTTGGTGACCTGGTTGTAGAAGGCCACCAGCTTGGTCTGGCAGGACCTGCCTCTAATGAACCTGTGTTGGTTGCCCCTAAGCACCCTGTTCTAGGAGCTGGAACCAACTTCCAAGGGAAGTGGTTCTGGCTCCTACCATGGGGATTTTTAAGAAGAGGCTTGATGACCAGCTGACTGGACTCATTTGAGTCCAGTCTTTTCTCCTGCCCAGGCGGGGGGTCGAACTTGAAGATCTACAAGGTCCCTCCCGACCCTACTTCTATGATTCTATGATAATCTCCCCCACTGGCCCCTCATGTACATGTGCCAGGATAATTCTCTCAAAAAGCTTACCCAGGATCGAGGTAAGACTAACTGGCCTATAGTTCCCCAGGTCCTCCTTCCTCCCTTTTTTGAAGATGGGAACCATGTTGGCCCTCTTCCTGTCCTCTGGCACCACACCAGAGCACCACGAGTTCAGCAGGGGCCTGGAGGGCTGAAAGGTAAGAACTTTCACCCTCCCATTCTGGACTCCCCCAGCCCCTCCCCACTGACTTGTACCTACCTGTGCTGTCTGTCCCAGGGGATCAGGGAGGGAAGAGTTTACCAGCAGGTTATCTCTTTCCCGCCTGTTCCCCAGAACAGCCACAAGTAAGCAACCACAAGTAAGTGAGGGTGGGGGCAGTGAGGGGGGATCTTGGGTGCAGAGACAGTGGGGAGGGAGACAATGAGCCTGATCTGGGCCATTGAGGGACAGGGGAGGTAGGAGAGTGTTTATACAACGCTGGGGTGGGAAAAGTCCACCCTGCCGGCTGGATTTGGCCCACCGCAGACTCCATTTCCCAGAAGCCCCTGTCCACATCATTGTGGCTGGTTTCCATGAAGACCCCAGGAGGGGTGGGACCTGACAGTGGGGTGGGGGCCTGGGGTTTCCATGGAGATCAGCCCAAGCAGCACTGGCAGGGCATACGGCTAGGGTTACCATATTTCCAAGTCCAAAAAAGAGGACACCTTTTATGGGGGTTGTGGGGGCAGTAGGGGGAATATGATGGTAACGGGGGCAATGCTGGTGCCCCTCACTCCTAACGCACAGTCACCTGTCATGTCCCCCGTACCCTTGATGCCAGATCTGCAGCCCCTGCCCCACCCCCGCCAGCCTTGCCAGTGCCCCTCACTCCCGATTTGCAGCCCCCTGTCCTGGTCCCCAGCCCTGACAGTACTCCTCACTCCCAACCTGCATCCTCCTGCCCTGCTGGTGCCCCTCACTCCTGACCCACAGTCTCCTGTCCACCAGCCCTGCTGCCCAAGCAGGTCCTGTGTTGTGTGGGTGCCCACTCTCTCTTACACTGTTTATCTTTCTCACTGGACCCCGGGCCATGACCCCCAACAACCAATCCACAAACGGCCAGCCAGGGAGAGCAGAGGAACAGCCAAAAAACCCGGACATTTGTCTTTTATTTTTAAAATCTGCCAGGATGCAGCAGAGAGAGACAAAAAAGAAGACATGTCTGGGAAATCCTGGACATATGGTAACCCTACACGCGGCTAGGTGGGGAGCTGCTCCAAGGCTGGGATTTTGTGATGGTGATAGTGTGGTCTGGAACTGGGGCAGAACCATGATCTGCTGCTTGCACACCCCACGCAGGGGTGTGCAGGCAGCAGATCATGGCTTTACTGTGACTCCAGACCAAGATTCCCTCTAAGGTGCGTGCATGCGCGGCTGCGCACAACTAAAAATGTGGCTGCACACAGCCTTTTCAAGGCCACACACCAGCCCCCGGCATCACCCTCCATTCCTGCCTTGCCTCACCTTGGGGAAGAGCCACTGCCTGGCCCCAGTGAGGCTTCGCTGACTCTGGGACACTGCTCCGCTCCCCATCATGGCCTCAGGGGGCATGTTCCAGAGCCAGTGTAGTTTAGAGTGGTATAACTTTGAGCTCCCTAAAAAGTGCTTAGAACTAGTGTCAGGTGTTAACATGTAGACAATGCAGATATTAAGAGCTCCACAAGCTACCCAAAATTGCCATGTAACAGGGCCCTTAATCTTTCTGTGTCCCTATCTCACCTGTATCTGTATTTTCAGCATAATTAATGTTGGAAGTTCATGTCAGAGACTCTCTTATATTTTGGTACACTGGCTAGCAAAATGGTGCCATGATCTCAGAGAAAGTGTAACGGCAGTGCAAATGTAACTTTCAACAAATATCCTGTCCTACGACAATGTTTAGGGAAACATGATCAAATAGCTACTTCAAAAGGATGTGTTTAAAATTTCTGCATAAGGATAGCCATTCAGGTATCTATACTTTCAGTTGTATTGATATAGGACATACAATGATCAATTTAGTTTAAAAATAATTTTTTTTGGAAAAAAATGGTGTTGAAAACAGTATTGGGCCAGGTGATCTAGAGTGTGTTGCATTTCTACTGGTGGAATTGTAGTTCCAAGTGTAAGTGTACAGGTGTTCAAACAATTTCTATCAGACCAAAAATGGAGAGTGCAGTAGAAACTTTTACTTTGTTGGATGAGGTGGAAGTTGCCTCTGGTAGAATATCTTCTGGAGGAACAAATATTTGTATACTTACCTGATAGAAGCTGCCGCACTGTCCTCCAGCATCCCTGTGTTCCTTACTGTACCCCTCAATTCCTCCCTCCCCAGAGAAACAGTCTGTGATTCAGCCAGACTCCACTTCTCCAGCCAAGTCACAAACCAAACTCCTTCCTTTATTGGTCCAAGGGTTAGGAAAACCCAGCCCCTTTCCACAGCTCTGGGGCTATGCAGTTTTTACCTTCAACCCTGAGTAGGTGAGTGAAAGCAAATCACCAGCACCCTCTGGATCCTCCAGCACCCACCAAACTAGACATCACAGACCCTAGAGATCTGGTTCACCATTCCCTGAACCAGATCTGCCTTCCCCTGCTGATGATATGGACTGGTCTATCCCCACCTCCACTGTTCCTTGAACGCAGCCTGAACCCAGAAAGGGGCAAGGTCCTGGACCCACCAGACTCCTCCCCTCCATACCAAAACAGCATTGACATATCCCTGCCTGGAATGGAGCCTTTCCAGAAGAGATTGGCAACCCTACCTCAGCTCCTGACCTGGTGGTGGGGCTTTTTGCAATGTAGCTCTATCTGCATCATGCTCTCAGTCCTCTATGAACATACCCCAGCTTCAAAGACTGGCAGACATGCTCTTAGTCTGCTGTCTGACAATTTGACAGCTGAGAGGGAGGGAGAAAGGGGGTGTTGTGTGTGGGGAAGGTGGGGGACGAGGGGCAGGCAGAGTATTCAAACAATGTATTTTATTCCTTTAGTTATCTTTTATTACACAAACTTTAACATAGTCTCAGCAGTCAGTATATAATAGTTCCTGTAGCAGAAGAAAATCCTGTGAGAATTCAGTGTCTAGCGGCAATCTAAAAATTTAAAGAAAGAGAAAAAAGAAAGAAGAAAAAGAGAATCACCCACCAAGCCTGTACTAACTATAGCAGATTGTTCACAGTGACAGGATTCTTCACAATGAAAATTTTGGGGGGGTCTACTGTATGTTAAAGCTGTTAGAGTAGAGTACAGTTCAGCACTTCTAGAATACTTAAAATAGATTTGATACATAACAGTTTCACAATATGCATTGCATGTCTTTAAAGGCTAATGTTGGGGGCTGCACTTCAGAATTTTTATTGTTCACTTTGTGCAAATCAAGTGTTTACCTTAATATAAAATGCTTGCTTTGAGAATAGTGGGCCTAACTTTCTTTAACTGCCACTAGTTGTATATTGGTGCAACTCCACTGATTGACATTAAGTGCTGTATACACACATTCAAATAACCTGGGAGAATTCCCCCAGGTTTGCTCTCCAGTGACTTACTTAGAGCCACGTGTACAGACATTCAAATACTGAGTCTCTGTAACATGCAGAGCTCGCAGTGCAGACACTGTGTAGACAAGGGGTGGGTCCATGCACACATTTCAGTGCACTCTGCTGGCTTTCTTAATCTGCCTGGTAATGGATCACAATAGTTCATAGGGCACCCCTGAGTAGCTGACCCAGACTGCCCATGGTCAGCTTGCATTTCCCTGCAGCACATTGTGGGGGGGATTGCAAAAAGGGTGTGTTCTGAAACAGCAAAGTTGAGAACACTGTCTCCATGGGAGGGAGGAAGAGGGAGAACCTAAAAGAAGCCACAGCATGTACAGCCATTTGCTGTCCCAAGAGAAAGTCTCTTGGTAGTGATTTAATGCTGGTGGTTCTCAGGTTATTTTTCTCATGGGATGGCCATTTTTACCCTGGGAGAAAAAACCTAAATATCTATATACTCATGGTTTCTCTTGGGGGAGCAGTGCCTCTTCCAGTAGAAAATGAATGTCTGTATGAGGCCATTTGAGGCTTTCCTGATTTATACCAGTGTAACTAAGAAAAGAATTAGGCCTTTGTTTATACATAGAGCAATGAGAGAGAATATGAGGGATACTTCCCTTTCAATATCACACTCAAGTTTGATAAAGGAGAGGAACTACAGTTCCCAGAAGAATAGCTAGTTTTCTACCCTAGCGAATGGACGTGTAATCTCTGAAGTATGAAGGTGAAGCTCATTTGGAGATTTCTATCTTGAACATAAAGCCTAGAACTCACAAGCTGAAATTTACTACTTGAAATCACCAGCAAGAGTACTGGATATACTAAGACTTTGTGGTATTCTTTTAAAGCTGCAGAAAGTCATTCATATTCCACTTATTTTTTAGCTATTTGCATCAGTACAATGATGAGTTGTTCAATAATTTGAAGGGGAATAGGACACTTGAATCAATAATTCATAAAGCTGAATGATAAAACTAGTACAGCAAGTTACTGAAATGTCAGCATGCAGTGCAAGACCAATAAGAAAAGAGTCCTCTTTTCACAGAGAACTGAAGTCATTGTAACTCAGAACGCACAAGTACAAATCTAAACATTTAGAGGCAGCCACAAAATATTGAAAAGCTGTTCTCTTGGGGCACCTTGGAGGAATTCATTTTTATAATGCAGCAATCATTTATCATTACTCCTAGGAGAGATGGGATTGAGTCTTTGCACTATGGTGTTAGCATAATTAAGGCCTCTGTATTTCTACCATTTCCTAAAGAAGCAAGAGGAAGTTTTATGTAGTTGTTCATAAACTTTACAGTTTAATTCCCTCCTTCCTTTCCCCATTAGATCTTCTAGCAGCTTATTTTGTTCTTATATAAATCAGACTGCCTGTTGGCTTATACCTGCACATGCAAAGATGTACACATGTCCATATCTACCTTTTAATTATCATATTTTAAAGAGTTTATCTTACTTTTGAAGGGCTGTACACATTCTGATTACATGTATAGGTGTGTTTGTGTGCATGTGTATGAATATATGCATGTGTATAAGCAAGAAGAGAATCACGTCTTCTGTTTTATATTATGCTATAGCTGTCACCATTCCCGTTCTGTCTCTTGTGTAGAGGTATAAGGTATTATGTAACAAATACAGCTCATGGTGAGTAGTTACATGGATTAAATTTCCAGGTTAAGTGTATCATAAATCAATTAAGTACAAAAAATTGTTACTTGCATCTCAGCTTCATGTTCAAAGTGGTTAAATATTAAATGATATGTTTCTTTTGATAAATGCTCCTCAAGCTGAATTTACTGTTGTTTTAGACTACTAGAACAGTAGTAAGCAACTACAATATGCTGGCAACTCTTCCCTCTTGAATGTAGAGCTGGTGCATATTACATTCTTTGACTGTTCACAACTCTTTATGAGCGGCTGTACCACTATTAAGTGGACGGTAGTTGAGTGTTATCACAGTTATGTGTGGAATCATAGTTAAGAGCGATGGCACATGGTCAATAGCTGATCAGACTGCATACAATGGTCATTGTGATGAGCCTGTCATCATCATAGGTAACAGGATAATGGTTGCACAGAAGATGGAACATGATGTTTTATGTGTCATAAGCACTTTCTGCTACAAATTTCATATCATCTTGCAATGCGTGAGAGGTTTGCTACTGCTGTTGCTGCTGCACCTTTCATGTTGTATGCATTTCCTTCCCTATGGCACACAAGTGG
Organism: Crocodylus porosus; assembly: GCF_001723895.1. Taxonomy (NCBI): domain Eukaryota; kingdom Metazoa; phylum Chordata; order Crocodylia; family Crocodylidae; genus Crocodylus; species Crocodylus porosus. The sequence continues at coordinate 181,928,182 of NW_017728906.1, read as the reverse complement.
TGTTCAAAAATGCCTACATTAGGGGTGTGTAAACCTGTGGGCCGGATCTGGCTCATGGAACTATTGGATCTGGTCTGTGGATGTGGGGTTTTGGTGACATTCAGCATGTGGGGAAGAGATCAAGGAGCTGTCTCAAGAGTGAGATACATTTCTTGGACAATTGATTCTTACCATAAGAGTCCAATGCCTAGGCTGCTTCACTGTCTCAAAGGATGTCAGATTGATAAAAATAACAAAGGGTCAATGTTTTCGTTTAGTACTTCTGAATTTTCAGAGTGGTGAAGATCATGTCAACCATTGTATTGTTTACCCAGAATCTGCACTGAGATTCTGGAAGCTGCTTTTCCACAAGATGTAACAGTAATTGGTTGAGGAGAATCCAGGAGAGTCTCTTCCCAGAAGAGAGATCCTTCTATAGCTATTACAGTCAGATATTTTTCCTTTGCAGTTATTGCTGTTGAGGGTGCTTACAACCTTTAAGTCTTCAGGGCAATCTCTGTATTCTAAATTGGACAGAAATTGTTACTGCAATTGCTGAATTAGGAACTTGAAATTAATTGACCTTGTTGATTTTAGCAGAGATGCCCTCCATATCAAATATCATACTGTCTTTCATATATTCCACCATGGTGTCAGCTTCACAGGTAGCTGGCAGCTTAACCAAGACTTTGTGAAGGGTGCAGACCAGTATCTGTATCGAGAATATTATGAAAATTGTTACCTTTGCTCTCTGTATTCAACACATTTTTATTTTCTCTTGACTGTTGTCATCACATCCTAAACCCAGAAAAGAACAAGTGCATGTTGTGGTTGTCAGTGTGCCTACAATTTACCAGCCTTTGCATTCCACTGTAGATCTTTCCTCAGACATAACTGGATTAGGCTTTATGGCAAACCATCCTATAAACCAGTTTGTCAGCAGTTGAGTCTGAGCAAGCCAGCGCAGCTTGATGAGCTCGCCAAGCCCTCACAGTTTGATTGTTGTTTTTGTTTTTATCAAAAGCTGAATAACTGCATCATTGTCATCAAACTACTCTTGGTATCACCTTGATATAAAGCCAACAGTTTGCTCAAGCAGCACATGGTGTCATGTAAAGCTTGTCTTTTCCCTCAAATTTGGCATAATCAGAAAGGATTTCAGCTGCAGAGGCAGCAAGCTTCATGCACAGCCTTCCCTACCACTTACCACTTAATTCTCTTTATCATTTCCAACCTCTGTGGTTGCTTTGTAGATGGTCTGTATAACTGAGGGAAGTTTTGAGTAAGCATTTTGAGGGGCAGTCATGCAATGGACTGTCCAGCAATAGGCAGTTATTCTGCCATCAGTCAGATTCTTGTTGTAAAGAGACATTGGAGAGATTTTGAATGCATCGAAGATGCCTTTGTTCTTGTTCAGCTTTCAGAACATGATTGGCAACTTGTTCATGGTATGCAGCCTAAGCAGCCAGTTGTATTGGCACTTCCAATTCTGTCTGCTTAACACACAAGGCTAGGCTCTGGCACACTTAAACACACACACATTGAAGTATTCTAGAATCACAGCATTCTCCAGTTTTGGGAAGGAATGAACAATGCTCAGGTTAATGTATGGCTGTATCATAGTGGGTACATAAGCATGTATGATGGTTGCATACAGTCACGTGAAAGAGAAGGCATAGCTGTATGATTTTCTCATTTATGCCCTTTGGTTTATTATCTAGATTAATGATAATGTTGTTGGATATCATAAAGCCACAGCCAGGAAGTCAGCACTCCTCAGTTGTGTACCTTCACCAAATGGGGTACTGTGAATTTTACATAATCATTTAGGTAACATCTGCTTTTGGCCTGGGGACTTCCATGATAGATGCTGTTATTCAAAGCTGTACTTGACTGAGTTCGACATGAAGTTTGTTGAACACTAAATATGTATAATTCTGATTTTGTAGCTCTTCAGTTTATGGTGTGTTCTCTTGATTTGAAATTGTTTTCAAACAATACGGCTACATTATGCTTGAGTAATGGCATTATTTTGGCTTTAGACATAATGGTAATCAGAATTAAATGTCTGCATCAGAATCATACAAAGAGGATGTTTTGTTTAGTTCAGTTTTGTTTTTGCTGGTACACAGCATAAGGCATTGACAAAAACATCCCTAATAGCTGTCTTAGTAGTAGGCAGGACAAAAATGATATAGTCAGAATGACATGCTTGATGTTAGCTGAAGCAAAGAAAAGCTCTTTCAGTTGCTCTTCATTAACTCCTTAAGAGATCTAAGCCATAGTTTAATTGATTTTTTTCAGATTGTTCTAAAAATGCGTTGTAAAAATCCAATGCTAGTATTATAAATCTGAAAATTAAGACTATAAACAGCATGTAAAATTTGTGAGGAACTACATAATTTTAAAACACAACCTTTGAGGAATTGTTCTTAAAGCCACCATCTTTTTCATTAAAGCTTTTCTTGGAGAAACCAACTGGATTCTTGATTTCAAAAGATCTATATACCCCAGTGTTCTTTTCAAAATATAATGTGCTTTCACATACAATAGGGCCTTATTTCCCATTGTTAATGTTCACTAGGTTTTCAGCTGAATCAGGAGAGAATTGATTATGTGGTGCTTTTCACAGGAGACCTCTCTTGTGGATTTGAACTTTCATGGAGAAGACAAGTAAGGTGATTGCAATGTTTGTGATGTGATGGTGTCTGAATTGCTGCTGCTTCTATTAATAAGTTAGAAACTGAAATATTTTGTATTCCAAAAAGTACATATCTTACGCAGCACCATCCCAAGTATAGCCTATTACAATTAGCCAAAGGAATCTTTTGGGACCTTTCACAATGTATTTTAATTCTGGTTTTTATCTACCAGGTTAAACAAATGATTAATGCCCTCAAGGAAGCAGATTATTTGGAAAGCATTTCTGATTTTCCCAGCCCTCATGGTGATCTGGGAGTCTCAGTTGGCCCATTGTAAAAGTGAGGATTACATGAACTGGGCATCATTGGAAGTGGGGATCTTAGATTGTGATTCCAGCCCTTGCTGGATCCTATGTAAATATTTAGCTAGTGCTTTATTTACTGCATTTTCTTAAGCAGTTTATGATAAAGGACAATCTATCAGTCACAGTGGTAGTCTTTTGGCAATGATTATAAAATTTTCGACAGCAGATGGTTTAAACTACACTATTTTAATCTTTCATGAATTCATCTTTGAGTTTTCCCACAAAATGGGTAAGTTGTTGCTCTGTATCCCAGTGGGAGGACTGTGTGGTTTCATCATTGTACAACCCAAGTATTAGTGCAGCACGCAGAGAATGCGTTTTGCCTATAGTATATGTTTTTGATACTGAGTTTACAAATTTATGCCAAAACAGATCTGACTTCCCACCTGGCAGAATCATCCATAAGCTTAGAAAGGTTTAGCAGGTCTGCATGAAGTGCTTTGCCAAAATTATTCCAGTTTCACGATAGGTATGGAAAATAGGGTCAGTATTAATATTATCACATTGTGATGCTTTCTGTTGCAACACTAAAAGAACACAGAAGCTTTTTGATAAAAAAAATCTATGAAAGAAGCCTATATTACAAATGAAAAACATTGTAATGGGGTAAATTATGGGGTAGCTTCAGGGATGATTCTAGTCCAATTTGTTAGTTAAGGAGTAAGTGCATCTGAGATTGAAAAGCACCTTGCAGACCGGGTGGGTGTATGCAATTTATAAATAAGACCATCTATTGTGGCTTTAATGTCTTCTTATAAGCTGTGTTATTTAGACACTTGTAAATGTCCAGTAGCAATGACTTTGCTCATAAAACATATGCAACTTTAATTGTTTTTGAGAGAGAAAAATACCTACTATATGGTGTTTCTGCAACTGCCATAAATCTTTATAAATTGCACAGTTTCCAAGGGTAGACTTGGGGATTTAAGATAGAGCTGTAGCTGAAAACAACTCTATTTTGCCCAGTGTGTGTTTTTATTTATTTAATTCCATTTACTTGGCAGGGAAACCACATGAGATTAGAACTTGTTTTCTTGCTTCACCTATGGGCTATCAGTTCATACATGCATTAAAATAACAGTTATATAAGCCAACATGCTTACATCACTTTTCGAATATAAGCAAGCTACAATTACGAGAGCAACCAATATCAGTGCGGGCGTGCGTATGCATGTGTGCATGTACACATGCACACAAAGAATTGTTTGTGTAGCAAGTATAGTAGCATACATGTGTAATTAGAGTTTTAAACTACTAATATAGACTGCTGCTCTTTAAACTGTAGGTACAGTACAGTAATTTGTTCCATGAACTGTGAAAAAATTATGGAAAAGTCACCTTTTCTTACTGGCAGTTATTTTGTCAATTTGAGCACAAACTGGATTTTATTATAATGGATAATTAAATGCCCTAATGTTGTGATGTCTTTAAGAACATTTTATATAGCAATTTTCATCTAAAGTGATCCTGTATTAATTTACAAACCAATTATATACAGGAGCTGTGTCTAGAATGGGATGCAGCCATTATTTGAAAAACAAACAGCAATCCTGGTAAACAGTTTAAGACTTGTAAAGAAATTGTTAGCTGACTGCAACAGCAGAGAAAATTTTAGTTGGACAGAATTTAATTAACCAAATTGGAATTTAGCTATAAAGGTGCTGCACACGCTATTATTTTTTTTTTTAAAGTCACACATACCATATGGAAATATATCCTGGGTGTGTTAAATAGCTATGTGCATTTGGGATCATTTTTTAAAGAGAGACTGGCTAGTCAAGTGGCTATTATTGAAGAGCATTTCAGTGGAATAATTTTTCACTGAATTGTTGCAGAATAAAGACCTAATATTGTATCAGTTTTTTCAACAATGAATCTGTTTAGTATTGTGGCTGAGTTGATGCATCATGAATAAAATGACCCTCCTTTTGCCTTTAAACTGTTTTTTATCTTCACAAAGTCTGTAGTAGACGAAATCTTGAAGCTCTGAGCTCCATTACATGAGGTATCAGACATGAATACTTTTTATTGGATTCTATTTTATATGGTCTAGCTTTCTTTTGGCAAATTTATATATCTAAAAGTCACCCTGCAGCTCTATACACTGAGGCCCACTTTGGTTTTATGCTAGCTTTAATGAACAAGGTTAACAATAAAAGATTTTGAACTGGTTAGATAACAGAATTACATCTTAAGCTCACTTAGCAGAGTTAATTATTTGTCACCGAAGGGTCTTGAATAGATTTCTTTGACTCATGACACGTAGTTAATCTTTCTATATATCTGTCTAGGACCCTTTGGCATTGTATCTTGAAGGGAAGCCTGAACTACTGTCGTTACTTTTGTATTCATTGTCATAGTTGAAGCTTTGGTATGATCTCTGATTTAACCAGGAAAAGGCAGTAATGATCTAAGCCGGTTCCTCTGTCAAAAGTAGTTAAGCAGGTAATGAAGTTCATTTAGCTGTGCTAAAACCTCTCCAAATCAGAGACTTACTTTCTATGTTCCTACATGGGATTTAACAGCATGCATTTTTGATCGCAGGTGGCTGTAAGGGTCTGAAGAGTCTAAAAATAAATAGAGTACTCACAATGTGCAAGAGCACTCATAGCACAGGTGAGATCCCATGTTGAGGTGCTTAGTGTCTTCTTAAATGTGTGTTAAAAACTGTACTCACAGCTTTGTCATTATCAAAGTCCTTTTGTTAATAGAACAATACTTATCACTACTTTGTTCATTGAACTAAAAATCAGCCAAGAAAGGAGAGTGAAATTCTAAAGAACAGATAATGTGTTCTTTGATGGAATAATGTGCTATATTGGTAGATAAATCTGTATTTATTGGCCTAACTGGAAAAGTTAGATCTCAGCAAAGTAATTTTCCTGTTTATTGGAAAGTCATTAACCATCTTTTAAATAAACATGCATATCTTAAAATAATTGTTGAACTTTTTTTTTTCCAACAAGTCATTCATTTTTTTTCCCAAGGTCTCTTCATATTCTGATTTAACTCAATGGGAGAATGTGGGTGATAGATAAATCCAGAATGTAGGATTGATTATTTCTGTGTACTATCTGTGCCAGATCAGTGTGTGGCAGAATGACAGATGTGCTGAATGGGTCTTTTACCTTTCACATATCCTGGGTCTACTGGGTATTATACTGCTCTTTTACACTTACAGTAAAACAATGTAAGAGCTGCTTGGAAGTATACCATCTACTTACAACCATCATGGCCATTATGGTACTGACTACAGCAAGGAAGCAATGTAATGAAGGTTTGTTCTGACCAATTTCTTTCAGGAACACCGCTGTGATTGGTAGCAAGGGGTGCAGGTAGCAGTGAGGTTTCTTGTGATCATCTGCCTAGCACCAGCAGAAGTGCTCTGCATAGGGTGTGTTTCTTTTCGTTTGATACACAAACTCTGTGAACAAAAGCTCCTTTCTGTATAGCACTGAACAGCTGCTTCCTTTCACATCACTGGCCCGTCTAGTTCTGTATTTCTTATATTATGAGGTAATTACCTCTCTCCTAAACAAAAATGTAATTTGAAATTCCTTACACAATACCTCTATTTGAAAACATTAGACAGCAGGGCTGTTTCTTTAACCCCTATGGGCTCATCTACATGTGATGCAACATCACCATAGCAACATGCTACAGAGACATAGCATCCATGGGTGTCTACATGTGACCAGCAGCTACTTTGCTGTAGCAGTGTGCTCCCCCCGTTATAGTGCACCGCTACGGCAATGTAGCGGCTAAAAATAAATGTGCACCACACATACAGCACATGACAGGTGGTTACTGCAGCGTGCTTTAGTACTAAAGCACAACACAGTAACAATCTCTGTAGGGCAACATGTAGACTCGCCCCATAAGTATTAGGATTTAATTTGGAATTTTAATCTAAATGAACATTTGTAATTATGTTTCCCCACAATGTTAAATGAGTTATTAGGTTGTGCACATTTGAAAAAGGACATCTTCAGAAGGCAGACGGGTATCTTCCTTCAGCTGGTGCCATTACCTATAAGAAAGCACTCTTTTCATAGGCTGTGGATACAACATCATTACCTAGGTTTTACTTTGTAATAAATATGCATTCTAGTGAGAAATAGCATACTACCAGGGCTGTTACAGGGCCTGACTCCAAGGAGCGGAGGAAGCGAATTTGCAGGAAACAAACACTGTACCAGGACTGAGAGAGAGTGTTAGTTATGTTAGTTTGAAGTCCAACAGAAGGCTAGGTAAGGTGCACCTTATAGACTAACTCAGCAGGATGAAATTCGTTATGGAGCTGATAGATAATATCTTCCATATAGTAACTTTTCCACATAGTAGAGTTATCTCTTGAAAAAACTAACTCCCATCCTGGATTTGAATCGTTTACTATACAGTTATTTATTTATTTAACGAATACAAATCCTCAGAGCCAAGAGATAGGCTTCTTGTTAACTGAGTTCCAAGTTATTAATCCGCCTCTTAGTTTGTAGAGGGGACACCGCTCAATAATGTGCAACATTGTTTGTTTACTATACGGTAGGCCTGTGTCTCATGTGTCTGCTCAATTTTATTACATGGTAAAGTCAATTTACTACACAGTAACTGCATCATCTGTCAGCAACCATAGCATTTATTTTTGAGTTCCTATTGTATTTTTCTACTAGTTTGGTATTGCGCAGTAATAATCCCTCCGCCCTACCAAATATGATTAAAAGCTAGTGAATTAACTTTCTAAATATTTGGTTATATATGAAATATGGAAATAATGTGTGCACATAACATATCTCTTATGAAGGGTTTTACATTTTTGCCTTTTTGTTTTGATTCAGACCTTTTTTTTTTTTTTTTAAATATGAAATGCTCCATGAGAATAGATGTTCATGCCCTGGCCAGTTCAAGGTGTTATTAGTTAATGAGAAAAGCAAAGAAAAATAAACTTAGAAAGGCAGCTTTTTAAAGATCTTCTTTAGTAGGAGGAGGGATAGACAGCTGGACTTCCTAAAGTTCTTCTCTTGAATTCAGAACTTTTAGGCACAAGGACTTTCCTCTTTCATTAGCTATTCATGCTCAGCCTTTTTCTCACTTTTATTTATATCTTTTTTTCTTTATTGATTTTAATTAAGTTTATCCTGGGATACTGGGGAAACAAAACTGAAGAGCTATTTTTTTTTTTAAAAAGGCCTCACTGTGCACTCCAAACTCATAATTTAATTTTTAATAACTAGCAATTTAGCAAAATTATTAAAATGAATAAAACTTCTGAAAAGCATATGCAGTATCCTGTTATAAAATGTACAGTGCTTCTTTGACAGTCATGGTTCCTTTGTCTTGTATCCTGGCTTTTGTAAAAATAAATTAAACATTTCCTTTTTGGGGGAAAAGGCTTTTTACAATGTTTGCTATCTATTAAGGAAATATAAGTGTATTTCATAAAGTAATGGTAGACCTCTCAGCTAAGTAGTATATTTATTGTGTCTAGCATTCTGTTGCTGGTACTGCGTTAATTTTGTGCCTTACCTGGTTATGAAAGATGCTACTGATTTTTCTGAGAAATCACAGAAAATAAAAATGAACTACAGATACCCTTTATGTGCTGAGATTATATCTGCATGATTGTGTTCTTAGTTTGACCAGTTAAATTAAGGGTATGGTCCCCGATGCAGAGCTGGAAGTAAGAAGAAAATTAAATTATATTTATTTTATATAAAGCACATACATTTTTATTTTTGTTTATTTTAGGTGGAAGTTTATTAAACTTTTATTATTTTGGATTTAGCATTCAGAACCAAGGTCTAGCCAATGCTTGTTGTGAGTAAAACTGGAGGCTGACTTTTTATGTGTGTGTCTAGTTCTGAGGAACAGAAATGTGTTAATGTGTGTGTGTTTCACGTGAAAATTCAGTATATCTATCTCTGAGCAAAATCACTTCCTTTGTTTTTTTTGATTGCTTTGGTTTTTTAACAACTGGAGAAAATCACTGAAAAATCAATGTTACCTAAAGTGAAATTTACTTTTCATTTTATTGCATTAAGTCACATACTATGGGCCAAGTACTTAAATTGGTGCAAGTTGGAAGTATTCTTGCTATGCTCAGTTGATGTTAGGCAGTTGCAAATGAGCGCAATTTGTGTGTGTGTGTGTGTGTGTGAATCCTAAACTGATTGAGAAAGGAGCTGTAGAACAGCTGCTGACATTGCGAAGCTGGTAAAAACATAGTATGGAAAATGTGTATAGCATTTGAAAATAGGGATATCTTTGCTGAGAAATGAAGGTAATGATACACCCAGTGCAAACTGAACAAAATTATATTCTCTGTTGTCCATAAAAGTATCAGCTGCCAAAGGATGTAGCAAAGGGGAGTTGGGATGACTGAGCTTAAGTTGGCCTCTGCTCATGGAGGGAAAGACTGGGACAGCAAGAAGACACTAAATTAAAGTGGTGGAGACAAGATTAGACTCAGTACTTTAATGTATCGTCTTATGCCATTTGGAGTCAGC
>NW_017728906.1:181899597-181918682 GCF_001723895.1 Crocodylus porosus | reverse complement strand
ATTTTATTACATGGTAAAGTCAATTTACTACACAGTAACTGCATCATCTGTCAGCAACCATAGCATTTATTTTTGAGTTCCTATTGTATTTTTCTACTAGTTTGGTATTGCGCAGTAATAATCCCTCCGCCCTACCAAATATGATTAAAAGCTAGTGAATTAACTTTCTAAATATTTGGTTATATATGAAATATGGAAATAATGTGTGCACATAACATATCTCTTATGAAGGGTTTTACATTTTTGCCTTTTTGTTTTGATTCAGACCTTTTTTTTTTTTTTTTAAATATGAAATGCTCCATGAGAATAGATGTTCATGCCCTGGCCAGTTCAAGGTGTTATTAGTTAATGAGAAAAGCAAAGAAAAATAAACTTAGAAAGGCAGCTTTTTAAAGATCTTCTTTAGTAGGAGGAGGGATAGACAGCTGGACTTCCTAAAGTTCTTCTCTTGAATTCAGAACTTTTAGGCACAAGGACTTTCCTCTTTCATTAGCTATTCATGCTCAGCCTTTTTCTCACTTTTATTTATATCTTTTTTTCTTTATTGATTTTAATTAAGTTTATCCTGGGATACTGGGGAAACAAAACTGAAGAGCTATTTTTTTTTTTAAAAAGGCCTCACTGTGCACTCCAAACTCATAATTTAATTTTTAATAACTAGCAATTTAGCAAAATTATTAAAATGAATAAAACTTCTGAAAAGCATATGCAGTATCCTGTTATAAAATGTACAGTGCTTCTTTGACAGTCATGGTTCCTTTGTCTTGTATCCTGGCTTTTGTAAAAATAAATTAAACATTTCCTTTTTGGGGGAAAAGGCTTTTTACAATGTTTGCTATCTATTAAGGAAATATAAGTGTATTTCATAAAGTAATGGTAGACCTCTCAGCTAAGTAGTATATTTATTGTGTCTAGCATTCTGTTGCTGGTACTGCGTTAATTTTGTGCCTTACCTGGTTATGAAAGATGCTACTGATTTTTCTGAGAAATCACAGAAAATAAAAATGAACTACAGATACCCTTTATGTGCTGAGATTATATCTGCATGATTGTGTTCTTAGTTTGACCAGTTAAATTAAGGGTATGGTCCCCGATGCAGAGCTGGAAGTAAGAAGAAAATTAAATTATATTTATTTTATATAAAGCACATACATTTTTATTTTTGTTTATTTTAGGTGGAAGTTTATTAAACTTTTATTATTTTGGATTTAGCATTCAGAACCAAGGTCTAGCCAGTGCTTGTTGTGAGTAAAACTGGAGGCTGACTTTTTATGTGTGTGTCTAGTTCTGAGGAACAGAAATGTGTTAATGTGTGTGTGTTTCACGTGAAAATTCAGTATATCTATCTCTGAGCAAAATCACTTCCTTTGTTTTTTTTGATTGCTTTGGTTTTTTAACAACTGGAGAAAATCACTGAAAAATCAATGTTACCTAAAGTGAAATTTACTTTTCATTTTATTGCATTAAGTCACATACTATGGGCCAAGTACTTAAATTGGTGCAAGTTGGAAGTATTCTTGCTATGCTCAGTTGATGTTAGGCAGTTGCAAATGAGCGCAATTTGTGTGTGTGTGTGTGTGTGTGAATCCTAAACTGATTGAGAAAGGAGCTGTAGAACAGCTGCTGACATTGCGAAGCTGGTAAAAACATAGTATGGAAAATGTGTATAGCATTTGAAAATAGGGATATCTTTGCTGAGAAATGAAGGTAATGATACACCCAGTGCAAACTGAACAAAATTATATTCTCTGTTGTCCATAAAAGTATCAGCTGCCAAAGGATGTAGCAAAGGGGAGTTGGGATGACTGAGCTTAAGTTGGCCTCTGCTCATGGAGGGAAAGACTGGGACAGCAAGAAGACACTAAATTAAAGTGGTGGAGACAAGATTAGACTCAGTACTTTAATGTATCGTCTTATGCCATTTGGAGTCAGCTCAGTGCTCCATGCTGTACTTTCTGTCAGTTAATTGGTGTGATGCTTTCACTTGCTTTCGTTAAACAGACTTTTCCAAGAGTGGCTTATAGCTGGATTTGATAGTAAAACTATAGACAGTTTACTGGTGGCCAAAAGCTCCAAGCACTTAGTTGTGAGCAATACTTGAGCTTTGGTCCCCTATGTTACTAATGCATATAGTAGCAATTTGGAGCATGTTGTTATTCATTTATATATTAAATGCCAACATATGTATCGAAATGTATCTAGTAGACTAGAAGCCCTGTGTGTGCAATTATGGACAGATTTTTCAGTCACAATTAGGCCCGTGAAATTAAGAAACTAAGAAACATTTTATAGGCAACAATGGAAATAGGGTCTTTTGGCAGTATATGAAATGAGATGTTGGTACCTTAGTATCCTCAAATGTAATGTTCCCAAAAGTGGGAGGAAACAGAGACAGATGAGATGCTTGCCTTGCTTTGAGCATATGGATGTGATTATCATGTTGCATGTATGAATACATGTAAAATACAGTGTAAAAAGAGTATGTTGATTTACTATAAGCATGTTTCAATCTAAATACTTACTCTTGCATCAGAGATTGGGGTACCTGCAGCAGAGCTTCTTTGCCCCCGAGAAAAGTTAAGTGCCCTAGAAAAATCATTACCGTTATATGTGTGCCCCTTGAAGACATTTAAAAAAAAATAGTACTTTATTTAAACTCAGCTCATTCCTGGCTCAGCCAATGTCTGTATAGATTGGACACTTTATTGGGGCTGCTTTGGCACTTTTATCTAATAGCTAATTGAATCAGCTTTATCTAAAGTGCCAAAAAGCTCCACTGAAGGGCCCAAACTATATAGACACTGCAGAGCCAGGTAGAAGTGATGTGCTGCTTCTTCCAGTTAAGCACATTTTTTTTTAATTGTTAGGGTCTCATTCAAGACCGGATGCAGTAAGAAAGATTAGAGATTCAATTTATTGCCTTGAATAATGCAGTAAACACAACAAACAGTGGAGATCATTTTAGGGCATGTAGAAAATCATGAGTAAATCAATAAGGGGTGAGTTAGTGTTTTTGATGATAAAAGGAGATGCAAAGAGAAAATTTAACCAAGGTTTAGAGGGAAATCAGGTGTACACGGTGGCAGCAGCAAAAAAAGGAGAAAGGCAGGCATATAAAATGCAAAGTACTTTTCCAGGGGGGAAGGATAGAGATTTTGTACTTGGAATGAAGATGAGCTATATAACACGGCTAGATTTGGGATTTATGAGCAACAATTTAAAGGCAAATAAGACCCATTTCAGGATTCATAAAATGCCTATATATAAATGCAAGATGTTCTGCAAGAACTATATAAATGAGCTCGAGCCATTCACATATAAAGGAAAACGTGAAATTATGGTCTTAAATGAAATCTACATTGACAGCTATAACTGGGTGTTTACACTAAAGGATAAATAGGAAAATAAAAGGAAATAATCTGTAAGAATCAGTTAGTTTCTGAGAAACAGGATTTAGCAGATACTAGTTCACAGAAGGCTTAAATCTTGTGCATCATCAACCAAAAATGTTTATGACCCTTTTCTGTTTTTACCTTGTATTTATGTAGCAACAGTAATTAGCTAAATCCTTTTCTGTTGCTGCCTAGCAGCAAGAGTTCAGGAGAGAGAGGTCTTCCCTATGACTCTGCTTTCCAATGTAATGGGACTTCAGTGGTGCCATAGTATATTTGGTGATGTGATATTTATTTTAGACCTGAAAATGGTATGTGGGAGTTGCATGTTGTGCTTTGCTGTCACTGTGTTTTCCTTTTATTTCCCAGATTATATATTGCTATGTGGTTGGTAATTTGTTTTCTGTTCCTTGTTGTCTTCCTTATTTCAGGATTGGTAGAAATTCTTATCAGGCATCTTCATTTCCCCTTTTTAATATCATTTTAGCCATCAATCTGAAAATGGTGACTAGGTAGGCAATGTGGGCCTATTGATAAGGCAATGATGCACTGTGGTTCAGGGAACCTATCTTGAAGTGACCAGCTGTGAAATTAAGGGACAATCACTTCACTTCTGTGTACCTATGTTTTCTCTCCCAGTTTATGCCTGGATTGTCTATTTAGACCGTAAAGTAAAAGGACTGTCTCTCAGGATGTGTTTGCACAGTGTCTAGCACAAAAGTGTCTTAGTTCAAGTGTCTAAATGTAGCCATAATACAAAACATAATCAAATTCACTCCTTTTTCCACGGTCAGCTGCATGTTCTTCATCTCTTGAAAATTCGAACACACCTATTCTTGTGCTATTGGGGTGCAATTTCTCTGCCATTCTTTCCAGTGGTTTTTAATTTACTGTTGCTGGTTGGTTTCCTTTTCTCTTCTCCTAAAATTTTCCTTTTCCCCCTAGCTTTTCTCTGATGCCACTTCACTCTGGACTGCTCTTTTGTCTCCATCAGTTCTACAATCTTTTCCTTCCCCCCTGCCATTTGCTGCTGCATTTTCTGTTTGTTGCCTCCTTGGTATTATTTTCTGCATTCAGATATGGCCAGATTTTTGCCTTCCAGACAGCAAATTAGCAGTTCTAGGAATCCTAGCATCTAAAGACTGATGTGTACCAAAATGCTGGTTTAAGCTAAAATGAAGGACAGTGGAGGAGCTAGAGGTGCGTAATTCCAACATTCATTTCACATTGCCAGTAAGGAATCAGATGTTTATATTTGCATTTGATTTAACATTTTTTGGTTTAAGGGGACAGCTGCATAACTTGCATCTATTTGGAATAGAAATCCCTTTCTCGCACCAAAAACTGAAGGTGTTCCAATTTGCGATTTAACTTTGGCCTCAAGTTCATATTTTTATATGGATGTTGAACATATGGATTCTCAATTTAATAACCGTAATTTATTCTAAACTTTCCAAATACACTTTCAAACAAAAGGCTGTTGGAGTTATACTTCAGACAACTGCCACAAGGTATTTATGAAAGTAAGGGTGAAAAGACATTATAGACTGAAGTTGAAATTTCAGAGGGCAAAATAGCCATATGAATGATATGCAATAGGTCAGCTTGTCAGAATGACAATTGGACTGTGAAATGATGGAACATCTAAAAAAAATGAGAAAAGGGCCGGAGTGGTTTTAATGGAAGATTAACTATCCAAGCAGAGACTGGAAAATATTAAGTGGAGGAAATAAGACTGGGGGTATATTTGTGGATGTGGTACTCAATCGATTTTTAGTTGAACATGTGCATCAGCTGAAAGGGAAGGAAATAATAATAGCTGACATTAAGTAATACATTTAAAGATGTATACTTAAATAACCTTCTACCACAAATGGACAGAGGCAAGGAAATTCAAAGAGAAGTCTGATTATTTTTTCTTAACTTGCACAGTTGGAAAAGTTCAAGCAGTAAATCATAACAATTGTAAATAAAGTAACAATGAATGAGCAAATGCATTATTTAGATGCATAAGTGACAGGAGAGAGGCAGAATGTAGAGGCAAGCGGAAAGGAAGGCTAGTGATTCCTGTCCCAAATATCCCCTTTTGTAGAGAATCAGTGGAGTGGAATATTTACTTAAAAGCAAAGATCCTCCAGTGTATCAACCTCTTGTTGAAGGAAGAATGGTGGCCTCAAGGAAGGGACAGGACTATTTAAAAATAGCCAGGATTCATGGACAGGTCACATTGCATTATAGGTCAGAATACCTGTAGTGATCATGAGGGATCCTGGTTTTCTCTGATTGAAAACAATCCCCAATTTTTGGTTAAAAAAAAAGTAACCTGAAATCCACAAATCCACATGTTTTTGTGATTAAAATGAAATACCACTATATATGTGTGTTTCATTTTTCATTTTTTCATTTAATTTTTCATTTAATTTTTTTAACTAAAAATTGGGGATTGTTTTCCATCAGAGAAAACCAGGATCCCTGGTGATCACCAGTTCAAAAAGCACTGACATACATAAATGGGAAGAACTAAACAACAAACTATAATTATGGAGCAGTAGGCAACCTCTGTAGATCTTACTAATTAGCTGCTCCCAAACTGAGGTACCATCACCCAATTCCTAACTCTTCTAAATTAGGGAGCATCTGTAAATTATAACTTTTATCACTACAACATCAATAAGATGCTCAGAATAAAAAACTTGCCACTGACTGTCTATCTCTCCTCCCTAGCACTACATATCAGTTACCATCACCAGATCCTGTGTAAAGGCTACTCATTCCTCTGTAGTGTGGGCTTTAATAATGGCCACGTATTATATTAGCAGATACACAAGTCGTAGAAGCAATGCTAACAAAGTGCAATTGAAATGTGTTGGCCACCGTGTCTGCATACCTGATGCAGGGCTACCTAAGAAGGCATGCTGTGGTGAGATGAAGCTTGGTAAACATTTTTGTGAGGTCAGCTTAAGAGATATATGGATTGGCTAAAGTCTAACCTAAAAATGGTGGTAATTTCATAGACACACGGAAGCATGATATGTATAACAATAATAACAGATAGTGGTGAAAGTTTATGTATAATGTTCTATGTACGTTTGGAATATCATGTATCCAGCTAGCTGAAGAAGCAAAATCCTCAAAAAAAACTTAAGAAAGGATAACCTTTAGATAAATCATATATTTATTGTCCCATGTGTGGAGAAGTATTCCTTGTAAAAACTAGATTCTGTAACTGCATGGCAACTTCTCAGAATTAACGGAGAGAAAAAAATGTTGGCTGTCATCAGTCATGATTAGCAGCTACTAATGCTGGCCCAAGCAGGAGGAATCGCTGTAGCAGTTCACCAGAAAGGTCTAAGGTTAGTCCCTCAACTGGTATGAATCAGTGTAACTCAAACGAGTTAAAGATCTACACCTATTTACAGTTACCCATGTTAGGAGCTGCTCCACAGCCTACAGAGGCAAGGGATGAAGTGGTGCATGGGGCTGCTCCCTCAGTTGCCCCTCCCCCACTTAGCTACATTACTGATTTTTAGGCCCACTAGTCAGCCTAGATGTAGCTGGGTAAGCTAATTAAGTATCTGCCTGCTCTTACACCTTCAGGGGTAGTGTGAGGTTTGCATACCCCATCACAAGCAAAAAAGGATCATTAAATTCCACTTCCATCCAAGGCACCTGACTACAAAATATCATGGAATAAAAACCTAGGTACAAACATGTGGACTACAGGAATCCATAGAGCACTCGCATTAGGGCTAAGCTAATTCAGATACTTAGACGTGAGTTCGACTTATCTAAGCTAAGAAGTACCCTTAAAGTCTGGGGTGTTTATAAGAAAGATTGTACTACATTGTGCTTCCATACCTACAAGTATATTGTGGGCAATATTACAAGTAAGGGCCTTGTTACTTTTGCACTGTGAGCCACCCAAATGTTGATTGGTGTTAGTGCTGTCTTGAGTTTGAAGCAGTCATACTTTAGTTTAGCAGGAACCTGGAGGACCAATGGGTAAGAATACCCCTACCCCACATACCAGGCTTCCTCCCTGGCTTCTAGCCCCAGGGCTCTCCTGATTCATTCACATCCCTGGTCTTCACTGCCCCCTGTATCCCTGAGGCTCCTCCTACTTATTTATGGCTGCTCATGCTCTCTGTCCTAGGGGATCAGGCAGGGAAGCGTTAACATGCCTGCCTGATCCCTGCTGCTTGTGCTATCAGGCTGCCGCTCTTCCCCAGGCTGAACCTGGCCTAGAAAGCAGCAGTGGTGGTGGTGGCAGTGGCTGGGTAGGCCAGTTAACCTGTCCAGGACAGACGGCATGGACAGCCACAAGTGGGAGTGAGGAAAGAGCGTCAGTGAGAGGATTTGGGGTGCTGGGGCAGAGGGGGAGGGCCCAGTTTGGGCCAGCAGGGGAGGGAGGTGGATAGGATGTATACACTAAGGTGTAGCCTAAAGTGGGTGCCCTGAAGTAGTGTAAGTTTGAGCCATGTAACAAGTGCTTAAAACTAATTTCAGGTGTGGGCAATCCAGATGTTAAGAGCTCCAGGAGCTGCTCAGTATTACCGTGTAACAAGGCCCTAACTTAATTACAACAGATTTCTCAATTCTTTTCATGTGATTCCCTGTATGAATGAACTTGAAAAAGCTCATTCTGATAGTGGTTCCTTCTGTTTCAACAACCCTGGCTTAAGTTTAGGAAATACCTTAGTGTAATATAATTACTTATGACTGACCAGTAGGAATTTATATAGATAGGTTTAACCAGGTCACTGTCTAATAGTCCCACAGCACTCACCATAGCTTGGTGCAGGACTAGTTAAGAGTGATTTTGGTTGCCCAGAAAATCCTAAGTTAATAATGTCTCTCTTACATTACATTCTGTTTGAATTCACACATATGTATTCATGGTATAAATAGAGTAGACATTATTAATGTTTAAGTGGAATGGAATCACCTTGAATTATTCAAACAATATATGAAAATAGATGGTAAAAATGACAACAGTAAATATGTACAAATTTGAATCATGAAATTAAAAATATTTTTTAAGACTTAACTAAGTAAATTCAGCTACAAAATACTATAACCTATAAAAGGACAAAGATGTGTTATGTAGGTTAGATTAGGTATTTCTTTTGCATGTCTTTTTAAAGAACTGTTTTTCTTCCTCCCTTCCTAATATGAGATCCACAGGAACAGCCAAAAAAACAAGGATAGAAGAGAAATAATGAAATGATTATACACAATGTAACTTTGTATATTTGCAAGCTGGAGAAAAAACAAAAATGTTTACCTCCTCCTACTCTCTTTCAGTGCCAGCAATCTTAAGTGTTACTAGTAACAATAGTAGTAAAGAGAAAAAAAGGAGCATTATTTTTAACTTGACGTTGTCCATTTAAACTCAGTACAAACTGGCATTGGAGCATATTGCAGAGGTATCTTACTGATCTGTGACACTGAATTTTCACCGCCATCATCACAGCTTTCAAAGAAAATATAGAACTGATCATTTGCTATAGATAATATGAAGCTTAAATTTTATACTACCTTCTCTATTTACTTCCCATACAGTTTTTATGCCTGGCCTGGATGTGAGGTTGATGGCTGCCTATCCACATGCTGGTTTGCATTCTAAGTAGAATGCAGCAGACCAGACTTGATTAATTGAGTCTGCTCTGCATTCCAGTTAGAAAGCTGCAGCTTGACCTCACCATCCTGTGTAGAAGCCCTGAGGGGTTTAAAAATGGAGTGCTGGAGTGCTTTATCTAAACCTCTGAAGTGCTTTATCTAAACCTTCTTGAATATGGTTTAGATAAAACTTCCCATGGCCATTTTTAAACATGAAGGGGCTTAATGCACGTGATGGTGAGGCATTTTAATTAGAATGTCTATCTAATTACAGAGCATGATTGGATTAGAAGTTAATGAACAGCAGCACCAAAGTATAAATGAACTTGCTTGCCCCCTGCACACTTTCAGAATCCTTGCCTCAAGATTTTTAATCCAGCTCAGGATCTTTATGAGGCAACATTTGAGTTATATCTTGAGCTAAAATTACAGTGAAGACAAGCCTTTAGAAAGCACAAAACAGATGGCACTGAGGGAAAGGGAGTAACAAAGAGGCAAAGCATCCAGGTCATGTGCACCTATCTCCTGCTAATGTGTATTCTTAATAAAACCATTTTTAGAATTGTACAGACATCCCCAGGTACTAACAGTCCATCATCAGGCATCATGTTGGAATTGCGTTTTATTTTCATACCTTGGCTGAGATTTTCAAATCTAATTAGACATACGTATCCTTGTTTATTACCTTAAGATTTCCTGAAGCTGTCATGAGTTAATTAAGTGAAAAACAGAATTTGCTACTCTGTAATGAAGTGTAGTGGAACATTACGTGAAGTTTATTCCTCTTTACAAGTGTTACTTTTGCTGATTTGGAAAATTCAAAGCTTCAAATAATGTAAGCACCTAAGTAGACCTCTTCAAGAACTGTTCACTTTGTTTATTTCTTTACTCGGAATAACAAATACATTCTAGTTTAGCAAATCTACTCTGCAGAACAAAACCTCATTAAAAAAAAAAAGATTTGGAGTTTTATTTGCTTAATACTTCAATGCTAACATGTTAGGGGGAGGAGATATTAGTCAAAAGTTTATTATCTTTATTTATTTTCAAGAAGCAAATTTATGTTGACCTATAAATGATTTCATTCATATCATGTCTTTTCCAGGACACTCAATTGGCATAATGCTGTCAAGCACAGTTACATGAATCACATTTACTCAATGGAATACAGGGTATATCTCCGATCACAGTAACAGAAAAAAAATACAACGCAAGTAATAGGAATTGAAATATAGGTGATGTGGATCATAGTTATGGGAAGATTTCCACGTGAAGGAAGCAAAAAGTTTGGTTCCGATTAGTTTAGAGGTGAGATGAAGAACAGTCAACTTAATAACAGGATAATGAATGGCATAAGACAAGTAAATTGGGTACCTTTTCCACCTGTTCTAAGCACGTAAGAAACAGGTACAAAAATCTTGTTGGGGTCAACTTAAGGTACTAGACATCTGTAAGAATAGAGAGAGTAGGTATATAAAACAGGAAATATAAATGTTTTGATGGGACATGAACCCTCATTTTATTAGACTATCTCTGGTAAATCAGAAGGAAACTTCTCTTCAGCTCTTGATTATTATGTAATGGTCCACTAAAGGATTTCTCTATATTCACCTTTGTCTTCATCTTCATCTGACGGTTGTGGTTTTGGATGCTGTTAGAGAGAATACTAGAAGAAATGTGTCCGTGCGCCTTTATTAGACGTTACTTTTTTTATGAAAAGGCTTTTGAACTCTGTACAGAATTAATTCTTTGCTTAGCAATTACATTTACCTTGTGTCCATGTTACCCAGTAAGAATGTAGCTAAGTCCACTTTTTATTGCTTTTCACTAATGTCCATTTCAGAACAACAATAATAGACTCCAGGCAAAGCATTTCTAAGGGATTAATTTACTATATGACTTAGGTGGTTAAAGTCAGTCTGCCATTTGCCTTATGCCTCACACAGCATAGCCCAGATTCAAAGTAATCCCCTGAAAATGCTCTGTCTTATTGTTTTCTAACAGCATACCAGAGGGCCATGTAACCCAAATGAAACTTAGAATAAGCAGAAATTCTATTATTGACTTAAACTGAAAAGTATGTTACATTCTGGCTATGATGGGCATTATATTTCTGCATTAGATCTTGGGGAAAAACAATATGGAACCACTAGAGCAGAAGTAACAAATGCCATCTGTTATATAAAATGACTTATCTACCTCAGGATATATCTGTCCAAAATTCCTCCAAGAGTTCATACTCCATTAATATCTATTATTTTAAAGTCATTTTGTGAAGTAAACCCCAAGATAAGCCGCTTGATATGCAGGTCTAGATTCCTCTTTGTCCTTGATTGTCACTGCACAATGTTAACCATATTTTCAGTAGGAACTGCATTGAGAAGCAGAGTATATTTTACATATAATTGTTGAATATCGTTCCTGCCCTCCAGCTATGGTGCCTTATCTAAATATTCTCTAGTATTCAGTCAATTGTGTTTGCTTCATGTAGAGTCTGTGAGGAACAAATATAATAAAATGGATAAAGAAGAGCATAGGTGGAATCTTTGTGGAAGGCGTTACATGCTGAGGTAAAATAATTATATTGTTCAATCAACCAAAATTTAAGGTTATAAGTGGAGTAATTGTGATACCCCTGGGGGTGTTAGTGGCTTTGTGTTTCAGTGTAAAGGTTACAGACGCTGTCTCTAGCTGACAAAAATTAAAGCTTATCAGAGCCAACGCACACGTTTGCAGAATGTCCCACCTGGACTTGTCTACACTGGCCATAGAATCATAGAAGTAGGGTCAGAAGGGACCTTGTAGATCTTCAAGTCCGACTCCCTGCCTGGGCAGGAGGAAAACTGGGCTCAAGTGACTCCAGCCAGGTAGGCATCAAGCCTCTTCTTAAAGACTCCAAGATCCCTTTCTGCCTCCGTGCTCTCAAGAAGGGAGTTTCCCATCTTATAAGTGTGCTGCTGGTTATTACTGCCCAAGTGCAGCACCCTGCACTTGTCAGTATTGAAGCGCATCCTGTTTTTGTTAGTCCACCCCTGTAACCTATCCAGGTCTTACTGCAGTCTTTCCCTCCCTACTAGCATGCTCACCTCATCCCAAATTTTGGTATCATCAGCAAATTTAAACAGGTTGCTTTTCACCCCGTTGTCCAAATCTCTGATAAAGTAATTGAACAGCGTGGGCCCAAGGACCAAGCCCTGGGGGACTCCACTGCTCACTTCTCCCCAGATCAAATATGACCCGTCCACCACCACCCTCTGAGTACGACCCTTGAGCCAATCTGCAATCCATCTGACTGTGTAGGCATCAATGCCACAGTCACCTAGTTTTTGAATGAGGATGGGGTGGGAGATGGTGTCAAAGGCCTTGCTGAAGTGCAGAAGGACTACATCCATGGCGACACCTGCATCCAATGCTTTTGTGACCTGATCATAAAAGGCAATCAGGTTGGTCTGAAACCGTGCTGGTTGCCCTTGAGCATCATCCCTGAAGCTGGCCCATCATAGATGTGCTCCTTGATGATCTTCTCAAAGAGTTTCCCTAGGATTGAGGTAAGACTGAGGGGCCTATAGTTGCCTGGGTCCTCCATCCTCTCTTTTTTGAAGATGGGGACCACGTTGGCTATCTTCCAATCATCTGGCACGCGGTCTGAGCATCACGAGTGCTCGTAAAGCCATGCCAAGGGCCCTGCAATTACCCCTTCTAGCTTCCTTAACACCCTGGGGTGGAGACCATCTGGACCCGCTGATCTGAACACGTCCAGCCCCTCCAGAAGCTCTCTAACCTGGTCCTCCCCAACCCGAGGCGGAGGCATTCCCCTCGAGTCTGTCTTACATCATGGTGGGGAAATCCCAGTCCCTGCCCAAGAAAACAGAGGTCAAGAATTGGTTAAAGAGTCATAGAAACTTGTTCTTTGTAACCAGGCCATAATGAATTCTGAGCATGCTGTAACAAAGGCAGCTGCCTTGTGTGGACATGACTTCTCTTTAACCTCCTAAGCCACCCAGGTGGCAAGCATATTTGTGCGTTCCCCTGTACCAAATGGATGATGCACATATCGGTGTAGTGTGGGAAAACCACGGGCACCATAAAATCCTTGGAGGACATGTATGCACAACCAGTATGTACAACCAGTGGCAGTAGCAGGGAGTAATGCTGTATTGCATGAGCAAAGGTGCAGCAGTTTGGGCAGAGGAAGCAGCCTACCTTGCAGGGGAAAGAAAAGAATTGTGTACTGAATCTGTTACAGGCAGAGATTAATGCCATGTTTGGTCAAAGCTAGTTTAATAATTTGAAGCCAACCACACTATGAACTATGAATGCTACTTCCTGCTCTTACAATTTCCAGTTAAATATTATAGCATTGATAGAGCCTCCCAGAACTTAGAGAACAGTTAAATCAAAAGCTATAAATGACGTATAAACAACCTTATATTTCTATGAAACTTACGGACTTCAAATACTTATGATTTCTTCTTAAGGAATAAGCAATGGCTGCCTAAATTTAATATTAATAGAGGCTTATTGAAAATAATTAGGGGATTGTTTTTAAACTTGAGGCCTAAGACCATACTTAAACACCTATATGAAGAAATGAAGATATGCTCTATTTCTGTCAATGCAAATGCTTAGCAGTTCCAAACCTAAACTACTTTCATTTAGGCACTAAATTTTGTGCACCAATGCTTGAAAATTTTAAACTGAAAGTGTTTAAGAGTTGGATCACTCAATTTGCTAAATCATCAAATTTTAGGACAGTATCTTGCCTTAGGCATATACATATTCATCCAATTAAAAAAACATCATGTTGCAATTTAATAAGCAATCAAACACAATGATAATGATGAAGCAAACCATATGTTCCCAGTACCTAGGAACATAAGATAACATTAAGAATGATTTAATCTGAGATATCTGTGCTTGAACTGGGATCATGAGGGTGGACAGATTACATTCTACCAATTCTTTTTGCTGATGTTGTAGAAAACAATTCTTAAAAAGGTACAAACAATCACTTTTTTTTCTAACTAAGTTTCTGTGGACAAGTCTTGCTAAACAAAAGTGTATGTTACACTAACACTGGATAAAATCCAAGAATCCTTCTCATCACAATAGCTGTGTCAAGGAAATCCCAGATTGCTGGAATAACTTAACTAAATTTAACAGAATTAAACCATATTGCTTTATAATTAAAGCTGGCCAGAGTATTTTTTACAAAATACATTGTTCTGCAAAATATTTCAGTTTTTGATGGAGACTTTATCAGAAGGGTTATTTATATTCAGGCTGAGTGTGGGCCACATTCCCTAGCCCACTGTCCAGCAGGTAATCCCCTATACAGAACCTGGATAGGCACAGCTTTGGTTGGGATGATCTAGTTGGGGATGGTCTTCCTTTCAGCAGGAGGTTCGGTTAGATGATTTCCTGAGGTTCCTTCCAACCCTAACTTTTTATGATTCTATGATTTTAAGTGTTTGCTCTTCCTGAATCAATTATCTAGGTGGAATTTTTTTTTTTACCTGAACAAGCTGAACAGGACTTGGACCTGGTTAAATCAAAACCTGAGTGATCAGAATGGACATTTCCTCCTTCAGCCCACAGCAGCCCAACATTTTTTAACTGACATTTTCACCCAGATCCATTTCCAGGAAAATATTTTTAAAAAATTGCTTTTCATTCCAATCCAGATTGAAGCAAATTTTGAAACCCACAGAAGTTTTTGTGAGTTATCTTTCTCTGATCAGCTCTATTTAAATTGTTCTGTAAGAAAAAAAAATCAAAGCATATGTAACTTATAAAGAATATCTACATTTAAGTCCAGATCACCCAAAAATCCGGAAGAGGTTAAATGGAAATTATTGGAAAGATCAATAGAAACAGGAACACACTTCCTGGAGGCACTTGGAGGATGCCAGTGCTGCTACAGGCATCAGTGAACTGTTTCTTAAACATATTCTCTGTTATCTACAAGTAAAGCTTGTTGTTTCTCCCCATTTGCCCCTAGCCTTGGTTTCAGTCATAGATTTCATAGACATTAGGGCTGGAAGGGATCTCGTAAGATCATCAGGTCCAGCCCCCTGCCTATGGGGCAGGAAGTCAGCTAGGGTCAAAGGAGCCCAGCAAGATAAACATCAAAATGTTTCTTGAAAGTGTGCAAACTAGGTGTTTGCACCACCTCTGGGGGGAGTCTGTTCCTGATGCACAGACCCCGTGTGTACTTACAGACTGCCATGAAGTCACCCCTGAGCCTGTGCTTCTCCAGGCTGAAGAGTCCTGTAGCTTGCAGCCTCTCTTCATAAGACCTGTTCTCATGCCATCAGATCATGCATGTGGCTCTCCTCTGGACTCTTTCAAGCTTCTCCACATCCTTCCGAAATTGTGGAGCCCAGAATTGGATGCAATACTCCAGCTGTGGCCTCACCAAGGCCAAGTACAGTGCGAGGATAACATCCCAGGTCTTGCTTGAGATGTGTTGGTAGATGCAAATCAGAGTTTTGTTTGCTTTGCCAGCTGCGGTATTGCATTTGTGGCTCATTCATCTCTGTATTGAATGCCATGAGGTTTTCATCTGCTCAACTTGCAAGCCTATCAAGGTTAGCCTGGATCACCAGTCTGTCCTCAAGCATGGAGACTCTTCCCCAAAGTTTGGTGTCATCAGCAAACTTGGCCAGTCTGCTTTTGACACCAGTATTCAGATCATTTATGAAGACATTAAAGAGTACAGGTCCAAGAACAGAGCCTTGGGGGGCACCACTAGTCACTGAGTGCCATGTTGATTTTGTTTCATCAACTACTACCAGTCTCTGGATCCCGGCTTACAGCCAGTTCTTCAGCCATCAGACTGTGGAGTAGTCAAGGCCACAACTGCCCAATTTTTCCATGAGGACATCATGGGTCACAAGGTCAAAGGCTTTTTTTAAAGTCCAAATATATAACATCAACCTCTTCCCTCTTGTCCAGGTGATACATCACCTGGTCATAGAAGGAAATGAGATTGGTCAGTCAAACTCATGTTGGCTATCCTTCAGAATGTTGCCTTCTGTTAGCCTGTCAAGAATGGTTTCTTTGATAATTTTTCCCAAAATCTTCCCAGGGATTGAGGTCAGACTGATTGGCCTGTAGTTTCCTGTGTCTTCTTTCCTGCCTTTCTTGAAGATGGGAACCACATTGGACCTCTTCCAATCTTCAAGTATTTCACCTGAGCACCACGAGTTCTCAAATATGCTCACCAGTGGCTGTGCTGTGATGTCTGCCAGTTCCTTTAGAACTCACGGGTGCAACTTTTCCAGACCAGCTGATTTATAGGGGTCCAGCCTCTCAGTATGCTCCCCCACAAGATCCATACCAATGGTGGGCATATATTCATCTTCACCCCAGTCATCCTGCATCATGTTAGGCAGGGTGGTCCTTTAGGCTGGTGAAAAACTGACACAAAGTAATCATTAAGCAGATTGACTTTTTCCTGTGTGTCGGTAGTCAGCTGCCCCAGCTGGTTTAGCAGGGGTACAATGTTGTCCTTGTTTTTCTTTTGACTCCCCCCCCCCCCCCATATCTGAAGAAAGACTTTTTATTGTCCTTGATTCACATAGCCAGATGGAGTTCAGTTGCAGCCTTGACTTCTAGTCTGCTCCCTGCAGGTTTAGGCCAGTGCAATATTTTCCTCCTTAGTGGTGTTTCCTGTCCTTCATCCATTATATGCCTCTCTTTTTAGACATAAGAAGTCCATGGGTTCCCTGTTGAGCCAAAGGCGTTGTTGAGCCCTTTTACCACCTTTCCTACAGGTGGGGATGGACTCCCCTTGTGTTTCTAGGATTGCTTCCTTGATGAGCCACCATTCATCATAAACTCTGCTTCCTGTAAAATCATGGCTCTCAGGGCCTCAAGAACAAGCCTCCTGAGCTTATGATACTTAGCTTTCCTAAAGTCAAGGACTACTGCATTGCTGGCTGACTTGCCAGCTTCGTGATAGATAATGAAAGTGATCAACTCATGATCATTGTCACCAGCTTCCCTTCAATTCTTTGGTTGCTGATTGGATTATC
This sequence comes from Crocodylus porosus, assembly GCF_001723895.1. NCBI lineage: Eukaryota > Metazoa > Chordata > Crocodylia > Crocodylidae > Crocodylus > Crocodylus porosus. The sequence goes on along the minus strand of NW_017728906.1, from coordinate 181,901,632 downwards.
CCCTTTGGCTAGTACCTGGTCCAGCAGAGCCTTGCCTCTTGTCAGCCCGTAAATTTCTTGGGATAGGTAGAGCTCATCTATGCATGTAAGAAAGCTTTGTGACTGATCAGATTTGGCTATGTGCTCATTCCATGAGATGTCCGGGTAGTTGTAGTCTACTATGATGATCATGCAGCGAGAGCATGCAGCCACAGCCAGTTCCCTGAAGAATTCTTGGTCAAGCACTTGTTCCTGGTTTGGGGGTCTGCAGCAAACTCCTACTATTGTATCCCCTTCACTATGTTCCCTTCATATTCTAACCCAAAGGGTCTCCAGTTGTCCTCCTTGGGTGCCAGTCTTAGCTTGTAGGGATGTGAATCTCTCCTTCACATAGAGAGCTACACCCTTTTTTCAGCATGGTCTCTCCTGTACAGGGTATAGCCATTTATATAAGTTGTCCAGTCATAGGAGGGGTCCCACCAAAGTTCTTTCCACACTCAGTCCCACCTGGGCAGGCTGGGCCTCCTCATAGGGTCAGGAGGGAACTGTACCCACAATTTACAAACCAAGTTATGATCCAGGGTTTTCTTTGTGGCTTTAAATAAAACATTTCAAAACCATTCAGAAATATTTAATGAACTTATAAGAATCTTACTATGCAAACTAAAAGAAAAAAATTCTTCATGTGATAAAACCCTCTAGAAAGATTATTAATGATTTCATAGCCACATTTCTTATAACTCTGGAGTTATAATCTAGTCCCAGTGTCCAGAATATTGAAGTCATGTACCATACTTAGTAGTTACATGACACTTTTTAATAAAAGCCATCCATACACATGGGCTAGGTACAGACATTTGGAGAGGTTAGTTTACCCAGGTGCAGACTCTACAGTTAAAATGACTTAACTAGGGATCTAAGTGTGAACTGTATAGAAGTTCAGGAAGTTTAGATTGGTCTAGAAATGGGAAAACCAATCTAAAGTGTATTTCCAAGGTCTAAGCGGTAGATATCCATCTCAGGCTGTATGTACAAAGTGGGTAGTAATAACTTCTTTTCAGCAGGAAGGTATTCATATTTTGGTCCTGTGCCTTGGGAAAAAATCTTTATTTAATAGGACCGTGTACCATCTTCTCTAAAGGGATGAGTCAGGCAGGAGAGCACATGTGCATAAATTGTCAGTTGCCTGAGCTTGTATTCTCATTCTCATTCAGTATTGGCTGCTAGTCCCAAATTCCAAGCCAGTTAATCCAGCTTCTGTTACTCCCCGATGTATTGGGATGTTACTCATGCAATAGATTGGTGTCCTGGCTCAGTGAACCCTTTTAAAGCTAATGATATTGTCCATGCCACAAAGTTTAATGAGTGTTTACCACCTCACTGGCTACCTCTATGTAATATTGTTGACTTAACATATTTAAACTTGAGTCATTGTAATGGAAATAGGTGTTAAATAAAAGCAAGAAATACTAAGTCTTTATTTCACTAAAATCAAGTGTGACGGCTCCAGAAGCATTTTCAACATTACGTTAATTAAATGCAATACCACAGAGAATTTTCTAACTAAATACTTTCCTGTAAAGTTATTTGCAGAACCATTGTTATTAAACAGGCACCAGGAAACAAAAAATATCTGTGGCCAAGTGCAGTGAACCTTTAATGCCAGTCCGTTGGGTCCTTTAACAGTGAGCTATGGTAGGGGGTGCAGATTTCAGTGACTACTTTCTTTCATGTTCTGAAAAGGGGGAGTTTGGAAATAACAAAGTCAAGAACAACAGAGCCTTGCATAGACTGTGAGTTGTGTTCCTGTCATCAGAGAATTAAAACTATTACTTAACAAGTATTAAGAGATCAGAATGTGGTTGCCTATAAGAAAGGTAGCAAAAAGTAGAGATGGCTCTTGTGAACTTTATAAAAAATTCCTTCTAACCAGAGGTATAACCGGTAGAGTTTGCCCCTGTGGCAAGTGTCCTTACACCACCCTCACTCCTGTATACAGGGGGATGGTGCTGATCAGAGGAAGTGCTGGTTCAGCCAGCAGTTACAGGGCTAATGT
>NW_017728906.1:181850379-181899586 GCF_001723895.1 Crocodylus porosus | reverse complement strand
CTACATTTAAGTCCAGATCACCCAAAAATCTGGAAGAGGTTAAATGGAAATTATTGGAAAGATCAATAGAAACAGGAACACACTTCCTGGAGGCACTTGGAGGATGCCAGTGCTGCTACAGGCATCAGTGAACTGTTTCTTAAACATATTCTCTGTTATCTACAAGTAAAGCTTGTTGTTTCTCCCCATTTGCCCCTAGCCTTGGTTTCAGTCATAGATTTCATAGACATTAGGGCTGGAAGGGATCTCGTAAGATCATCAGGTCCAGCCCCCTGCCTATGGGGCAGGAAGTCAGCTAGGGTCAAAGGAGCCCAGCAAGATAAACATCAAAATGTTTCTTGAAAGTGTGCAAACTAGGTGTTTGCACCACCTCTGGGGGGAGTCTGTTCCTGATGCACAGACCCCGTGTGTACTTACAGACTGCCATGAAGTCACCCCTGAGCCTGTGCTTCTCCAGGCTGAAGAGTCCTGTAGCTTGCAGCCTCTCTTCATAAGACCTGTTCTCATGCCATCAGATCATGCATGTGGCTCTCCTCTGGACTCTTTCAAGCTTCTCCACATCCTTCCGAAATTGTGGAGCCCAGAATTGGATGCAATACTCCAGCTGTGGCCTCACCAAGGCCAAGTACAGTGCGAGGATAACATCCCAGGTCTTGCTTGAGATGTGTTGGTAGATGCAAATCAGAGTTTTGTTTGCTTTGCCAGCTGCGGTATTGCATTTGTGGCTCATTCATCTCTGTATTGAATGCCATGAGGTTTTCATCTGCTCAACTTGCAAGCCTATCAAGGTTAGCCTGGATCACCAGTCTGTCCTCAAGCATGGAGACTCTTCCCCAAAGTTTGGTGTCATCAGCAAACTTGGCCAGTCTGCTTTTGACACCAGTATTCAGATCATTTATGAAGACATTAAAGAGTACAGGTCCAAGAACAGAGCCTTGGGGGGCACCACTAGTCACTGAGTGCCATGTTGATTTTGTTTCATCAACTACTACCAGTCTCTGGATCCCGGCTTACAGCCAGTTCTTCAGCCATCAGACTGTGGAGTAGTCAAGGCCACAACTGCCCAATTTTTCCATGAGGACATCATGGGTCACAAGGTCAAAGGCTTTTTTTAAAGTCCAAATATATAACATCAACCTCTTCCCTCTTGTCCAGGTGATACATCACCTGGTCATAGAAGGAAATGAGATTGGTCAGTCAAACTCATGTTGGCTATCCTTCAGAATGTTGCCTTCTGTTAGCCTGTCAAGAATGGTTTCTTTGATAATTTTTCCCAAAATCTTCCCAGGGATTGAGGTCAGACTGATTGGCCTGTAGTTTCCTGTGTCTTCTTTCCTGCCTTTCTTGAAGATGGGAACCACATTGGACCTCTTCCAATCTTCAAGTATTTCACCTGAGCACCACGAGTTCTCAAATATGCTCACCAGTGGCTGTGCTGTGATGTCTGCCAGTTCCTTTAGAACTCACGGGTGCAACTTTTCCAGACCAGCTGATTTATAGGGGTCCAGCCTCTCAGTATGCTCCCCCACAAGATCCATACCAATGGTGGGCATATATTCATCTTCACCCCAGTCATCCTGCATCATGTTAGGCAGGGTGGTCCTTTAGGCTGGTGAAAAACTGACACAAAGTAATCATTAAGCAGATTGACTTTTTCCTGTGTGTCGGTAGTCAGCTGCCCCAGCTGGTTTAGCAGGGGTACAATGTTGTCCTTGTTTTTCTTTTGACTCCCCCCCCCCCCCCATATCTGAAGAAAGACTTTTTATTGTCCTTGATTCACATAGCCAGATGGAGTTCAGTTGCAGCCTTGACTTCTAGTCTGCTCCCTGCAGGTTTAGGCCAGTGCAATATTTTCCTCCTTAGTGGTGTTTCCTGTCCTTCATCCATTATATGCCTCTCTTTTTAGACATAAGAAGTCCATGGGTTCCCTGTTGAGCCAAAGGCGTTGTTGAGCCCTTTTACCACCTTTCCTACAGGTGGGGATGGACTCCCCTTGTGTTTCTAGGATTGCTTCCTTGATGAGCCACCATTCATCATAAACTCTGCTTCCTGTAAAATCATGGCTCTCAGGGCCTCAAGAACAAGCCTCCTGAGCTTATGATACTTAGCTTTCCTAAAGTCAAGGACTACTGCATTGCTGGCTGACTTGCCAGCTTCGTGATAGATAATGAAAGTGATCAACTCATGATCACTGTCACCAGCTTCCCTTCAATTCTTTGGTTGCTGATTGGATTATCCCCTTTGGCTAGTACCTGGTCCAGCAGAGCCTTGCCTCTTGTCAGCCCGTAAATTTCTTGGGATAGGTAGAGCTCATCTATGCATGTAAGAAAGCTTTGTGACTGATCAGATTTGGCTATGTGCTCATTCCATGAGATGTCCGGGTAGTTGTAGTCTACTATGATGATCATGCAGCGAGAGCATGCAGCCACAGCCAGTTCCCTGAAGAATTCTTGGTCAAGCACTTGTTCCTGGTTTGGGGGTCTGCAGCAAACTCCTACTATTGTATCCCCTTCACTATGTTCCCTTCATATTCTAACCCAAAGGGTCTCCAGTTGTCCTCCTTGGGTGCCAGTCTTAGCTTGTAGGGATGTGAATCTCTCCTTCACATAGAGAGCTACACCCTTTTTTCAGCATGGTCTCTCCTGTACAGGGTATAGCCATTTATATAAGTTGTCCAGTCATAGGAGGGGTCCCACCAAAGTTCTTTCCACACTCAGTCCCACCTGGGCAGGCTGGGCCTCCTCATAGGGGCAGGAGGGAACTGTACCCACAATTTACAAACCAAGTTATGATCCAGGGTTTTCTTTGTGGCTTTAAATAAAACATTTCAAAACCATTCAGAAATATTTAATGAACTTATAAGAATCTTACTATGCAAACTAAAAGAAAAAAATTCTTCATGTGATAAAACCCTCTAGAAAGATTATTAATGATTTCATAGCCACATTTCTTATAACTCTGGAGTTATAATCTAGTCCCAGTGTCCAGAATATTGAAGTCATGTACCATACTTAGTAGTTACATGACACTTTTTAATAAAAGCCATCCATACACATGGGCTAGGTACAGACATTTGGAGAGGTTAGTTTACCCAGGTGCAGACTCTACAGTTAAAATGACTTAACTAGGGATCTAAGTGTGAACTGTATAGAAGTTCAGGAAGTTTAGATTGGTCTAGAAATGGGAAAACCAATCTAAAGTGTATTTCCAAGGTCTAAGCGGTAGATATCCATCTCAGGCTGTATGTACAAAGTGGGTAGTAATAACTTCTTTTCAGCAGGAAGGTATTCATATTTTGGTCCTGTGCCTTGGGAAAAAATCTTTATTTAATAGGACCGTGTACCATCTTCTCTAAAGGGATGAGTCAGGCAGGAGAGCACATGTGCATAAATTGTCAGTTGCCTGAGCTTGTATTCTCATTCTCATTCAGTATTGGCTGCTAGTCCCAAATTCCAAGCCAGTTAATCCAGCTTCTGTTACTCCCCGATGTATTGGGATGTTACTCATGCAATAGATTGGTGTCCTGGCTCAGTGAACCCTTTTAAAGCTAATGATATTGTCCATGCCACAAAGTTTAATGAGTGTTTACCACCTCACTGGCTACCTCTATGTAATATTGTTGACTTAACATATTTAAACTTGAGTCATTGTAATGGAAATAGGTGTTAAATAAAAGCAAGAAATACTAAGCCTTTATTTCACTAAAATCAAGTGTGACGGCTCCAGAAGCATTTTCAACATTACGTTAATTAAATGCAATACCACAGAGAATTTTCTAACTAAATACTTTCCTGTAAAGTTATTTGCAGAACCATTGTTATTAAACAGGCACCAGGAAACAAAAAATATCTGTGGCCAAGTGCAGTGAACCTTTAATGCCAGTCCGTTGGGTCCTTTAACAGTGAGCTATGGTAGGGGGTGCAGATTTCAGTGACTACTTTCTTTCATGTTCTGAAAAGGGGGAGTTTGGAAATAACAAAGTCAAGAACAACAGAGCCTTGCATAGACTGTGAGTTGTGTTCCTGTCATCAGAGAATTAAAACTATTACTTAACAAGTATTAAGAGATCAGAATGTGGTTGCCTATAAGAAAGGTAGCAAAAAGTAGAGATGGCTCTTGTGAACTTTATAAAAAATTCCTTCTAACCAGAGGTATAACCGGTAGAGTTTGCCCCTGTGGCAAGTGTCCTTACACCACCCTCACTCCTGTATACAGGGGGATGGTGCTGATCAGAGGAAGTGCTGGTTCAGCCAGCAGTTACAGGGCTAATGTAGCAACAGCTACCAATTCCCATCCTGAGAGATGCTTTAAAACCAGAGATTCAGGGGTGAAAAGAAGGGCTGAAAGTGCAAGCAAGAGAGTTAACAACCTGGCTGCTGGCTAAGCCAACATCTCCCACTGCAGCAGTGGCATCTCAACAGGGTGGTATGGGGTGGTGGCCTAGAGGGAGGTGAGGCTTATGGGTACACTCCTGCCTGCACTCCCCGCACCTGGAGCCTTGAGTCAGCTTCCTCCATGCCAGTGCCTCCCCTTATCAGTGCCTGCATCACATGCCCACTCAATCATTCCTAGTTATGCTACTGCTGCAAATTCTGAAGTACCAGAGATTCCTTGTGGGACTGGAGAGAGGGGTTTTAAACAGAGGGACTGAACAGTGAGATTGCATTTTGTTTTAAATCTCATGGCTGATCAGGAAACCTTTGCATCCTTTTATTGCTAACAGCTGATATAAAGAGCAACACACAGGAAGCTATTTGAATGGATAGTAAGCTAATTTTTATAAAATCCATAATTAGAACCCTATAGGACCTGGAATTTTCATGAGAATTTCTAATTGTCTGCTTTCCTTTTTCTTATGAAATAGAATGACAACAAGCTTTGAAATTTCTTGCCAAATGAAATTCCAAGGGGAAAAAAAATTATCTTAATTTTGTAATAGGAATTAAAGGGAATTTTAAAAGAAACAGTTGTTTCAGTTGAACACTTGAAATGGACTTTTTGGCATTTTTAAATGCTCTGTTTTGATTTTATTTCCTCCAAAATGAATTTTTGTTTAAAGTACCTAGTTTCCATGAAATGTTTCTCTGTCATGGAATTGGCATTTCCTGAAAGAAAAAAAATCATGCTGGAAAAGAAATCATATTATCTCTACCTACGAACTATTTGTGTTTTTCTTGCCATCTGCCGACATCTTATCTAGCAATTTTATTGACAGAATGAGAGGTCTGTGGTAACGTATATAACTAGCTTATTATTCTGATCTGTTTGACATGCTTCTATGAAGATGAAATAAGGTATCAAAGAAAGAATCATATCCTTATAGAATTATCCCTATCCGTTGCTTATCCAACTTCTTGAAAACCTCCAGGAAGGAGATTCCACAGTACGCAGTTCCCTTTAATACTGCGCATAATCCAAAAAGGTGTCACCAAAACACTACATTTGTAATGATTTTGTTGGGTACAATGCATACCATAACCAACGCACAAAACTTAGAAAAACTTCAGAAGGTACCAAAAAGGTAAAAGCAGTCCTCTTGTCCAGAACAAAGATGCTATAGGGAGAGAGAAGTGCCCAATTGTGTGTAGCCTGATTGTGTTCAGCTCCTCTGCCAACCCGCCCTTGCAGGGTTTGTGGACTAACCTCTGCCCTGCTTTGTCTGCTTTGATTGAGCCCAGCTGGACCCACCCTTGGGATGTCACAGAGCTGAGGCAGCAAAGCCCCTGTTCCCCAACCCAAGCCTTGGGAGGCCCAGGGCGGCAGCGAGGTGGGAAATGGATTTTACCCAGCAACCTGGCTTTTCTCTCCACGGTCTGGCTGGGTGATGACCAGGGATCCTGGTTTTCTCTGATTAAAAAAAAAAAAAATCCCCAATTTTTGCTTTAAGAAAAGTAATCTAAAAATCCACATTTGCCCATGATTAAAATGAAACACCACTAATGTATAGAGCTGTATTTCATTTTAATCATGGAAAAATGTGGATTTTGGGTTACCTTTTTTAAATTGAAAATTGGGGATTTTTTTTTTATCAGGAACCCTGGTGATCATGCCAGCCTTGCCCCTGTGCTAGACCCAGCCTCTCAGCATCATGGAACAGGGGTGCAGGGACCAGAGCCCCCCATCCTAGCCCTGCCCCCATAGCTGAGAGGCCTGGTCTGGTGTAGGGCCAAGGCTGGGTAATCAACCTGCCAGGCACTGGGGAAAAAGCCCCTCCTGTGCCCTCCCCACAATGTGCAGACCCCAGCTGGGGGGGCTGTGGCTAGGACAGGGGGGCACTCTGTCTCTACCCTGCCATCCCCGTCACTGCCAGGCTCGCCATGTCTACCAGCTCTGGAAGTCTAGGGCAGGGGAGGGTGGACAGTGACAGCAGGGGGCCAGGGGAATGTGACTGATGGCCAATTGGGGATGGCCCTCCTTGGCTGGGCTCTGCTGCCAGGCAGGGAGATATGCAGCAGTGCCCCCATGCCTTTTGGCCCAGCCAGTTAGGCATATGCCTGCTTCTACACCCCCGCCCTGCCCAACAAGGGTGAACACATGTTACGCTTGCTCATGATCCAATTTTTGCAGCTTACAGAAACCCGCAAAGGTTGGATTGATTCTGCCTCAGGCTTTATGACTGTCTGTACTTAGCCAAAATGAAAGCGTTGGCAATATGCCACCACTATGCAAGCTGGAGACACTAACTGGATACTGAAGGAGCTGCTGTTGGTGAAATGCATGTGGACTGAACCACTGAGCGATTAGGAGAAACCATGGAAAGTCAGGGGAACTTTTAAATTACTTAGAACTTTATCTGAATTGCAACAAAGGCACATTTTAGAAAAAGGAAGTTGGCGATGATTTTTCCTGAATCAGTTATTTTAATGGTTGTTTAGCAAGGAAGAGTTACCATTGTTGTAGTCACTAGCAATTGGACAATAATATTGAAAGTTAATTGGTAACTCTAGCTCTCTCATTTGGTACTCTAATTACTTGCCTTGGCAAACAAAGCTGCCTAAGGAAAATAAAACTGGAATAGACATCATGTCAGAAGGCTGGAGTTACAGAAGCTTTAGGCTAAATTATCAGAAATGTTGTTGCTTGCAGAAAGTTCATATGTTTTTGGTGTCTTGCTTGAAGTGCTTTTCTGTTCTGAAATTGCCAGCAAATTGGTGCTTGATTTCATGTAACACTTTTCACCAAAGTTTTTGGACTGAAATTGTCTCCAGTCCACAATCCCTTGATTCGGAATTTTTTTTTTAAGGAAAAAGAAAAAATCCTTTAAGAAAAAAATGTCACTTCCAAATGGTTTAATGACTTTCTTGCCTGAGAGCAAACATGGTGCTATGATGCTAATAGGGAAGGAGAAGAGTTGCACCAGTTAAATAGAGTGTGTTGCTATCCTGTAATATTTCCTTTTAGAGAAAATGGGCAAAAAGAGGCTGCTTAATGTAAAGAATGATTTCTGAGTACCTAGAAGAAGGATGTCTCCTTGATAGAAGTCCTTATACTCTCAAAACCCTGTTGAGCTGTCCATTTTGCATCCATTTGAAACAAAATATATATATATAGCGTGTTAGCAGAGATCACTATGTATCAGTGGTTTTCCTTTGATGTATTGTCCGACTTAGAGTAAAATATTAATGCACCTTTGTTTTAATTTATGACTTGTTCCTAACAAGGTTACCAATCTGTACACTAAGTAGGGTGGCCCCTATATGCTCCTTCTGTCTTGTGTACCCTGTATAAACTATGGAAAGGAATTTAATTAAAGCCCCTACTTACTCCAATAGCTGAAGCCTTGTCGGTTTAATTGATTCTTGGTCAAAATAATATTGATTGGATAAAAGCAAATCCATTTCTCCAACAATTAAAACATTTAAGTAGGCTCCATCTCCCTTTTGATACGGGACACGAAACCACTGGTGGCTGCTCCCTGGTTGATGTTGATCGTTAGCAAATGAATTAGTGTACATTTGCATTGGTATCTGTCTTGTTTTAACATCATAATATCTTACTACATTAAAGTACTCTAATGTTCAGCTGTCGAGTATCAGGCATTCATGTAAAGAGACTTTATTGTGTCTGTGTGTGAGTAAGCTTGTTCATTTTTGCATCTGAGCCTGTGCTGAGTGTTCTCAACCCTTAGAGTGCAAGTGACTAGCAAGTGAGGGCACTTAGCATCAAAAAGCATTGGTCCCCTTACTTGGAAAAACACTCCTTCTGAGAATTCCTGAGATATTGTCAGGATACTGATCCCTCAATTTTAAGGTCAGAAGGGATCATTATGACCTTCTCATTGGATCGTCTATATAACACAGTACAAAAAACTCACCTGCCCATAATTCCTGTTTGAAAGGCGTAGACTAGCAGAGCACACAATAGTAGAAGTCAAGTGTGCTTTCTTGAAGTTACTTGAGCCCCCATCCCCTTCACCCCAACTTATCCACCTCATGAATCTTTTCATAAATATACATATGTATATGCTTACCTTTCACCATGAGAGTAGTCACCTTGACTTCAATGTGAGTACTAAGGTGCTTCAAGCCAACCACCTTTGATGACTGAAGCTTAAACCTGTAAGCTCGTTTAGGTGGAGGCTGCCTTTCTGTTATTCATGTCAACAATCTGTGGTTGTGCTCAGCTTTCTGCAATAAAATTGTAAATAATAGTAGACAAAATAGTGATAAAGGTAGCTTAAAATGAAACTCATTTGAATACACTAAGCTTCTGCAATCATCAGTAAGCCTGTGTAAGGTGTAAATAAAAATTGGGAATAAATTCTCTGCTATTCTATCTCTGATGTCAGTGGCATTTGACCATCAGAGAACATTGTCCTTCATCTTTCAATCAGGCAAGGGTGCTGGCACAAAGAAGGCAATTATTACTTTATTCTCATTGCATGTGTTGCTTGTGTCCGAGTTTGAAAAGGGTTAAGTGGTTGATTTTGGGATGCGGTCTTACAGAATCAGTTGCAGTGTAAGTATATTTTTCACATAACGCAGAGAAACTCATTTTCACATGGCTTTTTTATTATTATTTTGGATGGTGTACAAAAACATATAAAGGGCAAAAACTAATTCCTAGTCATCTTGCTGATTGGTACTGCATAATGGCATAATGATAGTTTTTATGTAAGATGATAATGTTGGAAGTTATATGAGACTGCATGGGCTTCAATTTAAGGGATGGCATTTGAATCATTCCTTTGTTTGGTTTAAGCTATGATTGAAGTGCTTTTAAAATAGAGTATGTGCTACCTAATGATCTATTTCAAGTTTTAAACTTTCCAAGAGTTAGAAATTCTGTTTTGCTTTTTTTTAAAGGATCTCCCTCAGCTATTTATAATGAATAAGTTGATCTCTTTACTTCACCTTATTTGTCTTATTGACAGTAATCTCATGGGATCTAATTTGGAGCCTTAGAAAAATGATAAACCAAAAAAAAAGATGATTTTTGCCCCCTTCCATTTTTTTCTTTATTTGCATTTTTGTTTTGTTTGTTTATAGCAGAAGATTAGAGAAACGAAAAATAGCATTATTTGGCCTAGCTTTCCCACAGCATATGTCGCCCTTCAAGCATGCATATGTGCATTTTGATGTCCTCTACTTGTTGAAATCACAATAATTCAGAGGATTTATAGGCCCTATAGTGTAAACTGAGACTTTTTATCAGCACAGTAAGTGTAACGAAAGTAATTTAGGAGCGGGAGGATCATGGCCTTTTACTTGACACCATCAGTGGTCATAATGGCATTTATAGATTTGGTCCAGGAGTGTGTGTGGGGGGGGGTGCTTTAATTAGAGCGGCAACAAGAGTCACTTTAATTAAAGCGCCTGGAGCATCGTGTGTATCAGCATCCCCACACCGAAAAATTGCAGTATGGGCATTTTAATTAGAGCTCATTGAACAAGCTTTAGTTAAAGTGCCCCCACTGCCATTTTTCAGTGTGGGGACACTGGTACACGTGATACTAGAGTCTGCTGGAGCGCGGTAATTACCATGCTTCAGCAGACTTGATTAATTGAATCTGTTCCAATGTGCTGTAATCACAGTGCATCAGAGCAGCCTCAGGGGTATAAAAATACCAAATTTGGGTATATGTCCTGGACATGTTTTCTGAAGTGTACTTCTCCTTCACTGGGTCTTGAAAAAAAATCCTATTAGTATTATTAGTTATTATCTATTAATTATTATTTTAATATGACAGTACTTTGAGGAATGCCCCTAGAGTACAGATAACCAGGTGTTTGGGCTGGCTAGTACAGGGGTAGAAGTAAGCATGTTGTGTGGTTATATTTTGTTCTTACCAGGTTTTAACTGAATACCTATGAAGTTACAATTTGTTTTTTCAATTAGCAAGTTGTTTTTCCTGTTATTGTTTCTAGAGCTCATTGTACTGCAGGATCCAATTCACAGTATTCTTGCTTTAAAACAGCTGCTAATTATTTGTCTTGGAGACTGGCTTACTTCCTACCTTTGCTGGGCTTCTTGAAGGTTGGACCTTAATTCAATAGTACATCCAGGGAAGCCGCTCTTCCCGTTATAGGTATCCCCTATGTCCCAATCTCTTTATTCTTTTTATACCTCTGCATGAAGTACTTTCTCCCATTTTAATTTGGGCCTAGCTATGTGGAGAACAGCATCTGTATGTCTCCTAAGTTGCCAAGCAGGTGGTGCAGTTTTCATGTACACTAAAGGTAATGCTATCGCTCCAGAGTGATGCAAACCTCCACACTCAGCAGTTTTCCTCATTAAGACACAATCAATCCCTACAATTGTTATTATGCTTGGAGGGCCATTAACCATGTTGTCAGTATCATTGGATTTTAAACCAGTGTAGCGACCTGTTTTTCCTTCTCCCAAGCCATTGCTCTCTAGAGATTTTTTTTATTATTATTATTCTTAGTGCAGTATGAAAGGAATGGTCTTTTTTTCTGCCTCTTTTCCCTCTGGGGAGCATCTGTCCACCTATCTGCATGTGATTGCTGCTGGTGCCACTTTCTGGAAATTTCTCACACAGAATAATGCGTGGTAAAGCGAAAGGAGGCAGCAGGCTGCATTTCCTCAGTTTTTGTTTAGTGTCAGATTAAAGACAGAAATAAAAGGTTACAGCATGTTCTTTCTTCTGTTGCCTTTTAAAACTGTGTTAACCTTCTTTAGTGGGGTGGGAGAAGCTTAGCTGCATTTTTACTGTCTGACCTGGCCTTTTAAAATTAGACCTGCTGACACCTCATGAAAATTGTCTAGAAGTGTTTTGTTTAGTCAGTTTGGGCCACATTGCACATATTTGATTATAGATTTTCTCCTGAAAGCAGCAAGTCTATTTCAAGATCACATCTGTTCCTGTTCTTTCCTCATTTTCTTTGTGATAACCTCATTTCTGGGACAATTTCAAGTCATACACTGAATACTTTGGCTCAAGTTCTGTTCTTGGTTACCTTGATGAAAACCCAATGATGCAAAATTTATCCTATGATGTATTTTTCTTGCTAGACAATGATTTTACTCATTGTCTTCCGTGTGGCTACTCCTAGGGTATAAAATGACGGGATTTTGACCCCAGAAGAAGTTTAAGTAGTCTGGAATAGCTATACTTTAAACAGTGATACCAATGTAAGTAGCATTTTCCTAAAATTCAGATGGGTCAGACCTCAACATTTAAATTTGAATCCTATGGTCTCTTGATTTCGGGTGCCTGTACACAAACACAGAGCCTGCTTCGACATGCTGTAATTCCAGACTCAGTTAATCAAGTCTGCTGGAGCGTGGTAATTACTGCACTGCAACAGCCTCTCACATCTCATGCATCATGTGTATAAGTACTCATTCTCTGGTGCATCCTATAATAGAGCTCTGTAACTAGATGCAGATTCATATCCCAAATCCCCCTACCCTAAAACTCAGACATTTGGATCCAGTTGTTCAATCTTTTATCTCCTTTAAACAGAGCACAATATTTTTCAAAGTTTCCATTGAGAGTTATCAATTTTTCAGTGCTCTAACTTTAAATGTCATTGCTATTTCCCTCTCTCAGTACAGGTACTTTAACCAAAGTTTTGTGTGCACACACATGTATATGCATCTTTCTTTTCCAACTACCCACTGGGTAGGTTTTAGCTATATCTCTAACCTCCTGTTTCACAGTGATGTGATTGCAGTGGCTGCAGATGACACTAATGCAGGCCTTCCTACCATGAAGTTCTTTAATGCCTGCCATCACCTAGCATCTGCTCAGTAGTACACTGCTACTAAATTTCTTAACAACTAACTTTATTTTACCTCAGGGGAAACTTCTACAAGAAGGTTTCTTTGTCTATTCTGTTCAAATCAGAAATGTGAGTGCTTGCTCCAGCTATGATTTGATCTGACATGCTCATCCAAATTCAGCTGTTGTACTGCAGAACAGGCAACAATGCTCTCCTTACTCTAGTGTAATAATCCACTGAGCCAGCCTATAATATTTTTCACTTACAAAATATTGATAGTGATATAACTGGATCTTCTTGGTTTAAAACATTGTTTTAATCAGAACAAATATTATATAATATTATATACCTTTTAATGTGAATTACCTGCTTTCTGATTGCCAGCTACATAGGTGAAAGGGTAAGTGCTGTTATGGAGAAGTGGAATTTAATTTATCTTGCAACTTTGGAGCTATGGGTGAGATTCTTGTTTGGTGCAAACCTGTGATAGAGTTATGTTGACCTGAATAGCTAAACACGTGGCCTTGTATTCTGACTGCAGAACATGCTCAGGCATCATGCCATGCAATGAAAGTAAAATATATATTTGCCTAAAACAATTTATAATCAAAGTATCTCGTGAGTTCAACTGTAGCTCAGGCACACCAGTTTCTTTACCCAATGGTATACCACATTGATATGGTTAGTATCATACCTGGTCAGCTTTGACTCCCCAGCCAGGTGTCCAGATACTGATTTACAGTTGGATCAACTGGGGGCAAACCTTTCACAAGAATCCAGGGCAGCACTAGAACTCTTGTCTCTTGAACTGAGGTAAGACACCACAACTGATCTACCACCATACCTCCAAAAAGGAAGTAATGAAAATAATTAGAAAGAAAAAGTGTCTATCAGATGTTAAGAAACTCGCACAACTGAGGTCTAGGGCATCATTTATTCCCCTTTCTCAAAATGGTGTGACCTGCCATGCTAAACGTGCGTAGCAGGTTGTGAGATTCTGGGAAGGGGGCATAAAATTCTCAAACCCCAACCATGGGACTGCCAGCTGCCAGCAAGGGGAGCCCTGCATCATGCAACTGGGCAGTGGGAAGCTCCCTGTTCCCCAGCTGGACCTGCCAGGAGTTCCCCACTCCCTTGGTGCACCTTCCATGGGTGGCTAGGAACTTAAAAAAGCAGATGCACAGTTGGGAGCCCCAACTGTGTTTCTTTAAGTTCCCTAGCTTAAGTAAGCCTGACACTAGGGAGAGGTTCCCTGATGTTGGGCTCACGGTGCTCTTCAGTGCAACTGGGGGTGGGGAAGCTCCCCCATTTTGAGCTTTGCACTTGTTTAAAGAGGCACCCAGCATCCCAGACTGAAAAGCTAGGGCTGCCTCCAGGGCGGGAACTGTATTTGGGACCTGAAACTGCCCCTATCCTGATCCCACTAATTGGGTGGAAGGAGGCTTTGTCTCAGACCTCAGGGCTGCCCTACATTGAATCCTGATGCTCAGCTGAACATCATTGATGAGGACAAGAGCACTGGGCAGTCCTCATCTTGGGACCTAGGAATGTACCCTGTGTGATACTGAGAGGACTGTGTCCCAGGCCCCAGTGCTGTTCGGTGCCCTGAGGTTCTCCAGGACCCAGGACCTTAAGGAGTTCATGGGGACTGCTGGGCAAGGATCTTTACAATGCTAGGTTCTAGGGACCCTGCATCCCAATGCTGGCAATCCGCAATTGTCAGTTTTGGGACAAGGCAGCCCCGAGCCATTCCAGACTAGGTCTCAGTGCTGATAAACAACTGATTGGGATTGCAATGATGGGGCATGTGTTCACTTTATGGTGCTATATAAACCAGCCATAAAGATGTCCTACATTTTGCCATTTTGTGGCACTATAAATTCAATGACAATGTGGGAAGTTGCTATTTAAGGTGTGATTAACATCTCAACTGTGCCATACATGTAATGTGTGCCAGGGGCCATAGTTATTCTACATTGGATATTTCTACATTGCTTCTGCAGTGATTCTGGGACTGTCACCAACTCACTTCTTCCCTACACACTCCAAGCTTGTAACCTCTGGCAATTTATATAAATTGGCCATAAGAACTTGTTCCGGGATGACAATTGGCATAAAAACTAAAGTCTAAGGATTCTTTATTTGCAAAGTTGGAAAATGAATACAGACAGTTGTAGTTCTCAACAAATCCACATTTCCAACAACGAAAATTTCATCAGAAAATTCCTGAAGATCTCTAGTGATAAAATTTTTGTGTATTGAAAATCAGTTGTATTTGGATGAACACAACTGTACTGCAAATACTTGGTTTTCAGATTAAACTGTGGTGCAAAACTGGTCTTATAGGATAACTGAATTTTGTAATACACTCCTTTATATAAAAAATAATTTTAATGGCTGTGTAAATGGGATTTTATTCTGCAATCCATTTTTACCTGAGTGAGCAATCTTTACAGTTTTGCCATAATAAAAGCAGAACCTTAGCTGAAATAAGTTTCTTACAGATAACTGTGTTGTTTTGGATGGCCTCTTAAAAGAAACACAGAAAAGTTCTGCAGATATTATTTAATTGACTAATGACCCCACCCAACTGCTTATTAAATATTTGTGTTATAGCAGAAATTAAGGATTAGGTTTTATATTTTTTTCCCATTTATTTCTAAAAGGAACACAATATTGATACCATCTTTGTGGTCGTCTGGATAGCATTAATTTATAAGGAAATCAAAGAATAAATTAAATTTATTGGGAATTATCTTTTATTTCCAGCTGAGATTTCATGAAGAAATTCTCCAATTATTTATTACGTAGTCTTGCTTTGAAGGTACTTGTTGTCAGATACATTGGTTTGCAAGTGGTAGGTTGGTTTGGTTGTTTGCTACTGTCTTAAGAGGAACCTGTTCTGTGTTCAGTTATGATTTCTTCAGTATTATATATTACTGACACATACATCTTTTCTCCTTATCTCAGACAGCTCATGATATATAAATATAAATTAATTAATATATAAATACATAGTGGCCATGTCTAAATGTGCACACTTACAGCACAGTAACCAAGATTACTGCACAGTACGGGTGCACGTCTACATGTGCATGTCCATCCTGTACAGTTAATATGGTGACTTATGCTGACTTGAGCATAAATTTGATCCGTGAATCGTGCCTGATTAATTACTGTGTAGTAACACACATGTAGACGCCTTACCGAGCAGTAGTACCATGTGTTCAGACTGACTTGGAACTGTCTCAAATCAGTCCACATGCAGCATTAACGCTCTTTAATTCCTGCACTTGTAGATGTTGAACTATTCCCACTTACTGTGCAGTAACTTACTGTGGAGTAACTTTAAACTCACATAGATGCACATGTACACATGCCCAGTAAGACATAACCTCTTCCCTGAAGATTTAGCAATCTCTACAGTGCAGCAGTAAAAGAATGAAAGAAGAGGAGGTTAATTGCCCCTTTGTTATATAACTAAGGTTTCACAGAAAGGAAATAATATGCCACATGTCTTTCAGCAAGTCTGAAGCAGAGTAGGATGACCATATCTTTTGGACTGATGGCAAATATCTTTTCTGCTTCATACTTCTGCATTTTTGAGATCTGTTTGGAGCCTAAACAAGACAGATGCAAATACTTCAGCCCAGAGGCTTAAATCTATCAGTGCCTGTCTTCATAAGAATTCAAGCTTAGATTTACAAATGCATAAAGTAACCAAGCTTCTATGATGCTTCTCTGAACTAAATCCAAATGGTAAACCTTCTGAGATTTGTCCATTTCTGTATTTTAATGGTATTGAGGAAGTGTGTTATCTTAATCTTGTAATTCTCCATACCTGGTTGCTGACAGTAGCAAGTCAAAATCAGAAGGAAAAGATATTAAATCTGTGTAGAACCAAATAGAATGCTTTTTTTTTTTTTTTTACTGAAAGATGTGCAATACAAATTGTCACTTACAGCAGCTTTCAATATTCTGTTTGTGGTGTCCTTCATCTTCTGTATCCCAGTAGGAGGAGTCTGATTTATTTGAACAGAACCATTTTTCTTGGACAATGAAAACTATTGATTTATCTTTTTCCCTGTTGTTTGTCTCTCCCTCCCTCTTGCATATAAGAGTGAAGTGAGATCAGAATGAGAAGAGAAAATACGACCTTTTGTTGCTAGCATGTCACTTTTCCAACACACAAACATAAATTGTTTCAAAATCTCCCTGACTACCTCATTCTCTCTAAAATGCTACTCATGTGTTTTTCTGTTTTGTCTCCTTAGGGTAAGAGCAGGATTGAACAAGAGATTTCATTTGTGTTGTCCTTATTCCAATAAATACCATGCAAGGACATTGTTTTTTAATTAAGACATTTGCAATCTTTGCAATTATAAATCCATTTCATAAGCCCTTCATGGAAGGAATTATGTTTTTATTATGCTTATCTTCCAGTGCAGTAAGGTTTTATTGAGTCTCCCCAGCACTGTCTCCCCATTCACTCTTGAATTCAGGCATACCCAACAGAATATACCAAGTGTCAACAGGATCCCCCTCCCAGAAGTCATCCACCATGTCCACTACCTTCATAGGAGACAAAGGTATCTCTCCAGTCCCAGTTCCCCAGAGCCCTACCTTCTCCTAGCACCAGATCTCAAGTAGGCAACAGTGTTAGAAGTTTTTCTTCTAAATCCCCAGACAGAATTCCTTGCTCTGTTCTACTTCACTCTTGGCTATTGGTGAATTTCCCAGACCAGGAGAACTTGACATGTCATCCAGAATTTAGCTCAGGCTCTTTATTCAGAGTGTCGGGGAGGAGGGAGTTTCCACATAAAAGTAACCTAGCACAACAATCATCTCTTTCCTATCACATAGGGTCTTATTTATTCTCTAAAAGTTTCTCTCTACAGACCGTCTGCCTGAAATAAGTCACGTTCCAGAGCTCCCTAGAATCAGACTCTTTCCAGTGGATCATGGGACCCCTTGACCCAGGGGGTTCTATACATCTGGCAACTCTTGGCCTTTAGGAAGACAGGAGCTCTGCTTAGGAGCTCCATGCCAAGGTCAATGCCATGTAACAACCCAAGTTCCTACACCAGTCTCTTGCAAAAGTCTTCCCTGAAGCTCTGGACCTATTGTTTGCTTATAGTCCCTTGCAAGTCAGTCTCAGCTAGGAAGCAGCTGTTATTTTATAAGGTAGAGTGGTTTGGATATTTTTGCTTAGGTAAACTGCTTTAGTTGTGTCTGTGAAGGAGTCTCAGTGTTTGGATATTTAGCAGTTCGGTGGGCAGAGTGGAGAGGAGGCATAGCTGTCTTTGTGTAACCTCTTCCCCCTACTCCAGCACCCCTGACACATTTGGACCTGTGTTTGCTCAGGATGACAGTGGAGACCAGTGATCATTGCTCCATACTGCCAAGTACATATAGCAAGAAAGAGCATCGCAGAAATTATGAAAGCATGTGCATTTAGTATACCTAGCTCTCTCTCCGGCCCCTCAAAATTAAGGAAGGAAGAATAAGGAAGCTAAATTGGGGCATGTCCCTTCCTAGACTATGAAGATAGTCTTTTACAAACAAAATATATCCCTGATACTATCTGCCATCTGTGGTAGAACACTGGATAGCAGCACAGCTCTGCCCCACAGATGTGTTGGAAAAGCTGTTTTCATGGAAGAAAGTCTGTGCATGATTTCTTTTATCATGGAGGAGCTGCTGTACATCAGCTTCTGCACGACTTTTAACAGAACAGGCCTTTGATAGAATGGCAAGGAGACCAAGACAACTGGGGATCTTGTTCCTCTTCAGCCTTCATCCACCTTCACAACCACTGAGAGTCTAACGTTTTCTTCTGCCTGCTCATCTCTTAACCCCTTTGACTCTCACTGCCACACATTTACACTCTTACTGACCTGCTTTCTTCAATACTGGCTTTTATCCCATCCAGGAGAGCACAAAACAACTACAAACTTTCCCCCTGCCTGAAGAAGGGTGTCTGTATTTGAAAGCTTGCAAAAAACAATTTTCCCAACTATTTAGTTGGTCTAATAAATAATATCTCTTTTACTCAAAGAACCATGTCTGTCTCTTTCAAATAGGAACTTTTATGTAACACTATGTTTTATATCATGATATGTAATGTGGACAGTTAAATGTAGCATGACAGGAAGTCCCTTGGACCTCCTACAGTCTTCCACTCTCCCTCTTCTCTTTTAAGGCTCCCAGACATAGTGAGTGGTCCTGGAGCTCTGCTGGGACTGCTCACATCATTGCCGCTGTGAAAACAGTGGCAATAACTGATGCTCTTGTGGTGGCAGGAGTGGAACAGCTGCTATTACCATGCCACCAGTCAGGGCTCTTGCAGTGGCAGACAAGACTCTCTCTGTCTGATACTCTCTGTCTCTGCTGCTTCACTGATGTGGGTGAGGCAGCAGAGGAGCAGCCCTCTATCACTCCTTAGATGGAGAGCACTTTTAAGGCAACTTTCTAATGCTCCAGCTGGGGTACAGTGCAAAGAGCTGCACTTCAAAGCACTACAAAAGAACATGTGTCCATAGATAGACTCAGCTTCAAATTAATTAGCTGACTCTGGGCCCCTAATTTTTCCTCCAGAACCCAATCCATTATTTCATTCTCCATCAACTGTTCATTGTATGCAGCCCTCTATCACTCCATATGGGCCAGTTCAGGCTACCCTCACAACTCCACTGGATTAAAGACTTTTCCAAGATCTCACAGATCTGGGCTTTTCCCAGCCAGGACTGTGTAGGGGTTAGATGTTATCAGGCACCCCTTACCTTTCTTTCACCAGGGAGGTTCACGGCCCTGGCATTTCCAGGGGCTGCTGTTTTAGGTCATGCCCAGGACCTGAGGCCTCCTTTTATGCTTGCCCTTAAGCTTATCCATAAAAGCATTATGTTTTCACCCTTCAAATCCCATAACTTACTTTGTAGTGAGAACTAGAGATAAAAGATAATTATTTATATCTCATCCAGTGCCTAGTCAGTAACATGCATTCCCTTGACTTCCGTGGTCTTGCATTTAATTAATTAACAGAAAAGGAATGATTATATCATCAGAATCTATGTACAACAATAATATTATCACACTAATTATATCTATGTGAAATAGATATGGAATAGTTAAAAACAATAAATCAGTAAATGTAGTAATAAATAAATAGTTCTAGCCCAGAAAGTTTTTGTTTTGTTTTGTTTTGTTTGTTTGTTTGTTTTTTAAAGAATCTCTGTAGCAAAGCTTGGAAAATAAATATTTTGAAGGTGTCAGGATGAAAAAACCCAAGGAGAAATATATCCAGATGCCTAAAATGTGGGTTAAATGATGAAGGATTATTTTAATGCACACTTTAAATAATATTTCTTGTCCATCCACTGAGTATTCATTTGCTTGAATCACATGAAGAACTAGAGGCTAGAAAGTTCCCAACAATCATTTACAATTACAAATAATACCACAATAAAAATAAGGAAGGGACAGCAAAACAGTTACAAGAAAGTGGTTCTCTGAAAGGCTTGGTCGAATACCGGTTATAGTATTCTTGGTCTAGTACTCTTGGTTTAGGGACAATACTAACACAGAAATCGATTGTGTGTGTGTATATAGGTCTCTTTGACTGAAGGAAAATTCCTCCCTTTGGGAGAATCCATTTCTCCCTGCTGCAAAGAAAATACATGTGTACAGAGAGTTTTAGAGATTATAAGAGCAAGAATATCTAGCACAGTCAGCCCTCTAGCTGACCCATGAAAGTAGTGACGAAATCTCCTCCCAAGCACTGATCAGCTCTCTTTCACAGAGCCCTGTTTATCCCAGTCATATATTCTTCTTACCTTACAGGAGAGCTGTTAAAAAACTAATCTTCTGAGGGACAAGGCACCTAGCTATATTTACCCATACAATTGACCAGGAAATATCTATGCCATGCAATTCAATGACATAAGAATCATTCTGTGTAAGATGTCAAGTCTGTTTCATAATTTTTTTTCCCATGGCAAATCCCCTCAGAGATCTCTCCATAATGGAAGAAACAGTTTAAGTGGCTGTTTGTTCCACAAACTTGGCAACTCCCTACAGACGTAATGGAAATCCACATTGGGGTGGATGGTCCTGGATTTTTTATTTGGTCTGTGACATGCTGCTTCTGCTGTTCCCACTTTTTCCATCTCCAGTTGTTGTCATGGGAACAACAAAGTATTGAGATCCCTGAAGCAGATTCTTCCTTCATTTGAGGTGGCCCTACGTGATAGTTTCCCATGAGTTGACATTGATGTTGCATTTTTTTAAATTGGCCTTGATGACTTGGAACCATGAAAAAAGAAATGCCAGAGGCAGCACTAGAGAAGACAGAGGACATGAACACCCAATAGAGTGGAAGCTGGAGGGTTATCACTTCTGACAGCAAGCAGAGATCTTTACCTCCACCTGCAGTGGTTCATCTGGAGAACAGATATGCAGTCCTAAAAACACAGGGAGGAGCACATTCCATTGGTGTAGGAAGACAAGCCAGGTCTCACCAAGGTGGGAAGTATAGAGATGACCTCTACCAAGAAGAAGTGACTGGGGGAGGTGGTTGGATACTCCACTGTTTAGGGGACAGATCTGACCTGTTGTTCCAGGAAGTCTGCTGTTTGTCCACAGCTCAGATCCAAGATGTCATGGAGGGACTACTGAGGCTCATCCAGCCCTCTTACTACTACCCTATGCTGGTCATCGATGTGGGCACCAATGATACTGCCAGGGGAGACCCTGAGCATATCAAAAGTGACAACAAGCCTCTGGGTGCAAGGGGAGTAGGTGCATCCTGCAGATCAACATCTGGCTGTGCAGGTGGTGACACCAGTAGAGCTTTGGCTTCTTTGACCATGGGATGTTTTTCCAAGAAGAAGGATTGCTGGGAAGAGATGGGCTCCATCTGATGCAGAAAGGGAAGAGCATCTTTGGAGACAGGCTCACTAACATAGTGAGGAGGGCTTTAAACTAGGTTTACCAGGAGGTGGAGACCAAAGCCCTGAGGTAAATGGGGAAGCATGAGACCTGAATTTCAGATGCCTTGTTTTGTTTCAGAGATATTTCTGAGCCGTTTGTTTTGATTCAGATTTGGTGTTTCGGGCGCCAAAATGGCCCCAAACACTTCCAGAACAAAACGGCTACTGAAATTTCACACAGCCCTAATAACTGTGTGATAATAAACACCATTCTTATAGTGAAAGAAGAAATATTATTTAATTCAGATAGAAAGATGAATCAAAATATATCTTGTTCTTAAGTTCTAAATATTTCAACAGGTACCTCCTTTGCAAATCACTTTGTTTCGTGCTGTGAGACTTTAGAAGCCTGAGGAGATTCCCTGCAAAATACTATTGTATTTGGTATACCAACTGTCATCGTCCTTCTCAAAAAATTAACCTAATGTCCTTTGACCTCGGGTTCCCCTGCGTATCCTCCCTAGATTTTTCACCACTTTTTCAAGAGTTAATTGATGTCAAGCAACTGCATTATTACCTCTTTTTGGCATAGACTTGCCAAGAAAAGGGGAAAAAAAGAAACTTCATCTCAGTTCACTCCTTATGGAAAAGCTCTGAAGATACAGTATATAAGGTGGAATGCCTGTTGCATGTTGCAGGATGCTTTTGGTTTTCCTGTGCCTTGCACTTTTGTGCTTTGCAGTAGTAGGTTGTGAAGGTTTAGACTGGATGACTTTCTGGAGTCTTTGGTTAAATGATTTCCTGTGAACACAGGGGACTGGATTTGATGGCTTACTAATCCATTGTCTAAATATTACCATGGGTCCAGTTTTGAACTATCCACTTAGCAATACAGTCAGTGCATTGGTACATTCTGGAATGGTACATTCTGTTCGATTAATTTTGGATTTATACTGTCATGATTCTATTGATTTTAACAGTAGGATTACACTTCGTGCCACCAGGAACAGAAACTGGCATTTCTTCATGTCTGTATATTCCTTTTCAAATAATACGTTTTGAAATAGAGAGGAATAACCTGATGCCGCAGGCAGGTTTGTTGCTTAAGAGTGTGTGCCATGATGTCAAGTGAATCACATAACTGTGCCAGTGAAACTAGACAATGAACTACATTGGAATTCACCAGCTTCAATAAAGGTGTAGCCTCAGAAAACTTGGCTTACGCTAATAAATCAAACAAAACACTTCACTAAGCTTAGCCTCTGTTTAAAATTTGAGTCAAGTGCTTATCTGGCAGAAATCAGCATAGCACTGATGACGTTATGCCTGTTAAACAGAATTTGAAGACATGGGCCATTTTATGCACACACTTGCGCGTGCACACACACGTATATTTCTCATAAATCTATGTTTTATTGATTAGAATTAAAAACACGTCCAAAACAGGCTACTTCATGCAAACAAGAACACAAGAATCCCATTCTGAGAAAATGTTTGAAGCATTAACATTTGTTTTCTTTCTGCACTGGCATGAACAAGAAACCTTTCAAAATTGAGAAACAGCTGCTTTTCTCAGAATAGCTAGTATCCCCCTGAATGACTCTCAGCTAAAATATAGAAGACCCAAGCTGTTGTTCCTTCTCTGAGGGTATGTGCAGACATTATACTTAGATCAAATTAACTAGGGTTAGGTTTATTCAAGTGCTGAACTGTGCATACATTCAGCTATTCATTATTTTGCAGTTTAGACTGGGCAAAAAGTGGCCAGCCCAATCTAATTTAGTTCGCCTAAGAAAGTGCACTACATAAAATGGCCTGAATGGGTGTACCTTCAGAGCACAGCCACACACCCCAGCCCTTTTGTACCCACTCCTGCCCCCTCCCCCCCACAGAATATTTTTAGCCCTAATCTCTGTGGACCCACCAGCCCTGTCAAATCTTGCCAAACCCCTGGCCCCACCAGCCTCCCCCACAGACTTGGTAGCCACCCCCTACCGGTCCCTTTCACTCCTCTCCCCACCCTGACTTACTTGGTTTGCATTCCCAGTGTGGTGCCTGACCCTGGCAAATGTGTGAACAAATAGGGATCCAATCACTGTGATCATAGATCAGGTCCCTGGAATGTCTGCGCATGGCCTGAGGGTCTTGATCTCCCAGGTTATTCACTATTTTGCAGTGTGACTCATTTTGACCATATCACTAAAGTGCAGTACTACAATAGAATAACACAAATCACCATCATTTTAAAGTCTCAAAGTCAGAATTAAAATAATTATGAAAAAAATTAATGATCTTTTAAAGAAAACAGATAGCAAACTAACTATAAACCCCCATTCTTGATTAGATAGACTACTTCAATTTACAGGGAGCCTGCTTTCTCACAGTACCAAGTCTTAGGAAATATTTGTAAACAAAGCAACATATCTACCAATGACAAAACTTACAAAATAAAAGAAAATTTTGGTAAAATAATAGATTTCAGTTGAAAACATTTTGTAATGTGGACAGGAAAGACTCACTATTTTACTCCAAGAGAGAATTAAACTGGTATAAGAATGATTCATGCTATAGGAACTTGATTTGTGTGACAATTTATAAGTAGATTCGGTGAAATTAGTCATTGAGGCAATGATAACCTTACTGCATGTCTGTGCAGAGCTCACACAAGTATGCCACAAACTAAATGAAGCCTCCAAGTTCAACCATTAGGCATATAAAGAATTTCTTGATTGAACTCTGTTTTTTTCTGCTGTCACATTGCTTCTGTTTTATTCAGTTTCTTACACTGCATTTATCACTGTGGTTTTATCTCTGTGGTTTCTGAGCATCTTTGAATCAACTGAACAGTTTAGATTTTTGTACCCTGCTCTGCCTCTCCACCCCTTCCCCCATCTTCCCCCACCAAAGTGCCCTCTGATTTATATTTCTTGGATTTTTATATAATACACAGGACTGTAGTGTGTCTTCTACTGTGGAGAAGTTCTGTTTGATCTGTGCAACTTTCAGAACAATGATGGGGAAGTTAATAATCTAGATTAAGTGCAGAATTTAAAGATATACAGTAAATATTTGATGTTGAGAGCATAAAGAAATATTGCACACTTTTTCACACACTGAACACCATCCATTTTTGAGCATCAAAAGAGGCCAGGGTCCTGATGGGGAAAATTAGAATGTGTTTATACAGTTAAATCTTTGTGAAATGAGGTCAAATTAAGTTTAGGAATTAATTCTGCTACATACCTGCCTTTACAAATTCTTTTGTGTATACTATTTATATATAGAATTCAGAAACATTATACATTCACACACACATCTACATGCATCTATATCTAAATCTATATCTATCAATAGATAAATAAATATAGATATAGGTGCATTTTAACAACTAAACTCTTAAAATTCTCACCTTTCTATTATTTATATTAGTTAATTTTATGCTATTGTTTCCTGACATACATACATTTGAACTTGAGACTTTTAACTTTTGTATGTATTTCCCCTAGGATTTCTCAACCTAAGAGTGGAGACAGAGAGGGGAATGTTCAGCATTATGAAGTTTCATAATTGTGTTCAGCCCTACTTTGTAGATTTTAACTCAATCAAGTACTTAAGCATGTGATTAACTTTAAGCATGAGTAGCCCATTGATTTCAATCAAACTATTAATGTGCTGAAGTACTTTGTGGAATTGGGGCCATTGGTTTTGTAAAGGCTTTAATCATATCCATTTTATAGATAGAGATGAGAAGAAAATCCACATAAAACCGTGTATTTTTAAATTTCTCATTTTTATTACACAGGTAGATATATTGTCTAGATTGCATTTTCATTCCTCTTAATGAAAATATATTGTTATTTTCAATATAACATATGCACCTATTTGCAAATATATATTTTCCTTGTTATAGGACATGCATGGAATCTATGTTCTAACACTGTAACATACCTTTTAACACTGTAATATGGTTCCCAACGGCATCATCTTCCAAACCTCACTTTTCCCATCAGAAGCCTGACATTTACATGTTCAGCAATGTGAAATAGCTGTGTGAGAAAAATGTTTGTTTGTTTTTCAAAAAAGAGAAAAAAGAATGTTGTCCTCCTTCAGAAGAAAACCAAACTTTAACTTTTGGTTGTCTAATAGGTGAGTCCCAAGATCAATACTATAGACCTAAATGTTTCAGGTGTTCTACTAAGGGTTTAGAAGATGCCTGCCAAAAAGGTTGATTATCCCTGGTATACCAATACCCTTTTCTATGCTAGCCTATGTTGTTTTGGAAATAGTTTAAATTTAAGTTTAATTTAAACAGCTTTAAAAAATGGCACTCCTACCAGAGTATGTTTACACAAGACAGTTATATATGTAAGGGTTTGGAAGATTAACTGTTATTTGACATTTTTACCCATCAACACTGTGCTTAACTTTCTATAAGGTAATATTCTATTGAGGGATACCCAGAAACTAAATTTTATACTTGTTACTTTTTGTACTGTACAATAATACAACTGGGGATTGTGCCTTGTCAACACACCTCTTGTTTTGTGACTGAAAACACTACTTATTACTGCCTGGGAAAAAATAATAGTGCTTGTACAGGAAAAGAAAAGTATTCATGAGAGACTAGAGAAACTTCAAATGAGAGTGAGAGATTGAGAAATTGCAAATGCAACATTAGTTTTCCTAGTCATGTAGAAAAGTAGGCGAAAGAGAAAAGAGGTTATCACTGATGGGAATGATTAGTTAAGGAATAAACTGAAAACAGCTTGGGAAGAAACTCGAATCGGATATAAACTAGATGGAAAGAGTGAGATGAAATATAAGCAAACTGAAAAATAGAGCACTAATAAGGATAAAAAAAGTATCTCTGGGCATTGTAACTTTTTGTCAATAAATTGTGTCTTTATAACAAAGTCTATAATAACAAATAATATGTATACTTACTAATAAAACTGAGTGGACAATAGCCATCATTTCAAAAAAAAAGCAGCTGTCAAAATTGATATAAAACATAATACAGAATTTGTAATTTGAAAAAGGGCAGCATAAGTAACTAAACTAACTGGAAGGAAAATAGAAAAAAAAAGTGAAACACTGAACATGAAAGAGAGAAAGAAAGGAATTACTTTGTAGGTACTCTGAAAAAAAGGTTATTTTACACCAGCTCTTTCATGATGGGGAAAAATGTTAACTATATCATTCTGATTAAAAGGATTGTAACTTTTAATCTTTTGTCTTTCATAATTATCTTTGTGACTCATAAATTTCACAGTATTTGAATCTTCATCTACCACCCCCGATGATGTACTACTCTTGAATTTGTTGTGTCAGTCATTTCTGTGATAGTGGATTTTGGTGCTAACAACATGTGTAGCCTGGGAACTTTTCTGGAACAGTAGCTGGACCCACAGCAGAAAGCTAACAATTTCCCGTGTATGATTTACAGCTAGAAATGACATTTTGAAACATACTGGGTACATCTGCATATGCAAATACTGCTGGATTGATTTTCTCTGCAGTAATTTACTGTAGAATAAACCTGGCCTGGGCAAGCTCCTACTCAAGTGGGCATTTGGGAGCAGATGTGTTCCCAATGGGAGCAGCCCCAAGAGGGCTGCTCCTATCCTCCTCTGCCCCTCTACAGCAGCCAGGAGGAGCTCCATGCTCCACCTTGGTGCTAGCTCAGGGGCTGCCAGTGAGCATGGGGCCAGGAGGGGGCTCATGGTGGGGGCTGGGAGATTGCTCCCTACACCTGGGAGCTGTTGTCTTCTGGGGCAGACTCTGGTGGCAGACTCCAAGCTGGGACAATGTCCCCCTGCCCTGGCAGCAGGGAGGTCCCAGCCCACAGCTTTGCAGAGCAAATTTGCTCCTGGTTGGCTGTCTGCATGTGGCTGACTGCACAGTAACTACTCAGCAGTTAATTGGCTACCTGCATTTGCTCAAATGCTTTTTCATTGTTTGTTTTGCAGTGCAAATTTGTCATTAAGAAAATGAAAAACACATGTCTTATAAGGCTTACTCAGAGTAGTTGGCAGCCATCAATTCTATGGATCTTGGTTTATATGTAAGAGGTCTATTCAGGTGCCTGATGAATCCACTTGCACATAGTCCTGCACAAAGACCTTTGATAAGTATACCTAGGTGAGAGTATGGAGGAGTGGAGGCTGCAGTGCTTAAAATTCAAACTTCTTGACTATTGTCTTCAGGTCATTACATCATGTAGACCTTGCTTTAACTTAGAACCCGGTTTCCTTTCACATGCCCATTCCATAAATGACCCTAATACCCACTTTGTTTTCTTTTCCCACAAGGATCTTTGCACGTCTTCCATGTACTTCTGTTGCTTGGAATGTCCTCTTTGAATCTACTTGCCAAACCATGCAAGTCACTCTGTGTAAAATCTTCCTTCTGCTCTTTCCTCTATATGACAAGAAAGGACAGAAAGCTAAAGATGGCCTAAAGAAGAAAGAAAAATAGGTTGTTTAATTTACTGTCTTGTTAACCTTGTCCTTTTGCGTTCTCTTTTTTATCAGCATTTGGGACTCTTAAGTTTAGATTTTTTCTTTTAAGGTCAAGGCAAGGATGTCTTCTTTTTTGCTTGCTTTGGAAGGTACCTATTATTTTTTTGATATTTCAAAATAAATCTTGTATTACATAAGAATTAGATACAGAAGTTAATTCTACATGCCAAAATGCATATATACTATAATATGGCATTTTATATATGAAAGCAACAGATAGATAGAGATACACAGATAGAGGTACATAAAGAAGCAGAGAGACAGCCCTGGGCAGTATGATAGGCAGTCTCCATATATATTTCTACATATACAAATAGTGTGATTTTGTAGGAAACTTATTTCCTGGACACATATTTCAGTGAGCCATATCTTTTTCATTTGAAGGCACTTTGTGCATTTTTGTAGTATTCTAGCATCGCTAAGGTGTGTTCCTGGGTTGATTCAGAAGCAATTATTATATTACTATCAGGTGGAAATATCAGTGTCCATGTTACAGTGATGTGAGTGATGAAAAACACAACACTACCAAATATTACGAAGTGAAAGGTTAGTGGTTTTAATAGAAATAGGGATAAAATTCCTTTGCTTTATCAGTTGCTTTTGCTGAATATAATTTTTCTGGCCAAGGGACCAGCTTTAACAGCTGCTTGTGCAGCTGATCTTGGTATATTCATTATCAGACAAAGTTAGGATTCTGTTGCTTGAAGCCATTGGCTTTCTTCCTCCAAACTGAAAAATTACTTTGATATTCACAGCCACAGCCAGCTTCGAGTCTCTCAATCCAAGTCTGTCGTGAATGCATGCTTTTTCATTTATAGCACAAAGAAATGTGGTTGCTGGACTGGGCTCCCTCAAATAGCCTAATTTTCAAATATGATACAGAATTCTAGAAAGCACTACTAGGTTATAAATGATTCCGTATGCCAACCGTTAGCTTCGCCATTATCTGGACAATAGAATTTTGTAACTCTTAATAGTCAATAGTCATTTGTGAGATCAGCAGCATTTTTGTTGAAGATCCTTTTTGAATTCAAGCCTTCAAGCTGTTTAAATAAAATGATCAATTCCCATGTGTGCAGAATCAGGTAAAAAGAAAAGAAGAGATCTTTCCTAAACTATAATGAAAGCATCCTTATTCAAGTAAAGGTTATAATCAATAACTCTTTACTCTGCCATATAACATTGTTTTATTCTTGTTTGTTTTACTCTTATTTAAAGGTAAGTATTTGAGTGACAAAATTAACTAAACATTGGGAAGTCAGGTTTCTACAGCATGAACCTGATATTGTTTAAAGTGCCATAGTATGAGTCCCCATATTGGCACTTAACATTGGCACTTGACAGCATATTAAGCTTCTATAACAGGAGTGACCAACCTGCAGCTTGTCTGCTACAATTGGCATGGGTAGCTACAAGTGGTATGGGCAGCTACTGTGAGTGAATTGGAGGTACCAGAAAAGAGGCAGGAGGGCTC
This sequence comes from Crocodylus porosus, assembly GCF_001723895.1. Taxonomy (NCBI): domain Eukaryota; kingdom Metazoa; phylum Chordata; order Crocodylia; family Crocodylidae; genus Crocodylus; species Crocodylus porosus. Next base: position 181,870,476 of record NW_017728906.1, on the reverse strand, counting down.
CAGCCTCTGGCCGTGTGGAGCAAAAGGTGGCAGTTGCTGTAAGAGGAGGTGTCAACTCTCACTATCAAGAGTCAAAGTTAGGGACCTCCTCAAATCTGGGAGGCAGGCAGCCAGTTTCATGGCCAGATCACTGGGCCAACTGTCATTTTCATAAGCCTATTGTGGCCTGCCCCCCCATGCCTCTGTGGCCCTGCACCTCACCACTGATTGGTGGAGAGGGGTGGGCCCCATGACAGGCAGCCCTCTCAGGCAGTCTACAGTGAGAGGCAGGTATGGCAGTCATCTCGGATGCTTCCCTCTGTGCTGGCAACACCCACCCCTTTTCCCTTCTGGTGGGCTTCACACTTGGGCTTCAGCAGCTATGAGGATTGTTGGCTCCCACTGGGGAATCAGCATGTTAGTTTTAATAATTATTTTCTTGTGGATTTGACAGACCTTACCTGATTTCACAATTTCCACAGAATTGCAAGTTGAGTAGCCCCTGAGTCATGCTAAGTCTTCCCTTGCCTTGTAGCCACCACCAAATTCAGGGCTTTGGATCCTCACTTGCCATATAAAGCTGCAGCAGTTTTCATGCCAGGGAAAAGGGAAAAGGTTAACTTAGCTCTTAGTGGTGACACTTTTCTTGCAGCTGTGTCCTGCTCCCACTCTACTCTTTATGGCCAGAGGTTTCACTCCCCCTGTCCCATTCTGGCATGGCAGTATGCAAACTCTATCAGGCATGCCTTTGGGATGCCTGCCAAAAAGGTTGTCTATCCCTGGTATACCAATACCCTTTTCTATGCTAGCCTATGTTGTTTTGGAAATAGTTTAAATTTAAGTTTAATTTAAACAGCTTTAAAAAATGGCACTCCTGCCAGAGTATGTTTACACAAGAGAGTTATATATGCAAAATGATAGCAATCTAACTATACCAGAATTTTTATGGTGGCATTACTGGAAAATTCTTCTCTGTAACATAAAGGCTAAGAATGCAATTTGAAACACTGTTTGGGGGTGGGGGGAAGAGGGTAGATATTTTAAAGTAGTAAAAAATCCCTCACAAAGAGACTTGGCTTGTGGTTTGCTAAAAGGCAGCCTTAAATCAAATTATTCCATGGCCATCTTACATTATAGGTTTTGCTTGGATTAAATAATATATTTATTTGATTAGGTAATAATCGTTGTACTGCACACTGAAATGATACTTTAACCTTTACTAAATGCTATAAACATGCAATATTTTATTGCTTAGAAAACCGGGCAGAAGGAATTTTCCCAAGAACACAACGGTGGTGGAAGAGACAAGGTTAGAACTCCGGACTTCTTGACTACTAGTCAGTTATCTGGTTGGTCTTCCAGTTAGATTAGGCTTTGTTAGAGGTTCATAAATTATTAATTCAATTTTCTGAGCTTTGTGTGGTTATCCTGTATGCATTTGCAATTGCTGTGCTGTTCCAAGTCTGTTTTAAAAAAAAAAAATCATTTCTTATTGATTGTGCCTCCATACATGGTGATGTCAATCTCTGCTGAAAGATCACTGGACTCAACTACACAGTAATGGGAATATTGTCTATTATAGAAAGAACAGTGGCTGTAAACCATAATTTTCAATGGAAATTATACATTGTAGCTCTACCCAATTCATAAATCAATGCATTCTTGTCATCATAGGAATCTCCCTCTTCCTTGAAACCTCAAGGACTGGGAGTGATGGGGCAGTTTTAAGTCATAAAAAATCAATAGCTCTTCTCCTAGCCTGTGATGATACTGATTAGAATCATTCAGACCAAGGTGTAACGTCTGTCCCTGGCCTCTTGGTAGAACAACTGTGGAAAAGGGAGAGGTGAGGGAATTGGGAGGCAAGACCCCGAGGACTCAAGTCTAGAGAGTAGGAAGTGAAGGGTCCCACAGAGGGGTCTCTAAGGCCACTACACCAAAAAGGACAAAAATAGTGGTAGTGACTGGAGATTCCTTTCTTTAGGAAACAGAAGCACCAATTTGTTATCCAGTTTTTGGGTCCCAGGAGCTCTGTCATCTACATGGAACCCATATTCAGGGTGTTACAAAAAGACTGCCAGAGCTCATCCATCCCTGAGATGACTACCCTTTCTTGCTACTCCATACACCAGTGATATTTCTAGGAATGACACTGAGAAGATCAGAAGAAGTTCAGAGAAGACTATGAGGTTCTTGGCAGAAGGAATTAGAAGCTTGGAGAACATGTGGCATTCTCATCAATCCTCCCAATGAAAGGCCAGGGCCCAGGCAGGAACCGTTATATCATGGGAGTAAATGCAGGGCTGAGGCAGCTCTTATGGCTAGAATGTCAACGCCAAAGGCTTCACTCTCTTTTGGAAGGACAGGGTTGGTAAAAAGGTGGTGGTGTCTTCTTTAATGATAAAAATTCATATACTTGTTCTCTGGTTCAAGAAGAGGGTAGTAGATCAGAATGTATTTGAGTGAAGATGAAAGATACACCACCAGTGCAATGGGTCACCAAGTCAGAAAGAAGAAGTGGATGAGACAATCTTCACAGAGATGTCAAAATTAGCCAAAAGTTATGAGATGATTCTGATGAGAGACTTCAATTTTCTGGACATCTGCTGGAAGAAGAATACAGTCAAACATAAAATGGTGGGTCAGTTTTTAACTTGTGTGGAAGACAAGTTTCTGTTCCAGAAGGTGGAGGATACAACTAGGGAATTATCTGTCTTGGATCTTGGCCTAACCAAATAGGCAAGAATCGATGGAGGATGAGATGGGAAGGTTGGGAGGAAGTGATCACAATATGATCAAGTATATGATCTTAAGAAAGGGGAAGAATGAGGTCAACAGAACTATTTTTTTAGATTTCAAAGGGGTGGATTTCAACCCACTCAAAGAAATAATTGGCATGGTGCTACAGGAAGACAGATAAAGGTGTGCAAGAGGCCTAGAAGCTTTTAAAGGTCACAATATGAGAAGCCCAAAAAGAAATTCTTCTGGTGATGAAGAAAGAAGAAGAAGCAGTCATAGATCTTTTGATGGGTCTGAATGATTCAAATAAACAGGGCCTGATGATCTGTATACTAGGTTACTGAAGGGAATTTTAGAAGAGATCTAGCAGCTCTTGGCAATATATTTACAAAGCCATAGGAGACCGGTGAAGTACCAGAGGACTGGCAAAGGGACAACATAGTATCCCTCTTTAAAAAGGCAGAAAAAGGAGAACCCAGGGAACTATAAATCAGTTAGCGGTACCTCAATACCCAGGAACTTACTGGAGCATATTAAAAGGAAGTCTGTTTTCAAGTACCTGGATGAAGAAAGGCTCAGCAAGCAACCAGTATGTATTTACTGAGAATAAACCATGTCAAACAAACTTGATCCTGCTTCAACAAAGTAACTGCTTGGTCAGATGGAGGGAATGCTGTGGATATGGTGTATCTGGACTTTAGCAGAGCTTTTTTCAAAGTCCCATGTAACTTTTTGATAAACAATGGAATGATCTAGGTATAACTATGTTTATGCTCTGCTATAGGTATTTACCATGTTTCTAAGCTTTGCTTGGTTCCACATGGAATCAGGAAGGAATTTTTCCCCTCTTGTTGCTTTACATGTGAGTGGTGGGCTGGAGGGAGGGGGCCTTTCACCTTCCTCAGAAGCATTGAGTGTTGTCAGGAGCCAAGGCTGCAGATTTTGACTTGAATGTGCTAATGCTTCTGCTGAGACTTAAAGCCAGAAATACCTGGTTAGGGGGCCTTGCCTCTCTGCTCAGGGTAAGACCTGTCAATATTTGGGGTCAAGAAGGAATAGCAGTACCTTATAGTCAGATGTGTACAGACTCAGGAGTTTTTGCCTTCCTCTGTAGTGGGGGGGGGGGTGTTGGTCGGGGGGAGGTATGTACCTCTTCTTTGGATCTCTCAAATGTATTTTATCAGCCCTTGCAGAAGCAGAAAACTGGCCACCGTTGTCCCCCTGATTTCACTGTCACCCTGATTTACCAGTGGCAGGTTAGGGTGTTATGCCTCGTGGTTGTGTAGTTTTACTAATCAGTTAGACTGTGGATTTGTATAGGATGCTTTGGATAGGGGTGATTCTGCCTCATGGAAGAAGGTCCCTTCCAGTCCTGCTTTTCTATGATTCTATGTGTTCATGGGTTTCTTTTACTTGTATGCCATTTGTAATCTCTATGGATAGGTAGATGTCCTTAAGCTGCATTTTGTTGTATCATCCTTATGTTTATATGCATTGTGGAACTGGATATAAAATGTATTTCTTGTACATTATAATAAGGTCAGGTTCGCATAATATGAAATGATCCTCAAGTGTTATACCCTACACAAAAAAAATCCTTTTGCATCTGGGAGAGTGTCAGAGCCAAAATGACTGAAGCAAACTATGAGACAAGGATTTTTTGTGGTGAAATTTTGAATGGGACTAGCTACATGGTTGGGATAAGGTTAGACAAGCTTTTGAACACAAGACATTCTTGATAAGGGCTGAGGAGGGAAGCATGCAAAGCAATGATTAAGAAAAGATGTGAACTGAAGAAGGGAAAAATTGCCAGTAACAGCAGTAAAAAAATTAGCAGACAAGAAGAAGCTTAATTAATGGGAGATAAAGACCTATCAAAAAGGAGGAAGGTCATTATCACCTGTAGTGTGCAGAAAGACTCTCAGGAATCAGGTAGAGTACAGTGTGCCATGAAATCAATATTAGTGTTCAGCCCGTGATTCTTGGTGTCCAGGCAGTTTGTGAAGTTTTAAAGGCATTTGGAAGTTTTCCCATGTGTCCAAGAATAGTGAGATCAGGAAAGGAGTGGCTCTTCTGTCAAAAAAAAAAAAATGGTTCTATAGGTATTTTGTGTCTCTTGCTTTTTTTTTGTTTTCTGTGACGGTTTACTCTGGTGCATAGATTTTGTTTAGTATCAACTGCATAATTAGCATGAAGGCATTTGGTGCATTAGATTAGATACATCGCATTTTGGAAAAGGCACGTGTAGAATCCATGGATTGTGATTAGTTTATCATGAGCCATGTTGTCTATTTTAACAGTGGAGCTGTGTTGTCAGGTTACATATCTATTTTTCAGGCCTCATTGTGTCCCATTTGATTTATGTTGAGCAGTATACAGTCTGCTTCTGATGATGAATTGGGCAAGATTGGGAGTTGTTTAATAGCCAGAAGTGGAAGAATATTTCTCTCAAGGTCTGATCTTTCTTGTGTATAGGCTGAAATTGTTTGATAATTCCTCTAATTGGTTCCAGAGTGTGGTGCTAGGTGACTAACTACCAAGGGTATACAGTCACAGAGGGTTTCTTTTTGTAACGTAGTAGTTTACTGGGGAGTATTCAATAGAAGAGCAGAAATAACTGAAAATTAGCATTAAATAGCTAGGTAAACAAACCCTAACAAGAGCATTCTGAGGCACATACGCCAGGCCTTCTAGACAATGACAAATTTATATTTGAGAAGGGAAGGCACTAGTGTGAATAACATGGATATTTAAATGGGTGTATTTCTCATAATGGAGTGAGACAGTGACAGTATCTTTCTGGATAAATCTGAAATGATATAAATATTCCTCTGGTCATAATTAAATCAGGAAAATCTTTTGGTTTTTTAAACATACCTACATGGGAGGCAGGAATTTACATAAGTAGTATGGGCTCCCCAATAATCCAATGAATAAATGTAAATAGCCAAGGTTTTGGCCTTAATGGCACCCTTGAAGGTGTGAGAACGTCCTGGGACTGTAGGAGCCATGTAGGGAATGTATTTAAAGGTGCAGTTGACTGCATTTGGGATCATGGTGTGTCACAAAGGTAATTAAGGGCACTTACACACACTGATAGTCTGCTCCGACACACTGAAAACTAATCAACTAATTAATCGAGTCTGCTTTAGCATGTAAATTGATATGTTTTGACAAGAGGCCATCATGAGGCCAGTCTAATCACTGGTCCGCTCACCTGTCTTCCTGCCACACCTTTATTGTAACATAATGAGTTGTTTCTAAGCAGGAGACTGCTCATTTACTGCCCAATGCTACATGGCTTTTACTACACGGTTCCAAATCTTCCTTTGTACCATGTCCCATGCCTTGCAGATGGCATCACTATGTGGCTTTGGCCTCACACTGGGCCGCATTACATTCCCAACTGACATCTTTGATCCCAGCCTACATCTCTCTTAGGTGGCCTAACTTCCATTGTCATGCAGGCCCGCAAACTCAGTAGGACCTTTTCTCTCTCATCCCTTTGGGACCTTTGGCTTCATAGGCCCTGGCCTTGCCTCTAGGCCAGTCAGAACTCCAGACCCCTGGCTCTGGCCATCCCTCGCAGTGGGCGTCCTTGCTCTTTGACCATTCTGGTCCTGGTCATTGACCAGTTGAGGGTGTCCTGAATAGGTTCTTGAGCAGATACTTCAGTTCCTCTCATATGGGCCCAGCTTCTTGGGGCCCTGCAAACACAGCTCACTCAACCTCTAGGCCAGCCTATGTGCAGTCCTTTAGGTGCACCCATGCGGACCCTACTCTACGCGGTCCATGTACAGTCCTTTAGGCCCACCTATGTGAACCGTACTCTACTCAGTCTTCTCACTTGAGCCTATTGCTTTCTCATACACCTTCTCACTGAGCCCACTACTCCGCCCCCTCACTGGGCTCTTGGTCTTATGCCTCTTGGGTCTCAGGCCTGATGACATGGCCGCACCCCTCACCTGTCCCCTCTATGGGGTAATCCACCAGGTTATGGGGGCTGAGGCTGTACAATGCCCCATACTCATCTTTCACTAGGGAGCCACTGGTGTGGCATTTCTTGGGGACCACCCCACTACTGGCAGCCACATCACACCATTCAACCCTACCAGGAAGTAGTTTTAGGTCATTCCCTAGGACCAGGAACCTCCTCCATCCCCATAGTTCCTACCCTTAACCACCAGGTGTTCTGGGAGCAGCAGCTCTCCAGCCAGGCTCCCTGCAGCCACTGCCCGCTTAGCTCTGAGGGCTTGCCCATCCCCATCCTTCAATCCAGGAGCCCTCTTGCTGTCATGTGATTGCCTTGTTAAACCACACAGCACCTGCTGGCTGCTCCACAGCCTGTTCAAACCTCTTAAAACGGCAGGTACCAAAAGTGCCCTGCCACATGCATGCTGGCAGCCTCACTCATCACATGCATAAGTGGTGCAGCATGCATCAGAGCTGAGAAAATGGCAGCAAGTGCTCTCTGAACTAAAACACATTTGATGTGGTTTATTTCAAAGTGCCCCACCACCACTTTCTCAACACTGACATGCACTGTGTCATTGATACACCTGCTTCCAATGCAGCATCAGGCACTTTTAATTACTGTGGCTCGGTAATTAAAAGTGCCCAGTGCTGCATCAAGAGCACATTTAAAAATGCCCTAAGTGTTTAAGCATAACACCAACTTTAATAATGAATTAATAATCTTATGGCTGCTGTGCAGCTGGTTCAAATAAAATAGATTTTATTGTGAATGCCTACTTACTATGCTAGTTTTATTTCATCCATGTTTATGACTGTGAAAACATCATCTTAAAGCTAGACGCAGTCTACCATTGTTGTCATTTTCCTCTAAGCTTTTCATGTAAGTATGTTTTTACTCTCAATCTTTGTGGGTACAGACTGAAGAAACATCTTTTCTTCTTTTTTTTTAAATATATATTTCTGTTGAAAACACTGGTACTAATATGTAAGCAAATGAGCCAAATGATTATGGGTAATTGTTTGAATATCTGTAAGTAATTGTTCAGTACCCAGAAAAATGTAGTGTAAGATTATATTGTCATTAAAACATACGCATAATGTATTAGAAAATATTAGTGTAACTTAACCAAGAAATTTTTTAAACATTTCTTAGGTTAGTACCTTATGGAGATAAAATAATGAGTACTAATGGTTTTTTTTTAATTTAGCTGAGAAAAGGTAATAGGAACCAATGCCTGGAAGTTAAAGTCAGAGAAATGAAAATTAGAAGGAAGGCACAAGTTTTTAACAATGCAGCTGATCACATGTCGGAATGAAATACCGAAAGAGGTGATACTTCATCTTTTGACATCTTCAGATCAAAACTGAATGTCTCTCTGGAAGATGCAAATAAACTAAATACAAGTTATTTGGCTCACTATAGGAATAACTGGATTAAATTATAGGGTCTGTGGTATACAGATGATTTATTGGTCACTTCTGACTTTAAAATCAATGGTGAAGCCTCTGTAACATTTAGATAGTGTAGGTTTTACACTCAATTAGAGTGTAGTGGCAACATACCTCTTGCTGTAATAACTAAAACTTTCAACCATTTGACCTATTAAAAGAACTCTTAACTTGTTATACAGTCTTCTAGCTACAAACAGGCCTCATCATTGTTTGCTCTGCTATGGGATAATTAACTTCTTCATTATATGGCTTTGGCTGAAAATATACATCATAATAATTTCAGATAGTATAACAACAACAGTGGGGGCCATGGAAATACTACACTTCTGTCTGTGATCAGTACAACATGCAAATTTTTTATCATTTGAGGTTTGAAGTTAGTTAACTTATTTTAATTGTTCATCATTTTTAAAGTTACATGTAAAAAAATTACATAACCTAAGGCAGAAAGAACAATTTTTATGTTATAGCATAAATCCCAGTCAGTTTTTTGTTTAAGCAGTTTATAAACTAGCATTTGGAAAAATGCTGACTGTGAGGAAATAAAGTATTTTTTTTTAACTATAATCCATGAGAACTGTTCAAAGGGAGTTATTTTTAGCATTATAACCTGCTTACAGGTTAAATTTCCTATTCAACATTGGTGGGCTCCATACATGATGCCTTCATGCATTTCAAGTATGACACACCTTAAAGGAAACAGAGTTGTGCACATTTTGAATTGTATTCTGTTTCTGTGTAGGAAAGAGGACTTGCTATAGGATTTAGTCCCCAAATGGTTGTTCAGGGATTGCTCATATGAAGGCCCAACCCAAGAAAAAAAGCGGGTAGTTTCAAAGAGGAATATTTGTTTTTAGCTGCCACTGGGTGTGGCTACATGTCTACTCTGGCATAGTGTGCCAGCGTTTATTGCTCCCGGGTGCTGTGTTTATACATGTGCATGGGATCACAGCATGTTGAGCCAGGTCAGAGCAGCCCTGGCTGGTAGGAGGCCCAGGGGGAAAGCCTGCCAGCCCTGGGCTGCTCTGCCTCAGCTAAATGTGCTGCAGAGGGGCAGGCTGTGGCACAAGGGTGCTCCAATGTGGGGCTAGCCAGTGGGCAGCCCATGCACTGGAGCACACTTGTGCCAAGTTAATTAGTTTACTCTGTCCTAATTGCACTGAATGTGTAGATGCTGAGACTTTACTGCGTATCTAATTATTAGCCAGCTCCACAGTAAACATCTTGTGTAGATGCACTTACTGAGTTTCAGTAGGAGAATTTGAAACCTGCTTTGAAAATTCCACTTATAGGCAGTTAAGAATGTAATTGACTTGTATTAGTCTGTTTAAAGCATATATATGATCACGTTCATAGACTGCGGTGTGGGGTTTTTAACTGCTAAGTTAAGAAAGCACTTTCAAGAAATTTTAGGAAAAAATATATAATTGTTTAAATTAAGTGTGTATCTGAAAGAATTAAGGCAATAAGCTTACAAATATTTTGTTTTTCCATCTGAAGTTCTTCCATACAGTATACACTGATTTTTTTATGCAACTGGACATTTAACAACCAGGAACAATTATATGCCTACGCTTCATAGGCATATTGTGAAAATGCACACACTCATATGTGGGAAGTGCTTAAAAGCTGCTGTGATGGGGGCCATATGAGGACCTAGACAGAAAGATAAACTGATTACAAACTAAAATGCCCAGTCCAGACTCTTAATCCAATCTGAGATAATACTAAGTGTAAACAAATCTCACCAAGGTTGAAAAATGGTTAAAGTAGCAATAGGAATATAAATAAACCCCCCTTTTTAAAACACCACATTTGTTCAAGTATAAGACAACCCTGAATTTAAGATGATCCCTCAGTAATTAGATTCTATATATAGAATATTTATACATTTATTATAATTTGCCAGATATAGAACCTAATTATTGCAGGTTTGCCTTGAATGTATCTGCCTCCCACTGTTACAGCAGGGAAAATAAATAGGAGGGAGTCAGGTAGCCCCCTTGTCCCGGGCCACCCAAACTTCTTCCTCCTTCACCTCCACCGTGCCAGAACCTGCTCTCCTTGAGCACATGAAAGTGAAGAGGAAATGTGAAAACACTGCACATTTGCATCTACACCTGTGCTTTACTGCAGAGCTGACTAATTAGCGCCACAGAAAAGCATCACCTTGTACAGATGGACCTGTATTAGCATGCAGTAAATTAATTAACTCCGCTGTAAGGATAATACTATTCAGGACAAGTGCTATGCTATATCAGAGTAGTGATGTGCTCTGAAATAAACAACTAGACAGTGACTGAGGCTGGCTGGGGCATGGGAGTGCTATAGGGTGAGGGACTGTCTACTGGCTAGTCCCACACTGGAGCACCCTCATGCCCAAGCCAGCCATCGCAGAGCAAGCCTAGGCTGGCAGGCTTAGCCCCCGGTTCCCTTGACAGCTGCGGCTATTCCACCTCAGCTCAATAAGCTGTGTTCCCAGGTGCACATGGAAATGCTGCGCCTGGGAGCAATAGACTGTGGTGCAAACTGCACCAAAGTTTCTTGCTACATGCTAACTGCACATGTAGAGGCACCCACTGACTTTGAAATAACATGCCCAAAGTAGTGGCATATTTCTTATCCAGACTGGATGCATTTAGCTTTTTTTGCTTTTGATGCGAGTTTTAGCACAGATACTCTGTAAACACAATTTTAAGGACCACTTTTTTTACCTACACACATATAAATATAGATATATGTAGATATAGATATATCTATACCTATATATCTATATATCTTAATTTTTCATATTCCAAGCCAAATTGGCCAAATCAATTCCAAATCTCTGAGTTAGTCCAGAACCAAAAGTCACCCTACTACTGGGAAACTTCTTCCACTCCCACCCAAGGCCTCAGATGTTCTCAAATCCTTTGGCAGACATCCTACTTGCAGGCCCAAACCTGGAGGCTTAGGGTTCGGATGCCCCCGCGTTTTGTTTGCCCTTAGCCATACAGCCGCAGGAGCAAGCTAGGGAGGAGCCTCCCATTTCTATAAAGTGAGCATAAAGCAAAGGTTAACTATGCGTTACCTACACAGGTACTGTCCCATGCCAACATAGAGGTCTTCCCTGGGTGCAGCTAAGAAGCCACTGTGCTGATCATGGTATTTCCCCTAGGTAAGCATAGACTGTGCTTGATCTGAGCCTTCAAGAGGCCAGTAGTACAAACATCAAAGCCAAAAGGCTTATGATTGACAAAATAGCTGATTGGGCTGGGCCCCACCAGAGTCAACAGCATTTCAAGACTTGGTGACCCCAGAGCTCAGCATTGCTCAGTATATGTGTGTACTCCAGACACCCCCGCCCCCCATACGGGGATCCATGTGCTACTTAGCCCTGCAGTCATGACTAGAACCAGGTGTTCTTTATAACACCTGGTTTCCGAGATCCTCCAAAAATGTCTATGGGGATGAGGTACAGGGCAACCTGGCCTGGCTCTGCCTCAAGGAGAATGGGGCTGCACTATTCATATGTGACAGATTGAGAGGGGGGGTGACAGGAAGATTCTGGGTAAACTTTTTGGGGCCCCATTTGTTGATGTTTGTTAGACATTTAAGGCTGGTGAAGAAACAGAAATAATTGGAAATGAGAAAGAAAGGCACCAACTCAGCTGTGGGAGTGAAAAGGAAGTCAAAAGATTTGATGCTGAGGGGGACAGTGCTCAATGTACCTTTACCATATACTTTATTTAGATAGACTGCGCCAAGTTCTCCTTCTGGTAGGGTCCCATCAGTATGTTTGCCCAAAATGGGCCATGCATTTTAAACTCATGCTCAGTATTGGCTGCTTTTAATCAGCTTCATAATTGGTTTCCATTACTGAGCACATGCTGCTTTTGGCAGCAGTTTAATAATATGCAATGTATTTAATGAGGTTTCTTTGTATACAAATGTAAGACGAGGGGCTTTTCCTCCTATGCTGATTGAGGAAAAACATTATCTTATATTTAAGAAAATGTGGTATGTTTTATCTTGACATTGTCCTTTTAAGTCCGTTTAATACTTAAGGGTACACTTTGAACATGACTGTGTAAGACGTATGAGATCCATTGAGAAAATTTGCTGCCCAAGACTGTATAATCCTTACTTATATGAATACTCTAAATACACCAAAGGGACTGATTGTCGAGGTAAAGAATTTCAGGCAGTATCATAATATATTCTTATATTCTGTTGCTCTGAAAGGATGTTAAAACTATCATAAAAATAGAAGTTCAAGTCATCTGCTGTTAAATGAGTTAATAAGCAATGGTACATCAAGGAGACATTTGATACATAGAATCACTGTCTTTTCAACCTACTGAGTATGAAAAAACATGCTGCTGCACAGTGTGCCTGGCTATCTCCCCACAAGATGTAAAATACTATACTACACAGTAGTGTGTATGTGGGTGCAAGTACATGTGTGAGAGAGAAAGTGTCTGTATGTGGGTGTGTATAATATCTTCAGGGAAAAAAAAGTCATTGGAGCCATAAAATAGTAATTAAGTAATGACTGCACAAAAAATATATTGTTCCAAGGAACAAGTCAACAGTCTCCAAACTCTCCTTTTTGGTTGATTTTAAAAATAATTTACTTTGCAATTCTAACTAAATGCCTTCCTAAGACAGAAAAGTGTTGTTTTGAGTGTAAAAATGAGCAGGTGGCTAAGCAATGCATTTTGACTGAGTATAGTAGATTTACACTGAGGCTAACAACGCCTTTTATTGATAATCTTCTGCCATCTGTTCTAATGATTTATTCATACTAAGAAGAAGGCAGGTGAGAAGAGAGAATGGAAATAAGCGGCAGTACATACATTCTGAATTGAGCTATGATTGTGAAAACAGGATCGGTGCTATAGCAAATGTTAAGGAAATTGCTCTCTGACAAACAGCATCCTTAACCTGGTATTCTGGAGCATAAATGCATCTTCATTTAAAGTAGACAGGTACAAAATATTGATGACAAAATGCAAAAGACCTGATTTTAAGGTGAATATGGATTTCCACTGAATACCTTTAGAAATTCATATTTTAAAGGATGCAAGTGAAAAAGCCATGCTTTTTGCTGGCAGTTCCCCACAGGAAACATTTAGGGAATTGTCAAATTTAATAGGAAACACCTAATATTTTTAGTTTGAATTCAATAAAAGAAGCCCTCTAAATGTTGCTCACTTCTATTTTTAACCTCCAGTTTGTCAATAGGGAGGACAGGAATAGATCTGAAGTGTGCCAGACAACCTTGGAGTATCATTAGTTAAAGAGTTCTTATTTAAACAGACCTTTGTTTTTCTTTCTTTTTTTTGTCTTATTTTTCCCTTAAGGCTTTGAAAAGAAGTGGTAATAGGAAGGGGTTGATGAGAGGCAGGTAAAATGGTGCTGGATGTAGAAAGGAAATGGAGATACAGACTAGTAAACCCTACTGTAGTAGAGGAGTCAGCACAGAATTAGAGATAAAACCCCCCACCCTCCCCTTAATTGTTACTAAACAGTCGTAGAGAATTTTGAAAACTTTAAATATACTATACATAGTAATTTGTTATCCCTTATGGTTTTGTTCTACTCTGCAATAGTTAATTAGCAAAATTAGTAAAACAATAGTAAAAAATAGCATATTAGTAAAACTTCTAGTTTATTTTTAACTGGAGAAACATATATGTTATTTTATATGTGATGATGCACCTTACCACATGCACCCCATTTTCAAAACTCTAGATTTCCCCATGGCTCCTGGGATGGCCCATTTCATTAGTAATAAAATGAAGACCCTGATTGCTCATTGCCTTTTATGTCTTGCTAAGTACTTGTGAATTAGCTATAAAAAAATCATGTTTGCCATCAATTTATACTGGTAGTTCTTTGCCAAGGTATAAATGACGTAGTACACAACAGTGAAAAATCTGACTAGATTAGAAAAATAAGATGTTGAGAAATAAAACAGGCCTTTGAGAAATACATTTTATTAACTCTTTTAAATACTACTTAGCATCCAGCATAGACAAAGATAATGATGCTTAATCACAGGAGCACAGAGGGTTCCTCAGCACATTCAGCAGTAGACCTGAAAGTGGACCAGAAGCATTTCCAGTCCACTTCCAGGTCCAACGGCCAGCGTGTAGGGGGCCCCCACACTCCCACTGGCTCAGCAACTGGTGCCTCCTGGGTCTAATGGGGCACTCGGGGTCCCCCCATGGTCAATCGCCGAGCCAGGAGGTCACGGGCCCCCCCCCCGTGTGCTTGTCAGCAGACCCAGAAGTGGACTGGAAGTACTTCCAGTCCACTGCTAGATACACCACCAAGCACATGAGGGGATGGGGCCCACGCTCCTGTGAGATGCTCCATCTGCCCCAGCATCATAGCATTCACAACCTGAATCAGCATCAAATCTTCAGATTTGGATTCAGCTGACTGTCACTTCAGGGGACAGTGATCTGACTCAATGAATTGAATCACTGTCCCTGATTCAAGCCCAATCTGAGTCCAGACTGAATACAGTCCATTTTGCGCACCCCTATTGTAGAGTTCCTAAACTTGTTCATACCATGACTACATAAAATGTTTTATGTAAAAATACCAGCCATATGCAGATACTAAGTGGCATTTAAAGTCATATTTACTGTTGTATTAATGAACACATTTGCTGAATATACTTTTTCCTTGTGCAGACAGCAACAGTTCCATACATTTTCACCAGATTAAATTTTTGGATCTATATTTCAGTAGATTGTGTAACTGACTGACTGAAGGGCAGTTCCCTGTATTACATATAAGAACTATTTCCACTATGTTTGTTTACCTACAGCAAATGCAAAGTTTTAAATATCTCAGAGATAATTTCTTTCACTTCCCATAATAGACTAATTATTTCACAGTGTACTAGATTTAGCGCTTAGGAAGTTTTAGTCCGTAGTATTATACTAACTCTTTCCTTTCCTTAATTACATTTTCTTCTTCCTATTTTCATATAATCTTATTTTCCACAAAACAAGTTAATTCCTCTTTGAGTGGTCACACTCTTTGACTGTCCAGTCCCTCATCCATTAGTGATAATTAAGTATACTGAGTACCCGAGTTCTTACATTAATGTAAATCTACAGTGATGATATCAATAACTTTATACTATTCAGCAAATTCAGTATGAAGATTCAGAAATTTTCAAAACCTTTCCTTCTAACTCTGTCACTCTAACCCTTAATCATTTTTGTTGCTCTTCTCAGAACAAGCTGTTTTTCTTTGTTTTTCTGATATTGAAATAATATATTAATTCCTGACATATCTGATTGCAAATCCATGTCTAATATCTCTGTTACTGGTAGGAGATTAGCAATAGATACACTGTAGGGAATTATGTGCAGAAAAATTCAAAATTATACACAGAAAATTCAAAATAATGCGCATAAAAAATCAGAATTATGCAAAATTGATATAATTTTTTTTACAAATGAAACTAAATATAACACTATTTGAACCTTCTTTAGAAATATACTGTATTCAGGTACTTTGTATGGTTGGGGGTGGGTATGGAGTGTGTGTGGAGGATTTCTGAAGGTGTGGGGGTTTTTGGGGGTGGTAAAAGGGTGTGGGGGTTGCCGTGGCTAGTGGGTATGGGAGTATAGATTTCATGGATTTCATAGACATTAGGGCTGGAAGGGACCTTGCAAGATCATTGGGTCCAGCCCCATGCCCAAAGGGCAGGAAGTCAGCAGGGACCTGAATCTCTTCAGTCTCTGCAAGAGGAGACTGAGGGGGGATCTTGTGGCTGCCTACAACCTTATCAGGGGCCAGCGGCAGGGACTTAGGGAAAGTCTGCTCCCCAAGGCTCCTCTTGGAGTCACTAGAAACAGTGGTGACAAGCTGAGGGAGGATAGGTTTAGGTTAGATATTAGGAAGAACTACTTCACGGTAAGGGTGGCCAGAGCCTGAAATAGGCTTCCCAGAGAGGTGGTGCTCTCACCTTCCCTGGAAATCTTCAAAAGGAGCCTGGATAGGCATCTGGCTGGGGCCTTATGACCCCTCCCACCCCCAGTGCTCCTTCCTGCCCATGGCAGGGGGTCAGACTCGATGATATGTCTAGGTCCCTTCTGACTCATTGATTCTATGATTCTATGACCCCAGCAAGATTAGCACCCAAATGCTTCTTTCATGTATCCATAGTAGGTGTTTGCACCACTTCTGTGGGGAGTCTATTCCAGAATCTGGAGACTCATCCAGTAAAGAAGTTCTTCCTTATGTCCAATCTAAAATGGTCTTCCAGCAGTTTATGACCATTAGGCCTTGTCTTTTTTTGGGGTGCCCTGGTGAACAGACTTTCTCCCAGATCCTGATGCACACCCCTGATATACTTATAGGCTGCCACTAAGTGCCCCCTGAGCCTACACTTCTCCAGGCTGAAGAGTATAAAGAGTGTGTGGTATTTATGGGTCAATGTTGGGTTGTGAGGGGGTTGTGAAAGGGTGTGGGTGTATGTGTTTGTGGGGTTTGTGGGTGCGTGTGGCCTCCCCACCACACATCCGCTCCATGGTGCACAGCCTTTGCCCCTGCTGGCTCAGTATCAGCAGGCAGCGAGCCCTTGGGGTGTTCATGACCACGGCAGGCAGAGCCTCCGGTGGCCTGTGCCTTTGGCTAAGTCCCAGGGATAGCATGTAGCCATCCCAGCCCACTGATGCACCAGTCCTCCACCTGGGGTTTTCAGCACTGTAGCAGGAAGCCACACATGGAGGTATGGAGTTGTGCACCATCCAGCTAGGCTGCATGCAGCTTCCCATTAGAGTGCTAGAAGGCACACGTGGAGGCATGGATCCCACCTAGTCCAATAGTGTGTGGCCCGTAGCTACCACAAACCCCACACCCATCCACAAACATCCCCCTCTTGCTGGTAGGAGCTCCCCAACACACTTACCCAGCTATCCAGTTGTGCAGCTCTGTGCCTCCACATCTTGGTGCTCCCAGCTAGAGTGGTAGAGGCTGGTGGAGGTGGAGGTCCAGAGCCTGCCGTGGTTAAATTATGCAAAATTATGTAGTTATGCATAGGCATGCCTTTGATGCACAAAATTGCACAGATGAATAATTGCATAATTTCTCAGGGTGTAAGTAGAATCATTTATGAAAGAAAGAATAAAGGAATCCTATGGAGAAGGGAAGGAAAAGCTGGAAGAGAAAGGGTCAAAAGGTGAAATCAGATTAAGACACTTTGGTCAAAAAATGGAATAAGAGATCCTGCGGAATACGTAAGTTGGTTGAGAATCAAACAAAGGAGGGAAATATGAGACTAAGATCAAAATGTATTCATGAGCCTTTTGCCTAGAAAAATATGGGAGAGGAAAAATGTGAGAAAAAATTACATAAGAAGTAATAACACAAAGATCAACTTTGCTTTTAAAGTACAAAGACAGGAGCACTGTTGAACAGGAGCAGAAGAGAGTACATTGTGATGTACTTCTTCCAGGGTCCTCACCTCAGAAAGAGTCACTACAGCACTTGATCTTTTATCTCACCATAACTGCAGACTGAGCTTTCTGTGTCAAGGACTGTGTGTTTCATTTTACTGTATAGCATCTACTACAGTGAGGACCTGATCACTGACTGAGATCTCCACTTACCTGGCAGAGGAAATATCATGACCACAAAGGTGGCAGAGGGCAGTATCCTGACCAAGTATGTGCCTTACCAATGGCTTTGTGTAGTGGAGGGTGCACCCTTGTCTGTTTGCAGACAGGACTCCCTACGAGAGCCTCATAGTTAGCTTCCCATTGGCCCACTTGCAGTGGGAGGTTTTCGGCTACACACGGACTTTATGGAACTGGAAGACTCCTCCATAGCTTGCTAGTATGGCCATACAGCTGAGGGCAAGCAAAACTCAGGGGCATCCAAACCCTAAGTCTAGTGGCTACACGTAAGGGGTGCATGGAGCTGCACATGCACCCCCTGAGAGCACTGGTGCACCCCCTGACAGCCAGCATTTCCCGCTTAAGCGACAGGTAGGCAAAAGTGCTGGCAGCCCCCCTGAGAGTGCTGGCCGGGGAGTGGGGGTGCCAGGAGAAGTGATCCTCATCGACCTCCAGAGCCAATCACACCAACCGGGGGGAGGTTCCCCCGTGGCTGATCATGCTGACCCGGAAGTGCTGCAGGGTACCCTGTCTCCTTGATCAGCCACAGAGGTACTGGTCAGCCATGCCCAAGTCTCTGGGCTTAGGCCTACACATAGGATTCCTGCCAAAGGATTTGGAAGTATCTGAAGCCCCAGGCTGGGGTGGAGGATACTTGCTGGTAGCAGGACCACATATGGTTCCTGAATGAGTCAAATGGATTTGGACCTGATCTATCTAATTTGATCTGGGACACAAAAAAATTTCCTTAAAAAAAAAATCCTATAAAAAACTACTCCATGTTTCTACTAAATATAAATTAAAATACATTTTGAAACAGTGATGGCCACATTGATTCAGAATTGCTAGGTTCAGAAGGTAGCAGGATGGCAAGATGTACACATTCTGTGTACATTCAGTTACATACATTTGGAGGGAAAGCTATATTATTCTTTCATTAAAAAAAGCTATTGATCAGTTTAGACAGGCACACGGTATGTTAAATCATGCTTTGTTATAGTATCAAAAGCTGGCTTAATAAGTAAAGAAATATAAATGATTCTTTGTGAAGAAATAAGTCTTGGAACCTCTGTGTTCTAATAAAAGTACATAGTTTTATTAAATAAATAATATAGTAAAATGTCAAAACAGTCATCAACAATGCAGCTGAGTACAGAAGAAAATGACACTGTTTGTCTGTGCCCTTCAAGCATTCATTACCCTTCCTCATCAGCACAATAGTCAAATAGCATTACATGGCAGTTAAAGGCTGAGTTCTGAAATTCCATGGATACTTAAATACAAGCTGTTCTAATGGAGTGTGTTGAGGCCACAATCAAGCGAGCTGCTTGAGCTGAGTAGGCTGCTGGTTGAGGCTGTTGACCATATTGAGATTTTTTGTCAACTCCCATTTGCCCCAGAAAGGACTGGAAAGGAAATTTGTGAGTATACACCAGAATACACCACTTGTGTTCTATACTTCCAGTAGTGGGAGGAGTTTCCACAGGGATGGCAAGAAAACACGAAACTCCCTCTCTCCCCCTTCCTCTCACTGCTTCCTCTGTTGTGCACAATCTGTGTGGGGAGGGAAATAGAATCTATTACTGAACTGTGAAAATAATTTGTCTGTTGGATAAAAAGGGGATATTTCCAGGTTTCATTCTCCACACCTTTCCATATCAGCATTGCTACAGAATGTTTCTTGTCTTACAACAGTTCTTTAATAAACATAAGTATTGTCCATCACTTTATAGGGCAATTTATATGACTTGTCTATGATGGCTACTGCTAAATTACAGCACTGCATATTAGGACTGTGGAAAACACTGTTTTGTTTTGACTTCCATTTTGCCATTTCAATCGGTCAGTGTTTTATTTTGTTTCATTTAGTTTTGAAAGCACTGTTCTACTTTGATTCATCAAAACTGTTCCGTTGTTTTGACATTTCACCCATAGGCTATAATGGGGAAGCACAAAACTGCCTATAACTTTGTCATTTCCTTCCTAATTCTGATGTAACTTTCAGGGATGGTAGCCCCTTCTGATGCTGCAAGGAGATAGGTGCTGGGTTTCTGGGAAACTGCACCTCAAAATCTTGAAAGCAGAATTTGTGTCACATGTGTGTGTTAAGGCACAGTGGGGTGAAAACAGCAGGCATGCTAGCCCCTGCTAAGGCTAGGAAAATTGCCAGGTATCAAGGAGATAGGTGCAGGGTTTTCTGGGAAACTACACCTTAGGCTGCTGACAAGCAAAACTCATGACACGGGTGACTCTGTGTGTGTGTGTGTGTGTGTGTGTGTGTGTAATATATCTTCTATATGCTTACTATATCTTCAATGACTTTACG
>NW_017728906.1:181848059-181850279 GCF_001723895.1 Crocodylus porosus | reverse complement strand
GTGTGTGCGCGCGCGCGCGCACGCACGCATGCGCATGTGTGTTAAGATGCAGTTGGGTGAAAACTGCAAGGATGCTAGCTCTTGCTCAGGCTGTGAACCCTGCCAGGTTTCAAGGAGATAGGTACAGGGGTTTCTGGGAAACTGCACCTCAAGCTGCTGACAAGCAAAACTTGTGACGTGTGACTGTGTGCGTGTGTGTGTTAAGGTGCACCCTCACTGGTGCTGTGGCCTCTACACAACACAGTAGTGTGTCCCAATAAGGCTTCTTCCTCCCCTAGAGCCTCAGTCTGGTTCATCACTTTATATAACAACAGGTAAGTAAGCAGCATGGTAGCACCAGCAGCATGTCAGGCAAACTATCACAGAGCCTCTTACCTTTCCTTCAGGAGCTTCTTCTCCAGCTGCTGCCAGAGAACTCTCCCGGATCACAGTCACTGGCCAGCTACACAGTCAATATCAGTCCTTCCCCCCTCTTCTCCTCCCCTCTCCTTAGTTGCCTTTTAGTTGCAAGCAAGCCCAGCTTCGAAACTCGAAACATTTTGACCGCCCTTGTTTCATTTGGAAGCTGTTTCAAAGGCTTTCATTTAGTTTTGATGTTATTATTTCAAGCTTAAAATGAGTCGAAACAGCACTGAAACAAAACATCTGGAGAAATGTTGCACAGCCCTACTGCATATATTAGTCATCTGGAACTATTAACAAAATATGTCCAGGCCTTTAAAAATGGCATTCATCTCATAGTAAAAAGATTGCAACAGAAGGATGTTTGAGGCAATAAGAACAGAGGAAATGAATGATATATAAGACTCTGTTAATTTTGCTCAGTAAATCAAGTTAAAAATTTTTAAACTAGCTACTGTGAGCTGGCATTAATTAACTCCTGTTTAATTGACATAATGGGCATATAATCAAACCTGCTTTGGTGAGTAAAAAAAGGGAGAAACGTGTATTTAAAATGCAGTAATGTCTCTTGGGGAAAAACTCCTTTTCTCAAGTACTAAAAGTATTGAAAAACTCAAATTTTCTCAGGTGCCTTAAACCCTTTAGTTATTTACAAATGTCTTGAAGTTGTAGTTGAAATGTCCTGGGGATGGATTGAAATGACAGATTTTATTTGCATAAGCCTACTATGTCAGTGCACTACTTGACATTTCCAATTCTATGAAGAAGCACTGTATGGGAATTTGCTGGGATCATTTCATAGCTGATGCCTACAGTACAGTAGACAATTCTTTGAACATTCAGAAACTCTGGGCAATGTTTTGTGCAGTGAGTCTTGTTATGTATGTCTTTCCAGGAAAAAAATGGGAGTACCGCAAAAATACTTGGCATTCTGGTGTTTAGGTGAGAGATATTACCTCAATTTCTTGTTCTTCTTGACTTAGTTGCAGATTTTAACTTGTCTCCCCCACCTTCTAGGTAGGTAAGCATCCTAACCCCAAGGGTAATTGAGATAAGTTTGCCTCAGTTGCCCCTTGTTTAGAGTTGCTTCATTTTATATAAAATACTTTTACTATTACTCATTAAAGCTGAAAAGTAACATGAAATACCTTTTTACTAAGGTGGTTTTAAGTGGTTAGGATATTCACTAGTGTCAACCGAAGAGTTTCAGGGCCCTGCTCCCGCTCCAGAGTATTGGGATGCCTTGTGGTTGGGTAATTTGTGCAGGACATGCAGGTTCTAATCCATTCAGTCAGAGAAAGGTACTGAATTTGGGTAACTACCATAACCCCTGAGACACTGAGTAAAAAGGAGTGTCCTCTCTGAATCCAGCTCCTCATTAATTTCCTTTCCTTTGTTTTTATTACAGCAGCCTGGCATTTTACGTTTTATTTCTAATATAATTTGTTTTTGTTGAATTAAACACATTTCCCCCATTGAAGTTATGCTGCCAGGAACTTCCCTTTCCCAGGCTACCCCTAGGGTTCTACAGTTCAAGGGTGTATAGAGTTGAAATCCAAAGAAACTTTAGGTCTTTGAAAATAGCTATGCTCTACTAGCAGTAGCCGTAGTAAGAGTAGAATATTTAGGGGTGGAGAAAGAAAGCAGCAAGACCACCAATACACAGATGTATTTTATCTTCAAAAGATTGATAAAGAAAGTATATCTTGTTTGGAGGGAGAGATGTTTAATTTTAATTTGTCAGTTTTCAGGTTTAGGATCATCCAGTCTTCCAAACATGGATAAAATGTCATGCCCCTTCCCCTTCTTGGTCACACA
>NW_017728906.1:181837206-181847959 GCF_001723895.1 Crocodylus porosus | reverse complement strand
ACCCTGGACGCTCTCAACAGCTAGTATTCTCAATAATTGTACTATCCTTCATCTTCCTATACTGAAATCAATGAATGGGTCTCTGGTTGTTGGAATACAGTTGTAATATCATTATTCAATCCTCTAGCAGTTCCCTATTTCAATCAATAAAAGGCCAAGAGGTCTTGACAAGCTATATTTTTTCTAATATTGATCTTGATGACCAAGTCAGTGCCCTAGAGTCTAACCATTGATTTTAAAGAGAGAGCTGTCAAGTTGGAGGCCAAATATGTGCTGTTAAACACATCAGGGCTTATAATTAAAAAAAATGTCAGGTTGTCATATTTTTCAGGGCTGGCAAAAGGAGTCTTTTCACACACATGCAAGCAAATCAAAAAGTGCACAGATGTGCAGGAGTCATATGTACCATGAATATATCTTTTGTGCATGTAGACTACACTGAAACCTAATTAGAGTAAGTAACAGTCCATTGAGCATGGCTATTGATGTCTTTTCTTTCTCCAGGATATAAAAGGTTAAGGAAATAATTTGATTCCTGGATTTTAATTATAAGAACTGTTGTTTTAAGATTAAATTATGTAAAGTTTACCTTCTTGAGGAAAGAGGCATTTCAGTCATTGCAAATCCTCGTCAGGCTCATTGCTATGGAAGTTGCATTTTCTGTACTGGATACCATTTGCCATATTTCCATTCACTTACATATGCTTGAGATCTAGAGTGCCATACCATCCATATTAGATCAAAGCCTGCATAGTTGGCAGGGAGGAAGGCTGTTGCACTGCACCTGGGGGTCACACAAAGGTTACAGGATGATGTACTATTCCTGATTTGTGTACTGGAAGATGGCAACTACTAGCCCAAGAAGATATTAAGGATACAGCTGTTTTAAGGTGTAATCAAAATTTGAAATGGATCTAGGCTGATTCTTAAATCAGCATGTTAATTAATTGAAGAATTACCAGTTTTTAAGCTATAAGTTCAGTGTATAGCAGTTCATTCTATTTCAGTTTACAAACATTGTGTAATCAGGATTCAGTTAACATATACATCATTTCTGCCATAGCATAGGGCTCCCAACCAAATGGAAGTCCCTGCAAGTTGAACTTTGCTCTTGTTTGACCACCTGCTTCTGTCTGTAGAGCAGAAGTGGAATTCGAGCAAGTGCACCCCTGGATAAAACAAAGAAAAGAAGCTACTGATGCTGTGGGCATTTAGAAGATAGATTGTTACAGGTTTCCTGAAATAGGATTGGTATAAGATCCTTATATCCTTTATTATGGCCACGAGCACAATAGCCGTGCAAGTAAACTATATTAATTGCCATTTATATTACCATATGGAATGGGGAATTTGAGTCCCACTGTGTTAGGTACTTTAAAAATACATAGTAATAGATAGCTTGTTCTTCATAGAAACTACAAACTAAATATACAAGATGCAACATGTATGACATGAAAGGTGGGGGCAAGAAAGTTTTGATGAGGAGTGAAATTGGACTTTTAAAACTGCTCATCTACCATTTTGGCACTAAACAAAATCATCAGATTTTTCAAAAAGGACAATATATCCCAAGCACTGAGAAACTGAACATAACATGATCATCTGGCAGTCATATATGCACACCATGGGAGCTACTGGACACTGATCTCTTCTTATAATTTAGCTCCAGCGATGGTTGAAGAGCCTATAAAGATCTGGCTGCATATAATTTGCCCATGGTCTGCAAGTCTGGCAAAGCAGGGGATTTGCTGTTCTTTCCCCCAAAATCTTTGATTTTTCTTGAACTTAGCATCAGCATTTCACTTTTTCCAGTTTTATCTGATTCAGACTTCTTGGGAGCTGCAGGAAAATGACATTTTTCTTTGTTTTAGTCTTTATGTTTTTGTCTTTGGATAGAGCAAAGTGTCCTTTTAGAATATTTTTTTTTCTAATGAGAAGTTGCATTTTCATAACTCTGTATTATATCACCATCACTCAACTTATAAGAATATCCTAAAGCTTTTCTTTAGCAGAGGTTTTATTTGGATGCACACTTTCCAGGGGAGTTTTAGTCTATTTTTATAGACATTAAAAGGCATTTAAATGCCTCAGGAATCAACTTCATTAGCTAGCTCCATAGAAGCTTGAATAGTACAAATAAGGAAATAGTGCATTCACTCTGTTAGACAATGAATTCTCATTCAAAGCTTCTGAAAAGGTAGCAAAGTGAAGATTGCTCTTTATATATCAAGTATAGGCAGATAGTATGTTGTGTCATAGAAATTTATAATTATTATGGAGTGGTAGTAGTCACTATATAGTTAAGTTTCTATGAGTTTAGAGCATAGAACTGTTACAGCAAACTTTATACTTTGGGTTGGAAAAATCATTTGGTCTGAAAAGCATCTCATTTACTGTCAAAGACAATTTTTTTGGAAATATAGAAGAAAATCAACCAAAACTAATGAGTTACAGGTCATTAAGATTTCACCTGCTTTTTAAATGTTGACGTTTATCTAACAGATCTATGTCCTCCTCTAGATTCAGAAATGATTTCTTACTAACCATTAACATTTTCCAGAAAGATGAATCTCTTGAAAACTTATGGCCCAGCTAAACTTAAAGTAAAAAAAAAATTGAAATCTTACAAAGTTACTAAATTTCTTCATAGTGACTGATGAAGCTGTCACTGCACTTAATTTCTTAACAAAAAGTATTAGCAATGCTTGTAGGAATTCAGCTTGTTAATATGCATAAATCATTTCCTTCAGTGAGAGCAGTGTAAGGGAATTATCGTACCCTTTCTCTTTTGTAATGTGCTTAGGAAAAAAAATAAAGAGTCTTCTGTAGACAATACTTAAGAGTCCTTCCTTTAAATTGAGTATTAGAGAGATGTTTCTTGCAGTCAGAGCAGAGTATCCAGCTGGGAGTCTAACTTCCATATTTCTTGGATCAGTAGTTGAAATAGATTTCAATTTTAAAAAATTGTTTCAGTTAAAATAAATCTTTCTACGTTTTTCAGCAAAGCAATCCAGAATTGTGTAATTATATGAACAACTCCTGCTAAGAAAGTTTGAAATTTGACTAAAAGTATTTTGCTTGACCTGAGACAAAATATGTCATTTTGTCTTCACGTTTGTTAAACGTTTCAATATTTTTTTTATATAATGTAACTTATTGTTTTAAATGAGAAGTTGAACATTTTTGCTTTTGAAAAAAATCCAAACATCTGAAAACTTTATTATTTTTCCCCCCAATGTTTTACTGATTTATAATGAAGGAAGTATACAATTGCATCCTTAGGGTGTGTGTAGACAAAACAGAGGCCCTAAATTGAAGCGGTGGGTGTTTAAAAACACCACTTCGATTTAGGGTCCTATAACCCCCGTGTCGCGCACACACCCAAACTTACCTGCCTCTCCAGTGGTGGGGAAGGGAGGGTGAGCTGCTGGCAGGCAGAGCGGTCCTTGGGTTGTGGGACAGGGGGGCTGGTGCTTCCCTCCACAGCAGCAGTGGCCCTACCCCCACCAGGTGGCACCAGCCTGCAGGCACCCAGCTCAGGCTGTCCCAGAGGGCACCACAGCCACAGAGGGAAGCATCAGGCCCCTATGCAGCTTGGGCAGGCAGGCAGGCAGGCTCCAGGGGAAAAAAAAGACCAGGTTTGCTGCTTTTCTTGGGTGGAGCCTGCCTTCCTGCAGAGCCCCTGACCTACATGGAGCCTGGTGCTTCACTCCATGGCTGTAGGGCAGCAAACTAAAACTTCTCAGTTTTAGTTTGCTGCACACCAGTTCATTTAAGGTGCATTACACTGCCAAATTTGCCACAGCAGCTGGAATTAATGCGCAATACGCCACCGACACATGCAAACACCAACACCATTAAAGTGGTGCAAAAGCATTTAGCTCACTTTAAAGTGTCTTGCGCACATACCCCTCATTTCGTCTACACACAGCCTTACAGGCTAACTGAATCAAAGATGTATAGGCTTTCTTATGCAGCAGCTTGCTTCATCAGATGCTATCAAGGTACTGCAGGAAGTAGAGTATTCAAGTGGAAAGCATTAATTAAAATACAAAGGATAGGGAAGAGAGAGAAAGAAGGAGGGAGCACTGGCAAGACAGGCGAGCATAGAAGAGAGAACAGCAAAGCAGTTAAACAACTAAGGAACATAGGGTTTTTAAAAGGTTATCCAGGTAATGGGATAAGAATCATTATTTTTGGTTTAGACCATAGTCACCAAAATTCAGTCTTTGTTGTTCCGTGATTTTCCATTAAAGTTCTTTTTAAAATTGTCATTGTCTAAGAACAGCTATTCAGTGTATTTAGCATTTTTCAAAAAAGCAAAAAAAACCCCCAAACTCCTACCAATTTTACTCCCATCTCCTTTCTAAAGATCTTTTTGTTTTAGTATGTAAAAGCTTTATTTAAGTAATTTCATAGGTAAGTTTGTAATCTTACTGATTTTGATCATTTTTTTCAAACACTCTCCCCGCCTCTTTCTTGTGTAAATACAATAGTGGTTAGAAATTCATTAAACTGAGGTTTAAAAAATACTTGAAAATATCTGCATTTTTAAATATCTGAGCTTGTATAGATCAAATCATTTCATGAAACAGTGCTATGAAATAGATAAATAGTAACATTACTTGTAAAGAACAGGAAGAGTGAAACATATAATAAATCATCATTATTCAAAACCTAGAAAAGATTTTTTGTCATTGAAGTAAGCAGATAAAAAAAAATCATAGAAAATCATAGAAAATACTTTTATGGTCAACCTCCTAGGTTGCCCTGAAGTATTTTGAGGATTTGGTAAAATTACTTCTTTTGTGTTTCCCACTAAACATTAGGCCTGTGCAAAGTAGCTAGTATTCACTTCAGATTTGGCCAATTCGGGGGACAGTGATTTGATTCGGTGATTCGAATCACTGTCCTGAATCTATTCAGCCAAATCTGATTTGGAGATTTGGCCCCTTCTGAATTGGCCGAATCTCCAAATCAAACAGACCCCATTGCCCGCCTGCTTTTCCAGCCCTATCAATGGCTGCCCTGCCGGGCCCCAGTGTCCGAGCTCCTAAAAAAAAAGAAAAAGAAAAAGCCCTGCACTCACTGGCTCCTGCCAGGTTGGGGCGTGATCCCTGCTGCCCACCACTGCCCCATGCTACGTAGGGGGGGCTTTGCCACAAGCCCACCTGAGGCCCTGATGGTCACTGCAGCAACCAGTAAGTGCAGGGTTTGTTTTTTTTTTAAAGCACCAGGACACTGGGGCCAGATGGGGCAGCCATTGGCAGGGCTGGGAGAGTGGGTGGGGGTCAGGGGGCACTGAGGAGGGTTAGGGGAGCAGGCAGGGGATGGGGCCTGGCAGGAGTACCTCCATGGTCCCCTCCCCACTCCTTCACCTCCCTCCCCTCTGCCCCTACTTACAGGCATGGAGCCCGGGTCCAGCTCCCTGTGGTGATGAGCAGGGACTGTCCAAATTGCAGAATCTCTGAATCTTTCTCTTTGTCTTTTCCAAATTGATTAGGAGGCTTTGAATTGATTCCGACCTTTTTATTGGTCTCCCGATCCAAATCTGAATTGAAGATTGAGCTGCTGAATTTGGCTGAATCTCCTCCAAACCGAATCAGCACCTGAAGCTTCTCACAGCTCTACTAAACATGGCATTTTACCTCTGGCTAAGGTGTACTCTATTTACCAGATGGTGCAGAGAACAGAACGTTTTAGTGAATTGTCAACAGTTATATAGGAAGTGTGATGTGACAGAACTATGACCTAATTCCTGATTTTAAAATGGCATAGCCTATTGTTTTATCCACTCAGGCTCTTATACAGATTGAATCACATCTCTGTATGTGGGCTAAATATAAAATTTTAATACTTCCCGACGTTTGCAAAGTGATTTGAGATTAACATTTGGGGAATAAAGTGCTAGATACAAAAATAATAAAGATAATTTTTTTTTTCTGCTGAATTAGTGGTAGCACAGAGAAATGTAGTGTTTTTTACACAAATGTATTGAGGATAAAGGGGCTGTGGGTTAACTGTAACGCTACAACCTGTTTATTTTGAAGCTTAATTTTCTATAATATATTATTGTCAACCCTAAATATCCATAGGATCAGTTTTCAGCCTTTTCTTCTCAACCACAAAGAAATCTGGTTTCAGATCCACAAATATATTTAGACACAGAAATTATTTTGAAAGGAAAATGTGAATGTTTCTGCTTTGTGACTATTTTGTTTCTAAAAATTTTCCAACTGTGTTGTAAAGCCTTCCGTTGGGATTATGAGTCTTATGATATTTACTGAGATTTTTTAAACCCTAGCTCCCGGAGTTCAGAATTTCATTTTTTTTATTTAAAAAATTGAACAGATCCACAAAAATAAAAACAGATAAGAAAAGGAAATGCCCATGAAAAATGCATGTAATGCGGCATTATGGTTGCATTTTTAAACATAATGTGGAGGAATTCAAAGGCTAGTGTTTGTAGCAAAGTTGAAATTCTTAACTTTATAACACTGCATTACAAAATACTTTTCATTACCATTACAGAAACTTTAACCATAACAAACAAGTGATGTTGCAATATCCTTGAACAAGTTATATCCTTATTAATGTTACAACAGCCACACTTATGAAAGCCCCTAGACCTAGATAACAGATTCATGTTGCATATTTCAAATTTACTTATTTTAAAATGAGAAAATTCTTGAGTTTGCTGTATTGTTCTTGTTATAATATCTACATCAGTAGTCTAAGAAAAAGAATGTGTTGTGAATTCAAAGAATGTAGTATGATATGGAATGAAAGAAGATCAATACGTATGAAGCATCAAAGTAAGTCTTGTTGCTTGTCTTGTCTTGTTACTTCTTGAAATCATAAGTGGCTTGCTGGTAATGAAATGTGCAGCTGGCACCTTTTATGTTGGGTTTACAAAGGGGTATTCAGTGTATATGGATAACACCCAAGTTTTGAGTACATTTTGTTTCCTTAAATTCAGGGGAAGTGAAAACATAAGAAGTGCCATAGTAGGTTCATCTAGCCCAGTGTCCTGTCTCTGCCAGTTGCAGGAGCAGATGTGTTAGAGCAGCGGTGGTCAACATATGGCATGAGAGCCACAAGAATCACAGGCAGCCTCTGTGTATGGCATGTGGCAGATCAGGGAGTGGACAGGAGATAGGGCAGGAAGCGGAAAGTAGGGAGAAGAAAGCAAAGAGCAAATCAGGCAGAGAAAGGCCTTTTATGGTAGAGGAGCTAATTTGTCTGTTATACCCTCCTTGGCACCAGCAATCATTGTTTTGAAGTGCCAGAGGGCATATCCCTAACTGTTCTGTTTAAAACAGTGGTCACCAATTGGTCGATTGAGGTGGATCCTGGAGCCTCTTGAAGTTGATCTTTGGCTGTAAACATGCCTCCCCCACAGCCCAGCAGGTCAGTTGCTAGGGGAGGGAAGGAGCGGAGGCCCAGGGGGCACGTGCACTGGGCCTTGGAGCACAAAGTCCAGCCTGCAATGGCAGTTGCCTCTGCTGCACACATATCAGGGGGCACATGCTCTCCCCCCCCAGACAGGGGGCAGCACTGGCTGCTGCAGCACTTCTGAGGTAGGGAATGGTGCAAGGGCAGGCCCTGTACAGCTGGCACAGGGTAGGTGATGGAGCTGCAAGTGGCTCATCTGGGGTTCACCAAGAGGAGAGACAAGCACCCTGGGAGTGTGCCCCCAGATCTTCTAGCAGCGTGGGGTGGGCTGCAAACTGGGGCGGCACTGGCTTTTCCCAGCTGTGCTGCAGCAGCGGCAATGCTGGGAGCAAGTCCACAGCATTGAAGTGTGGTTGAGGTGTAGCCCCCTCAACCATTGCTCCCAGCACCAGCGCCGCCCACCCCAAGTGCAAGTGTGGGCCAGGTCCAGTGAGAACAGCCTGGCATAGCCTGCCTCCCCCCGCCCCCCCCAAGGACTTGGGGGCCAGGGTCTGGTGAGCACAGGGGAGGGTAGGCTGCATCTGCGGCTGCAGGGTGGAAGGCCATGCCAGTATGTTCTTGCTGGGCCTGGCCCACGCTCCCATTTTTTTCAAAATGTGGAGCCCCAGAACTGTACTTCAGATGAGGCCAAGTAGCAAGGCACTATCACCTCCTGTGTTTTGCATCTAATACTTCTATTGATGCATCTCAAAACCACATTCACTTTTTATAAGCCTTATCACGCTGCAGACTCATATGGAGCTTGTGATCTACCAAGTTTCCCAAGTCCTTTTCCATAGTGCCGTCATCCAGTCAGGTGTCACCCATTTTATATTTGTGTTTTTGATTATTCCTTCCAAGGTGTACCACTTTGCATTTGTCGTCACTCAACTTCCTCCTGTTACCTGTAGCCCAACTTTCCAATATGTCGAGATCCTCCTGAATTGCACTCACATCCTCCGATGTGTTTGCATTCCTTCTCAGTTTCATGTCATCCACAGATTTGCTCAAGAAGCTTCTATTACGGCTGTGTGAAATGGGCTCTATTCGACTCAGATTCAGATTTGGCCCGAATCAGTGACAGTGATTCAGATCACTGTTGATTCAGATCACTGTCCCTGATTTTATTCAGCCAAATCTGAATCTGACGATTCAATGCTGATTCGGTGAATCAGTGAGTCAGACACAGGCACAGCTTTAAAAAAATGTCCTACATACTTTGAGGCAGCAGCACAGCTTCTGCTCATTGTAGTGCTGGGGTGCATGGAGCATCCCACAGGAGCATGGAGTGCTCTACATCATGCTCAGCAGCAAACCCGGAAGTGGACTGGTCCACTTCTGGGTCTGCCAGGGAGCGCACTGGGCTCCACCCCCACAGCTTGGCGATCGACCGCAGAACCCAGACCCAGGACGCACCAGTCGCTGAGCTTGGGGGGAACACAGGGGACCCCCCTGCACACTCCCTGGTGGACCAGGAAGTGGACCAGAAGTGCTTCTGGTCCACTTCTGGGTCTGTTGCCAAGTGCGATGGGGAACCTCCCCATGCTTCTGTGGGATGCCGCATCTGCCCCACCACTGCAGTATTCAGAGCCCCTGCTACCTAGAAGTATGTAGAAAATCATTTAAAGCTGTATCTACATCTGAATCGCCAGATCTGTCCAAATCTCTCTGAATCAATTTGGAGGGTTCCAAATAGATTTGGAGAGATTAAATGATCCTCTGATTCAATTCAGATTTGGAGATTCAGCCATTCAATTGGCCGAATCTCCTCTGAATCGAATCAGGGACCGAAGATTTGCACAGCCTTACTTTCTATGCTAGAATCCAAATAATGAATAAACATATTGACCAACAATGGGCCCAGGACACCTCTGTGGAACACCACTCAAAGCCTCCTGCCATTCTGATATGGACCAGTTAATAATTACCTTTTGCTTCTGGCCATTGAACCAGTTATCTATCTAATGTACAGTATCATAGAATCAATGAATCGGAAGGGACCTAGACAGATCATCTAGTCCAACCCCCTGCCATGGGCAGGAATGAGCACTGGGTGTGGGAGGGGTCATAAGATCCCAGCCAGGTGCCTATCCATCTCCTTTTGAAGATTTCCAGGGAAGGTGAGAGCACCACCTCTCTGGGAAGCCTATTCCAGGCTCTGGCCACCCTTACAGAGAAGTAGTTCTTCCTAATATCTAACCTAAACCTATCCTCCCTCAGCTTGTGGCCATTGTTCCTGGTGACTCCAACGGGGGCCCTGGTGAACACATTTTCCCTGAGTCCCTGCTGGTGGCCATTGATAAGTTTTTAGGCAGCCACAAGATCCCCCCTCAGTCTCCTCTTGTGGAGACTGACGAGATTCAGGTCCCTCAGCCTCTTCTCATAGGGTTGGCCACGGAGGCCCTCAACCATACAAGTGGCCTCCTCTGGACCCTCTCCAGGTTCTCCACATTCCTCTTGAAGTACGGCGCGCAGAACTGGACACAGTACTCCAGCTGTGGCCTGACCAGTGCCGCATAGAGGGGGAGCAAGACCTGTCTGGACCTCTTAGTAATGCCCCTGTGGATGCATGACAGGGTGTGGTTGGCTCTGCCTATTGCTTCATTGCATTGGCGACTCATATTCATCCTGGAGAAAATCCTGACTCCAAGATCCCTCTCTGCCTCTGTGCTGCTGAGAGGGTCAGCCCCTAACCTATAACCATAATGCTGGTTCCCTCTCCCCAGGTGTAGCACTCTGCACTTGTCCTTTTTGAACCACATCCTGTTCAGATCCACCCACTTCTCCAATCTATCCATGTCTGCCTGGATGTGGTCCCTGCCTGCCGGTGTATTCCCTTTACCCCACAGCTTGGTGTGATCAGCGAACTTGAACAGGGTGCTCTCCACACCCTCGTCCAGGTCGTTAATGAAGATATTGAACAGCACCGGCCCAAGGACCGAGCCCTGGGGGACTCCACTACCCACACCCTCCCAAGTCGACATCGACCTGTCCACCACCACCCTCTGGGTGCGCCCCTGGAGCCAGTTTGCCACCCATGTGACTTTGCATTCGTCAGTGCCACAGTCCCTCAGGTTGCCCACCAGAATTGGGTGGGACACTGTGTCAAAGGCCTTCTGGAAGTCCAAGAAGATGACATCAACTTCCTTCTTCCAATCTAAGGTCTTTGTTACCTGGCCATAGAAAGAGACCAGGTTAGCCAGGCAGGATTGGCTTGGCATGAACCCATGTTGGTTACCCCTCAACATCACTTCCCCTGCAGGGCTCTCACAAATGTGGCCCTTGATGATTTTTTCAAAGACCTTCCCCAGGATAGAAG
>NW_017728906.1:181829050-181836961 GCF_001723895.1 Crocodylus porosus | reverse complement strand
TAACTAGGTCTGAACTAACAGTCGGGGAACTTGTATCCTTTCTGGGCCTCTCTATGCTATCACCCGAGAGCACCCCATTGTCAGCAGACAGGAACATGGAGGCAAAGAACTTGTTGAAGAGTTCTGCCTTCTCTCACGTGTAGCCAACATTTTTCCAATTTATTTATGAGAAGGTCATACAGGATTTTATCAAAAGCCTTGCTGAAGTTCAGTTACTCTCTATCCATAGCATTCCCGTCATCAGCTGAAATAGTTACTTTCTCAAGGAAGAAGATCAATTGCGTTTGACGTGATTTATTTTTCTTAAATCCATGCTGGCTACTTATGATCAACCTTTCCTTCTTTAGATACTTACAAATGGCCTTCCTAGGATACACTCCAAAAACTCCCCAAGTATTAAATGGAGGTTAACCAGTCTTTAGCTCCCGTGGTCCTCCTTTTTTAAAGAGGGGCACTATGTTGGTCCTTGTTTAGTCCTCTAGTACCTGGCTCCTTTCCTGTGACTTCATGAAGATCATTGCCAAGTGCTCTGAGGTCTTCTCTGCCAGTTCCTTCAGTACCATGAGATGAAGTTCACCCAGCCATGATGCCTTAAATTCATTCAGACCCAGCAAAATCTCTGTGACCATCTCTTTAGTTATCTCTTCCCTCAGCTTGTCCTCTTATTCAGACAGTCCTTATTAGGTGTCTGGTTGCAGCTTAATTTATTTTTGTGAAGACTGAGACAAAGTAACTGTTGAGTAGATCAGATTTTTTGCATCTTTTGTTAGGCTTGTTAACTGAAGAGCCACAGCTTCCTTTATCCTTTTTTTCTGGCCAACATACTTATAGAACCTCTTGGTTGTTGTCCTTAACCTCCTTTGCCAGGTGCAGCTTATTCTTTATCTTTGCTTTCCTGATTTTGTCCCTGCATTTTCTTGCTATTGCCCAGTATGGTTCCTTGGTGACCTGCCCAGGTTTCCATGTCTGTATGCTTTCCTTTTTCATTTGAGGTTTTTAGAAGCTCCCATTGCAACTACATTGGTTTCTTGCCATGTGCTTCCATCATTTTGGAACTGTTTCTTGTTGGGCTTCTAATACTGTGCCCTTTCGAAGCTCCCAGCCCTCCTGGATGCCTTTATCCTTTAATCTATCTTCCCATGGTGTCATGTCTATTAATACCTTGAGTCAGATGAAATCCATCTTTTTTAAATTGAACGTCCTAATTCTGCTGACTTCACCCCTCTCAGGATCTGGAATATGTCATATCATGATTGCATCCTCTCAAGTTATCTATCAC
This sequence comes from Crocodylus porosus, assembly GCF_001723895.1. Taxonomy (NCBI): domain Eukaryota; kingdom Metazoa; phylum Chordata; order Crocodylia; family Crocodylidae; genus Crocodylus; species Crocodylus porosus. The sequence goes on along the minus strand of NW_017728906.1, from coordinate 181,835,682 downwards.
CTTCACATCCTCTACCAGTTCTTCTCTGTTGGTCAGGAGAAGTTTCAGTATTAATGGCATGTACTCACTGACTAGAGCAACTCTAAATCAAGGGGCATTCAGCTGATGTTATTTATTTGCTACAATATTTTTTTTCTGGTTGGGATAGCTAAATTTGTGATTTCTGAGTATTTAAGCTCTGTTCTCAAATGCACAAAATATTGGTTTGTGTTTCTCTTCAGTGAGTTTGGCCATTATCATCTCTAACTTATTCCCACTTCTGACAAATAGTCCTTGTTCGCTTTCCTTCAAAATGTGTTAGCTGGTCTAGCTAGAATAACAAGAAAAAAAATTAAGCACTAGGACCAGGAGCCTATCAGCTTAGAAAGAAGATGCTAGTTAAAACAGCAACTCCCTTTTAAAAAGGGATGCAACCTGAATTTTGAGTGAGTGACTTGCTGGTGCCGTTCCTTTTTCATAATGACTCTGCTGTGGCTGTTTTGCTGTTCTTAATGTGCTTCAACTTGCGGTACATAAAAATGTTATAAATATTGATGTTAATTGTTAAACGTAATATACGACTCCAGTATTAGCATCCCGGATACTCAAGAGATAATTTTCATCTTTGAAAATGTCAGCCTACCATAAGAGGCTTTGAAAAATAAAATTGAAATTTGTAGGAAGACATTTATTTGAATTGAAGATCACTTTATATTAAATGCTAAAATCCAAAAGCAGTTTTAGAATATAGGGGAAATTGTATATAAAATAATAATATTACCAATGAAAGTAATTAAGGTGCATTACAACATCGGTCATCAAAATGTTTACCCAAATAGCCTGGGAACAAGCTACTTCAGAAACTGTGTACAACTCAGTTGTGCTTATTTGGGATGCCTGTGCTATACCTAGAATTGAATTGTGATGGCTACAGGATATTTTTAGTGTTAGGCCCCTTTGCTTTGGAATTTATGGCTCCTTGAGCTCAATGTTTAGTGTCATGGTGCAAGATCCATCTATTTACTCTTGCTTCATCTTAGAGCTTGTAACCGCAAATACTTATTTAGGGGTGGGCTAAATACTTGGGTATGGATTGTCTGTTATTGTGGTGGATATCTGTATAAATCATGTAAAATCATGGAATCTTAGAAAAGATTGGAAGAGATCTCGGGAGGTAACCTGCTCCAGCCTGGATCATTCCTATTTAAGTAATCTTGTGGAAGTATTTGTCTAATCTGTTCTCAAAACTACACAAGCAGCTTTTTCCCACAATTACCAGGCAAAGTGCTTGAAAGCATCAAAAACTTGCCCCAAGTAAAGCAGGGGGACAAGGGCACTGTCAGTGTCTGGCCTTTGCAAATACAGGAAGTACGTTGTTAAGATATACTTGAGAGATCAAGGAAAGATGGCCATGGCCCTACTACAGAAAAAAAGCAACTCCCCTCCCACCACAGGTCATGCTAATTTGACCATGGAGTAAAAATTCCTTCCTGATTCCAAATGTAGTGGTTACCCTGAGGAGGGTACCTCTAGCCAGAAATCTCAAGGATATTTGAAGATGGAGGAAGATGAAAAAAATCTGACATCTGTAGCAACAGGTAATGAAAAAATTCCTCCTAGACCCATGCGGTAACCAGCAAAACTCACATGGGGAAACCAAACACCTTCCATTCTGCCCTGAAACCCTGGGATAGCAAACATAACTCCATGTATCATACACTGTACCTGGAGAACAAGAATCCCACTTCTTTCATTCCATCCCCTCATAAACTTTTTCCTTGCTCTTTAATTTTGTTTTATAACTGGTTATGGAGTTCTGCTTCATATAATGTGATAGAAGTAAGCATTATACATACTGTAAGCATTATACGTTTCTAAATAAAAAATCTCACTACTATTTAATTTGTAAATATTAATCTACTAATATTAGAAGCATTATTATGGCAGGTGTCTTCAAGATGATATAGTTTGGAAGTTCTTTAAACTTAACTTGATAGATTTTAATGTAGCAGAATCAATTTGGAATGCCCCATCCAATCAATTCCAAAATGTCAGGGAATATTCTAGGCGTCAGTGACAAGGACCTTATCAGAAAAAAAACAACCAAAGTGGGAAGCAAGGAGCACACTGAGCCACCTCTAATTCAGCCACCACTGTAAATGTCTAGAGATCAAAAAGTGGATTGATGATGAAAAACTGACACATTCCAGCATAACAGTATGTCCTTATTATAGATAACGGAGCTTGAAATGTTGACATTATGAATGAAAGGAAGAAATAAAGGAGTTAAAGAAGAATGTGGGATACCCAGATTCCCTGTTTCGAAGGGGGGTGGGGGGATGCAATGATTCCTTGAATGGAGTAGAGAAAGGAGGCTATTGGATAGTATAGAACAGGGGTTTTTAACTGGGGGTATGCGAGAAGGCCGGAAGGGGTATGCATGGGCAGGCGAGCACAGAGCACCACCACACACCATGCTGCACAGGTGCCTCCCTCCCAGCTGGATGCAGGGAGTGGGGGAAGCTTGCATGCAGCAGCTGCCACCACTCTGTGTTCGGCTGTGTGCAGCCCCCCTCTCCTCTCCATGTCCAGCTGCCGGGGGTACACTGATCCAAAAAGGTTGAAAACCCCTGGCATAGAAGAATCCATGTCACATCCTATGGAAGGATTCTTGGTACAGTGAGCACAGTATATGAAACCAATAGCATGTGACCATCTATTGTATAATCCTCCAATTTTTATTTACTTATTTTTATCTCTGTGTATGAGCAAAGGTTAACACTTTGAAACACATTCAGTATTCTTGCCTATAATACCTGGTTCTATGTAGAGGGAACAGTGCAAGTGAAAGGTAAGTTTGCTTCTTGTTTTGTTTTTGTTCAAAATCATTTAATGAGAGAAAGTTGTTCCTTAGCAGTTGGTATTGGTTCAAGACTCAAGAAAGCAAGGATTCCCTGCATGCTGTTTGTGATTTCATTTATTCCAGGGCCGGTGAATATGTAAACTAACGTAGGTACACCTATAATATGCCTGAATCATAGAAAATTAGGGTTGGAAGGGACCTCAGGAGGTCATCTAGTCTACTCCCTTCTCAAAGCAGGACTGTCCCTAACTAGATCATCCCAGCCAAGGCTTTGTCTAACCAGGGGTTAAAAACCTCCGAGGATAGAGATTTCACAACCTATCTAGGTACCTGGTTCCAATGCTTTATTACCCTCCTAGGTTTTCCTGATATCTAACCTAAACTTCCTTTGCTGCAACCTGAGACCATTGCTCCTTGTTATGTTATTTACTACCACTGAGAACAGTCCAGCTCAGGGTAGTCTTTGAGACCACCCTTCAAGAAGCTGATGGCTGCTATTGAATCCCCTCTCAGTCTCCTCTTCTCCAGAATAAATAGGCTCAGTTCTCTCAGCCTGTCCTTGGAAGTCATGTGCCTCAGTCCTCTAAACATTGTTGTTCTCCTCTGCTGAACTCTCTCCAATTCGTCTTCGTTCTTTCTGTAGTGGCGGGCCCAAAACTGGATACAGTACTCTTGTATTGGTGTAACAAGTACCAAATAAGGGGCATAATCACTTGCCTTGATCTTCTGGCAATGCTCCTCCTAATGCAGCCCAGTATGCGGTTAGCCTTCTTTGCAACAAGGGCACACTATTGACTTATATCAAGCTTATTGTCCACTGTAACACCCGGTTCCTTTTCTGCAGAGCTGTTGCTTAGCCGGTTGGTCTGAAGTCTCTAGAAATGCATGCGATTCTTTCATCCTAAGTGGATGAGGCTTTCTTCAGACAGCTAGCAGAATTTTCCCAACCACAGGCCCTGGTTCTCATGGGGGACTTCAGTCACCCTAACATCTTCTGGGAGAGCAATACAGCAGTGCACAGGGAATCCAGGAAGTTTTTGGAAAGTGTTGGGGATGACCTCCTGATGCAAGTGTTGGAGAGACAGACGAGGGGTCACACTCTTCTTGACCTGATGCTCACAAACAGGAAAGAATGGGTGAGGAATATAGTAGTGGATGGCAACTTGGGCAACAGCGACCACGAGAAGTTTGAGTTCAGAACCCTGAGGAAAGCAAGCCAACCTGTCCCCCTCCCCCCAAAAAAACCGCCTCTCATGGTAAGAAATCCCACTTTTCAGAAAAAGAATGAAAGAAACAAATACTTCTACAGTACTGGATTCTCCATCTTCGTATTACCACTTGGGGATGTTTGTGTATGTGTGTACTTTCCAGGAAGTTTATTTATAAGATATGAATGTCCTTTGTATTTGTCCTTCAGTTGCTCTAATCTTTGGGTCTCATCCTTTGGCAGTTCTTTCTATCACAACGGGAGCTCAGGATTAGCTAAAGTGATATTTTAACAAAGGACGCTATGGCATTTAAAGCATTCTAAGCACTGTCTTGCTTCCCTATTCCTCCCTCATAACTGAAGAGAAGGATTGTATTCTATTGATCATCCTTAAACCCCCATGAGACTATTCCTAATACTTATACTGTGCATGCTATCTAATTTAATCCATCTGTATTTAATGTGCTCATCACTATGGCATCTAGTGTCAATTCAATGTTCAATTTACTGTTCTTTCCACATCCTTGACGGGCAATAGCTCTGAATGGAATAACAAAGACAAGATAGTTACTGTTTAAAATTTCAATTCTTGTCATTCTGCAGTGATGGTATGGCTACAGTCAGCATCCTCCTTTCTGATTATAAGAACATGATGTTGTTAAGCTTTGTCATTAGGCTTTTTGACAGTAATAGGTGCTGTGAATTCTTCAGTTCTTCTTTCTACATTATGTCTTGCCCTTGTAGGTACTTACTAAATGATTGTGTAATGGATAAAAAATAATTCTGCTGTTTTGCTTGTGGCTTTAATGGGTATACGGCAATGATCTGGGACTATGGGAAATTTGGGACACTGTCCCACCACCCCTCACCCCAAGCTCTCCCAAGTCTTTGGCACTGGTGCCATCAGAGGCCGAGGTAAAGTGGTATGGTGCACCAAGCAGGCAGGCAGCAGGAGTGCCTTCCCACCCACCTGCCTGGCACACAATACCACTCCAGCTCTTCACCAGGCTGCACCTTGTGCTCCTGTGGTTCCGCCCCCCCCAACACAGTGCATGCACCCTTCAGCTGGTATGGAGCCATTCAGCACCCTCTTAGCTCCTGGCTGCAGTGCCTGGAAGGAGGCACAGACTGGTGCACAGAGGGCATGAGGGTATATGTAGACCCAGGCCCACAGCACCCCCTCAGCCAGCATAGTATGGCTCCACTGTTCCCCATACACCCATCTTGCAAGAGCAGCACATGCAAGCTTCTGGTGTAGCAGCCACTACACCAGGCAGCCTCTTGCTGCTGCTGCTGCCAGTTGCCCCATCCCAGCCAGGGCTATAGTCCCAGGGCGGAAGCCAGAGCTTGGAGCCACCCCCCCAACACAGGTCCTTGCCAGCAGCTGGGTGGGAAGTTGGGGGGGAAGTGACCCCCACTCACCCCAGGGCAGGGCTCCAAGCTGCTCTCCTCCCCACCCCTGACATCACTCTCTCACACACACACACGCACACACACACAAGCAGCCCACACTCAGAACAGCTTTCTCCAGGATGACACACACGTGTGCAAGAACCCTGGGGCCCTTTTAGCACTTTTGAAACTTAGGGTGCTATTTGGTGTTTCACAATCAATGCCTAAAAAACATAAATGTCCCAAACATTTTCAAAACATTGATTGCAGCCATTAGATTCCAGTTTTCCTGTCTATAAAATAGGAACACCAACATTGCTTCTCTCACAGGGATTTTTGAGAGAAAATTCACTAATGTTTGTGCAGAACTTTCGGGGCCTCAGATGGAATGTGCCATAAAAGTTTATAACATTATTATGAAGCCCTGCACTCTGGAAAGATTTCAAATAGAATCAATCAGTGCCAACACAGCTGAACCATCATTTAGCCTCAGTTCGTTAGGCTATGGCTATTCTCCAGGCCTCCTGGTAAACAGGATTCGTATTCAGCATCCACTGGATACTTATCTACAGTGCTTGGTACCTGATGAATCCAAAAATATGAATTACTCACATCCCTAGCTTTCCTATTGGAAAGTGACACACATCTATGGAGACTCATCTGTGTCTTAAAAACAAAATACATTTTATTAATTTTACTTGAAAACCAATAATTTACCTCCATTAAGTGGAATCCAAGGAAGCAGATGTAACAGGAGTTGAGCTCAGAGGAGTTCATCACAAGATGATTACTAGCCTTGGCAACCAGAAATAATACCGTGCCAGTTTTCAGAAGGTGTTATTTTACTGACAGCAACAGCTGTGGAGGTGCCAATAGTAGCAGCACCCGTAGGAGGAAGGTGCAGCAGCACGCCCCTTTCACAGAGTGTGAAGTTCCAGAGGGAATGAAGTCTTAATAGCAGCTTCAGCCAACTTTTTCTTTCCTGATTTCCTTCACCTTCCCTACCTTTTTTGTGTTAGAGTGAGTCTTGTTTCATGACAGTAGGCTTTGGGGAGGTGAAATGCTGACAAGACACAAGGTGCACAGAAAAATGTGATACTAACCTCAGTAACAAGGTTACATTTGTTTGGTTATGATTTAGAGGAACAAAATCTCAGCCCAGACCATGCTCTGTTATTCTCTTTACTAACC
>NW_017728906.1:181821992-181828335 GCF_001723895.1 Crocodylus porosus | reverse complement strand
TCACTCTGCTGCAAAGCAGAGTTTATTAGCCTGGATGCAGATCTGCACTAACATAGCAAACTTGCTTCCCATTCCAGAGCTTTTGTATATCTGAGGTGCTGCTTTGTGCTCTGTCAACTCCAGTACACAATATTGTGTGTTCACAGCTAGTTCAGGTACTTTTGCATAGCATTATCTAGGGCTGAGTAGATATAGTCTATGTTAGCCAGATTATATCACCTGACCTATGAAATTCCAGTGTTCTCCATGGCTGTATGTTCTATAGAGGAAACATTTCAACAACTAGAAGATTTCCTTGAATTAACTATTCCGGTATTCACTGTGTTCATATTAATATTCATATCAATCACAATTGGATCTCTGATTGGTTTTCCAATCCTGTACCAAATATAACACCCACACAGCACAACACTCAGGGAGTCTTGGCACTGAGTTCATGTCCTTGTAGGCTGAGGAATCTGACACATCCTGAACTTTCATTTGCCTTTAATTAATTTGTTGCCTGCAAGTTCTTCTCTGCAGTTTTTCAGTTCCTGATTAAGATAGCTATCCTAAAGGAAGGAATTGCTTACAACCAACCAAAATCAAAGGGCTCATCCCAACCAAGCTTCTGGGAGTTCTGACTCTAGATGCAAAATGTGTATGGCATGGGCCTACTGCTACTATTAAAACTTTTCAAAGGTGCACATGGTAGGTAGTTGTGGTGGGTTCCTTCTTAAGTCTATTAGATGAAGCATTTATTAAGGAACCTATTTTAATACAACAATCAAAATTACTGAATGACCTGAGGTTCCTTTCTCAGACTTTTCCTCAAACAATACTGCACTTTTTATCTTTATTTCACTGAACATCTGCTTAAAATATTTTAAGCAGGCGTAATGCACAGGAAAATGTGTGTTATGAATTGTCCTCTTTGTCTGATCAACCAAGTTTAACTTTTTTTTTTTTTACAGTACCCAGCTAGCAAGCCTGATAATCAGCTCAAAACGTAGAGACTGTCAGCCTTGGGATTCGTCAGTTCAGTCTCTACTGTGTTGGCCAGGATGGCCATCACACAAGTAGATCACCTGTTCAAAGTTAACCATGATTGTTTCACCTAAGATGATTTCTTGCTAGCAGTTTGGCTTCTGTGAAATGAATTTGATGGTAGCAGTCCAGTTCTTAGTCAACATGTGTTTACATCACAAGTAACTTAGCATAACCAGTTCTTGTTCTCCTTCTGAAAGTATTAAAAGACACCAAAGGACTCAACCTTTGATTCTGAACAAGTCACTTAGGGCCACTTGTTCACAGGTTGCCACAGATTACAAAGTCCTCAGAAAGCTTATGGAGTAAGATGTGTAGTGCTCCCCAGGCCAGCTGTGAACTTAGTCAGGGCTAGTTGCTACACTAATGCTGAATCTCCATTTTCAGCTTCCCTTTAGGGCACCTCTGAGGGGTGTCACAAAGCACCTTCAAGTCTGTCATACTCCATGTATCTGTGGTACAGTTTGTGGTCCCACCATTGCTAGACTTCCCTGAAAATCAGTCCTGGTTAAGAAGGTTCCAGCTGAATGCTCCAGATCAGTAGCTACATTTTAAAATAATACACCTTAACCTTTGTGATAAGAAAAAAAAAGTGGTTTACATGTAAAATGGTAGAAAAATACTTATCAAAGTTACGTTATGCCATAGTTATTTTATGCCTAACATAATTTATTATATAGCAAGTAAAATTAAACTTCAGCAGCACTGAACTGACGATAGGATCTCATGAAGTTTCATAGTTTCATAGTTTCTATGGTTGGAAGGGACCTGGGCAGATCATCTAGTCCGACCCCCTGCCATGGCAGGAAAGAGTACTGGGGTCAAACGACCCCAGCAAGATGTTCATCTAACCAAGTTGGTGAGCCAGTTCCCTTTAGTCACTCCCAAATCACTTGAGGCCTTATGGGTAACTAGTAAGACCTTAGGCTCCACTTGGAAACCAATGGCCAGCTAATTGAAAAAACAGAGCAGGTGTCATATGCTCCCTGTGAGATGCCCTGTTCTGTGAGTGAAATTCTGTATTCTGCACTAGCTTTGGTCTCACAGTAGTTTTAAGGTGTAGTGATATAAAGAAAGTGCCACAATTCAGTCTTGAAGTACAAAAAAGCCTGATACAAGCAAAATACACTTACCAAAGAAAAGGTCATGGCCTTTTGACCAGATGCAGCTGGTAAAAGTAGTCTTGTGGCAAGATAGATGGGAAATAGCTGATTTGAAAATACCAGGCTTAGAAGCTGACTCACAAAACCATTTCTTGATAATATCAAAATTTATGCAGAAGGCCTCTCAGGACAGGATTAAATGGAAGCTAGATGGGAGTTTTGAATTTGGTTTAATGAACGTTGGGCTTAAGTATCTAAAATAGAAATAGGGTGTTATAGCCCCCATACAAGTACAGCTCTCAGATATAGCGGATTCTAAGACAAATGGCAGGGACTGGAGGGGTCACTGTGCAAGACTGTTGGTCAGAACAACATTTTTTTTAAAGTCTCTAGAAATGGAGCTCTTGTTATATAGATGAATGATGTAATACTGGCATATTGTTGCATTTTTTTTTGTTTATACAATAAACTATGCCCTGAGACAGGGACCCAACATGGACTCTGACAAAGCATTGATATTTTGTTGGTCAATGAGCTAGCAAAACTGCTTAGAGTCACAGATGTATTTGATCTGAGTATGTACATTTTTAAGTGTGGGTAATTAACGATTAAAACAATTTACTAAGTGTTGCGGTTTGTCATTACTGGTAATTGAAAAAATGAAATAGATATCTTTCTAAAAGAGATTCTGTAGCTTAAATAAGGAATAGTTCAAGAAAATCCCATGTCCTTAGTTTTACAGGTCAGACTAGGTGATAACAAAGATCCCTTCTGGTCTTAAAAACTATGAATCCCAAACCAGGCATTTGAAATCAAAATAAGAGGCTACTGTTGTAATTGTTCATTTCTTAAAAGTGGTTATAAATAAAAGAATATTGCTGTCTTATAAAAGAAATGAGAAGACAGTTCTAGGAGAAATACACCCCGCAGGCCAATATAATTATTTCCAAATAAAAGGAATTAGTATTCATTTATTGTTTCTTTGGATTCAGTGGCTTGAGACTAGTAGTACAAACCCACTTCTTTCAAGTCCTACCTCCACACCCATTAAGTGACCATTAGAAAGAGGCAGAAATACTTCTATTTGTTTTTCCATTTAAAGGGATTTCTTTCGCATTTCCACAAAACAAAGCACTTTTGCAAAGCATACCCAAAACAAGAAATGTATCTTGGCTTTAGATCAGTGGCCAATACAAATATCTTTCATAACACACCAGAAAAAACATAACTGAAAATCCAACAACTATACTGACAGTCTCTACATTGCAAGGGGGGTTAAACGATGGGAAGTGGCATATATAAGATAAAAATATAGTATTTTTTTTCTGTTCAACAGATTTCCTGAAAAGATTCTAATATTTTCACTCAGCACCTTGCTTTCATCAGTTTTCACACTTACAAGGACTATTTTGTTGAGACCATTTCCATTTTGGAGGGAACCATCCATACAGCTAACAGCAGAACTAAGGTACAGTTGGATATTTAGTCCAATTTGGTTTTTGTATGTGCTAATCACTAAGCCTAAGTAGTTATGTGTTAACAAAACTAAAGCCAGAGAGAGAATATTGCTGTGCAAAAGTTGATTGATTCATACAGTAATTAGAATGTTTGCCTGAATAAATTGGTGAGTACTCTGAAAAGGGGAGTATCCATTAAAAAAGTCCTAGAAACTTCTTTGCGAATCCTGATATGTATCCATAATAGGTTTGGTCTAATTGGTCTAAATTACATACTACTTTATTAGAAATTATATTGTTAATTACTGTTGCAGACTCTTACCTCAGCTCACTGAACATCTTGTTCTTCAAATTGAGTAAAGTTGCTAGGTTATGTTAAATAACAACTAGTTATTAAAATGCTGTCACTAAAGACTGTTAGTTGTGGGCCTAAAACACAATATGCAGAATGGCCTTCATTCTTCTCAAAAGACTGAATCTGGTTGGATGTAGTTCTTTGCTGTAAAAGTTTCTAGCTGTAAAGTTTCAGTTCAGATACTAGCTTAGCAGGGAGGTGTTCATGTCAATGCCTAGAAACTTGATTCCTATGGGCAATTGCCACTTGCATATATTTGTATATGGTAGTATAAGAGTGATGGTGTAGCTGTGATGCTCCAGAAATTATGTGAAAGACAATGATTTCTTAGGGCAGTATCTTTTATTGGATCAATTATATAGTTGGTATAGAGTTAGACATCATTTAAAACAACCCATTATTGAAACAATTACTATTGCAAACTCAAATTAAGTTCAAGTGATGTTTTATAAGTGTTCAAATAAGGTCAATATGCCATGTTAATGAAACAAGTGACTTGTGCTCTGCTTGCTGAGAACCTAATACAATGCAAACCTGTGCAGTACAACAGCAACTTTTGTGTCCAGTGCTTATTATCTAGATGGATGATGGATATTATTAGTTTTATTGCAGAAGTATCAGCAGACTGAATTGGATGAAGGAATAAATGTCTACAGTTACCTGCTAACTGTTGTGCTTCATCATTTAGCAGCTGAATGAGTTATATTCATGTAGTTCAAAACACCTTTAATTAATTTTTGAGAGGAGCCTTTATGTTGACCTATTAATAAACCAGTATTCTAGGCTGGGGATAAAGAGCTTGTTAAAGTGTAACATGTGCCTGTGCAAACAGGTTTGGAAGTGCATAGTTCATTGCTGGAATGTCAGATGTTTTACCTGCCTACTGAACTAATTGAGAATCATATTAGAAAATAGAAAGCTATTGAAATAAATGAGACAGTGCACTCCAAAAAGACATAACTGAATTAGAACTGATGAACCCAACAAGTATATTCACAGTGTCACTTTAAATGCAACACACTTTCATTCATTTTCTTGCAACTGATCTGCCATTGAATTTATCAAAGCTTTCAGCTGAAAGATTGGCAGTTTACCTTAATGAGACATCTGTGTATTTGCCCCACTAGAGGAGTGGATTTATTGAAGGATAATACATATATACAAAAAAGAGGACAAGCCTGAGGTTATGAGAAGTACGTAATTGTACATACTTGGTTCAGCCTCATTCCCCCACCGAAAAAAAGAGGATTTATAGTTGGAGAACTGCCAATATCACTGCATTCCCATACATTACACCAATGGCAGGATTTCCAAGAGTTAGTACAAAAAATCTCTCTCCTTCTGAATATTAGTGTCCAGCTGGTGAGAGAGGTTTAATAGCATCAATACAAAAAAAAGAAATCATTGTTCACAAATATTACTGTGCAGCATTTTAAATTCATTGTTTTTGGATTGGGTTAGAGATGAGATCTAAAACACAGGCATTTCTAATCATCTCTTTACATTCAGCAGTCTTTGCATCGAGAATGTGATTTCTGCCATTAAACAGATGAAATCATTTATGGGGATTGCATCTAAAACTGACCTCTTTCAGACTTAGCTATCTGGGTGTTTAGATTGCCAGCCTCAACTTCAAGTTTGCATTGTTTTACATTTCCTTATGTTAATACCAGGCAATGGAGTCCAATTCTTTCCTGATACCTTATACACTATGATTTAATTCTTGGTGCTTTCTCATGAGGGAGTTTTGGCCAGAGATCTCTCCCTCAGCACCTGAAAATAAATTCCAAATTTGCCACTTACAGAAGTATTTACATGGTTTTTAATTATTGAAACAAAAAGCATGTTTCTTCTGATTCCACTCACATAAAAGAAGATTATACCTTGGCAGACTTTTCAGGCCACAATTGCAGCTGTGTTTGGTACAGGTCAATAACAGGCTTATAAAAAGACCTTTTAGTTACCCCTGTTTCTCAATCACTGTACTTACCTCATTCCTTCTTGTGAAGTAGAGGAAACTCAAGCCTGCTCTATTTTATGTCTCCTGCCTTTGCCGCTAGTACTGTGTTCTCACTCAGGGTTACTGCTGCACAATGCATTAATGCTTTTGCTATATTGTCTTTTCCTAGCCCAGGGGTGGGCAATTATTTTGGGCAGAGGGCCACTTACTGAGTTTTGGCAAGCCATCGAGGGCCACATGACAGGCAGCCCAGGGCAGATAAATGTTAATTTTCTAAATTTTTGGGGGGCCCCGTGGGCCAGATAGAATGGCCTGGCAGGCGGCATCCAGCCCCTGGGCCGCATTTTGCCCAACCCTGGACTCTAAGGACAAGGCAAGCAATGTTCTTTGGGTAGATGTGATATCTTGTGCCTGAAAGCTTGTAAAGAGCTTTTTTCCAGCT
>NW_017728906.1:181806034-181821892 GCF_001723895.1 Crocodylus porosus | reverse complement strand
ATGTTAATTTTCTAAATTTTTTGGGGGCCCCGTGGGCCAGATAGAATGGCCTGGCAGGCGGCATCCAGCCCCTGGGCCGCATTTTGCCCACCTCTACTCTAGCCATATGTTTTGGGGACTCCCAGAATCATAGAGTTGAAGGAGACCTCTAGGGTCACCTAGTCCACCCCAGTACACTAGTGCAGCACTCAGGGCATTTGGTATAAGCATTGTTACTCAGATACTGTCATTGTCTTCCTGGGAACTTCTCTTAAGACAGATTGGCCAGGTTTATGGGTGCTATGCAGAGACAATGGATCAAAATAGCTAAGAAACACTATAGGGTCTGGTATATCACAGTCATTGCCTAGACAAATGTTAAACAGCAGCAGCAAAGTAGGGGTTTGAATGAACATTTTTTAAAAGAAAGATTTCATGGCCATCAGTTTATATTTGAAAATATCATATGTCAGGTCTTTTAGAAGTACCTGAAGTTCTTTTAATGAGCTGTACCTCATCAAGCAACCCACAGGGGAATGTAATTAATAGGAGATTGCCTTTGTTTTGAAACTGCTCTTGATTGAAAACTTTGAGGGAAAATAATTACAATGTTAATCAAAAATAGTTCTTAAAATAAGGTATATCAGATGCCATGTATTACTGTTTTAGCAGTATGAAGTCCTCATAATCTTAACAAGGGTGGACAGAAATGAGCCCTGATTGCTTGCTTTATAAATAGGCCTCTAATTTTCTAGAGAAAATTGATGATTCTAATTTAGGCATGTCAAAAATTCAGCACTCAGACTCCTATCATCTGACCTGCAGTATTGCCCACATGCCACAGATGAGCCCACATGCTGCATGCAGTGGGCACCAGCCCTGGCCTCTGCCCTCAGTGTTACATGCAATGTGTGGGAGCCAGTCTGTGGACATGATCTGAGCTGTGGACTGGCCCTGCACCACTCATCAATGCTGAGGGACCCGATGAGATTTTTATCCCTGTTTTAATTTATTAACATATTAAATGCATGGAAAAATGCACTAATGGACCAGAATTTTTCTTGAGGTGTTATTTGGGAACCTTAAATGATTTGTTCTGGATAAAAGGAGAACTGAAAAATGACCTTTGTCTTTGTCGCCACAGCAAATCACATTGTTCCACAGTTCCAGTGATGCGTAGAGGTGGAAATAACGGAGATGAGTACAATAGACTTTTCCACAGACTGAGTTTTCCAGGTCATTTAATTCTCTCTGGTGTCTTCAAAACCTCTCCAACAGAGCTAATGATAACAGATTGTCATATTATCCTGTTTATGGTGACCTGTTTCGGTAGATGCCAGAAATTCTGCCCACTAAAACCTACAAGTTAAAAAAATAAAACTGGCTATAAGCAAACCCAGTCATGTATTAAGGACAAATTAAATAATCTGTTATCATTTTGTTGAGCATCTCCAGAACAAGCGTTAAATATCCATCTGATACTTCTTCTAATTCATGCATTAGACCTGGGTTGTATTGCCAGAGCAGTTTTGTGCCACTCTGCTTGAGGGTTCTTGATGTACAATAGCTTATTCTATATGGGGATGATTAGCCTAGGGGATCTTCCATAGCATAGATCCAACACAATGGTATATATGTTAAATCTTTTTCTCATGAACAGAAGTAGCTGGAAGAAACCTTGTTTTATTGGACTTGGGTTTGGTACTCTATGGGTGTGTCTACACAAGCTGCTTTACTGCACAGTAGACTAATGTACTGTGCAGTAAAGCATCACTATGTAATGGTACTCTGGTACACACCATTTTACTAGATTAGCTTAATGAGCAGTTTTCTACTCTGTGTAAATACCTGCAGCTACTGTGCAGTAACACATGGTTACATACCTGACTGGGAGCAAATTGCTCCCAGTCAGACTGGGCATCATGGGGTGGGAGAACAGTCTCCTCCCCCAGGAGCTGCCTGCTGCCAGGGCCAGCTCTGATCATGGAGCCTGGGTGGGTACAATGTCCCCTTGCCTCCACAGCAGACAGCTCTGGCCCCTGGCTCCAAGATCAGAGCCGGGGCTGAGACATTGACCCCTGTACCACGAGCTGCCTGCTACCAGGGCAGGCTCTGAAATCAGAGCCTGTTTCGGCCCAATGTCCCCCTGCCCCAGTAATGGGCAGCTCCCTACCCTGGCTCCATGACTGGTTGTTGGTTGCCAGGGGCAGGGAGCAATGTCCAAGCTCTGCCTCCCATTGTGGAACTGGGGTTGGGAGCTGCCTGCTGCTGAGGGCAGCAGACATTGTCCCAGCCCAACTCTGCAATCAGAGTGGGGATTGGGAAGGAAACAGGAGTTGCCCAGGACAGGTGTTCAGAGTGGGAGGGAGCTTCCCCAGAGGTGAGACAATTCCCTGTACCCTCTGGAGCCTAGACTTGCCACCAGTGCCCCCTGCCAGTCTGGAGCTGGCACCCGCCTCGATCTCCCCTGGTTGCCATATAGTAACAGAGCAAGGCAGGAGCATCCCTGCCTTGAACTGCTCCCATCGGGAGCAAATTTGCTCTTGATGGATACATGCGTAGACGTAAACTCAAAAAAAACTTACTGTGCAGTAGTCTGCTGCACGTTAAGCTTTCTGAGCATTAACTTCATGTGTAGAAGTACTTTCCAAGTCATAGAACCAAACTTATATTTATATAAAGTCTGCAGAACTTTGGGTTTCCTCAGATGCATTTTCTCCCCAGTTTCAACGAGGCCAAAATATCATGTTATCTGTGGTATTTCTGTTCCAAGATGGAAGCAGAAATATATTAATGAATTTGTTGTTATGAGATAGCTGTGAGAGTTTTACTAGGATGTAGGCAGCTGTCGCTGCATGTAGGTCTTAAAGGGCAGCCAGAAGGTTAGCGAGGTGGGTGTATGAGTTACTGGGGCATCAGGTTGGTGTCTGGATCAGTGGAGCAAGGAGCATTGGACCAGGTTCTAGGAAAGCTGACAGTGTGGTCTGAGAGATGTAGTCCAGGGTGCAAACTGAGGTCAGAAGCCAAGAGAATCAGACAGCTGGTATGGAGTTCCAGGGAAGATCCAAGATCATGGTTAGGAAAAGCCACAGCTAAGTCAGGAACTAGATAGCAGTGAGTGCAAGGCTTGTCAAGGCAGAGTGAAGCTATTGTCCAGGCGTGCCTGCAGCCTGAGGCTGCACGTGTGCTTAAAGGGGCTGGGTGGCTCTCTAAGCACCCAATCCAGTTACTGAGAACTGGGGCCACAGAATCAGCCCAGGATCAAGATCAGATGTGGAAGCTCAAGAGCTTTGCCCTGCTGGGCCTGACTGACCAGAGGCCCTCACAATATCTCACCTTATTTGTCAGACCAGAAAAGAATTGGGGATTTGATCCCTGATCCTATGTGGCATGACACAAGGCATGATTGTTGGGATCAGGGCTCAGATCCCATAGTACTTTTAGTGGACATATGGTAGGGTCCTTAGAATTCTGTTGATTTTTTGTGAGATTTCTAACATCCGAGATAAAAAAAACAAACCTGAAAATAAGAAGGTCAGTAGTATTTATAAGATTTGGATTGTACCTGAACTCAAATTTAAAAAGGAGAGGTTGTTTTCCCTCCCCAAATCTGGTTATGACCTAGATAGAATAAAAAATTAAAACTTGAAGAAAACGCCTTTAAAATGAGTGAATAGGTGAACATTTTCAACATGAAAGCAATTATAAACATAAAAGTAATGTCACTAACAAGAAATAATGTTACCATTTTTATGTTTTGTGTTACATGGTTATACACACTTTCTAAAAATATGATCAACTCATTCCATGAACATTTTGGAGGCATACTTATAGTGTGCTCCATGGAGATTAGCAGTGATCTCATTAATGTTAATTGGGGTTGCATGGTTAAATCTTGGCACGGTGCTCTGAAAATTTAGCTCACAGCGACTGACTTGTGTGCAGGGGGGAAAAAAGGAGCCAGACATTTAATATCATGTAATTGTGTAGGAAACAAAAATCAGAGGTGTTCTCAGGTTGAATGTCTTTTTCAATATGTAATTCCAGTTAATCCAGGGATGTCAAACATGTGGTTCATGGGCCAGATCCAGCCAATGGAATTGCTCTCCCTATTCCACCACACTACCATCATGGCTGGGGGAATAGCCTGCCACTGAATGACAATCAGTAGCAGGAAGGCAAGTGACGGCTCACGCAGCCCCAGTCTGGCTACTTTGCGACTTGCCGCTGCCAGAGGCCTACCTCCCTGACCACTTGGCCTCACTGCATGCTCTGGTCCAGAGCTGGAGCTGATTCTGTGGCAAGAGCCAAGCTTTGGTTCACAGCTGGAGCTGCCACTACTGCTGTGAGCTACTGCCACTGGCACCACATGATCTGGGTCAGAGCTGGAGCTGGAGCTGCTTTGTTCCAGAGCAGTATTCAATGTGTGCTCCAGCTCAGGGCAGGAACTGTTGCTGCTGCATGCTCCATTCAAGAGCTGGTGCTACCACCACTATGTGCTCTGGTCCAAAGCCAGAGCTGCCGCTGCTGCAACAGCTTTTTCATGTCTTGATCTGGATCTACTGCCACTGGGGCAGCTTCTTCATACCAAAGTCCTTGTACCCCACAAGGAGGCCCAGGGTCTGGATCTGGCCCAGGGCACAAAGTGAGTTTGACATCCCCGTTAACCTATGCAGTAAATACCTTAATTGGCAAGTTTTACAGCTGAAACTTTGAAAGTTTTTTTAAGAATGGGCTTTTTGGATTACTTGCATTGAACTCTCTGCTTGCAGGACTAAAAGAATTACATGATTTCTATTCTGTTACCAAATGCTCACACTTGGACTAAGAAGAGGACTAGAATTTTTGGGGAGGGCTAGAATGGATAGGTATCTTTATGCTAATGTGCCTGTGCATTTATTTGCATTAGAAACAAATGGAAATTCAATTATTTACACTTCTAACCCCATCGCTATGATGCTTTTATTTTATGGTATGTGCTTTATTAGTTTTAATTTTGTGTTGAACTTATTACATTATATAGTTATTATAAAGGTTAAAATATTATAACATTAAAAGAGTAAATGTTAATTTTCCAGAATATTTTTGAAAGTCTTCAGCCTTACAGTTGTGTAATCTTTAAGCATTAAAACCACTGATTAATATAAAGTACATAACTTGATGGATTAAACTGTGATATATCTGTTTACAGCGCATTACAGGATAATGAGAATCTAATGCATATATTAATGTTGTTCACTGCTTTTTCCTATTGTAGAACAATGAAAACAGAAATGCTGATTTAAGTAATTGGATATATTTAAACAGAGAACTTTGTTATTTATATAATCTCAAAATACAATCTATAAAAGAAAAGCAAAGTCTGGTTTGAGCCACATCTTCTCAAGGATGTTACTTAGGCTAAAATCTTTGGGTCAAGAGATGTCTTTTTTGTTCTGTGTTTATAAGGCATCTAACACAATGAAGTCTGGGTCCATGACTAAGACCTCTATGTGCTACCACAGTGTAGACAGCGAGAACCAGAATGTTGGAGTTCCTTCCATTGCTCTTCTGAGGGTGTAGCTTACATTTGCCACATAGGCAGTAGATTCCCATAGTATATGTGAAGAGGAGGAGGCAGAGAGATGCATATGCTTCTTGGATGGTTCTTTTTTGGATTATGCACCCCAGGGAACTATCAATGGAGAGAACCCTATGAAGCTGCTGGTTTGCCTGGGTTTTAATTAAATTATCTCTGTTTGGAAGAAAGTACTTAGGCTTTCTGTCCTCTTCCTCCTACCTGTATAAGAGTAAAGCAGGGCATGCCTTCTTATTATTAGCAATACATCTAGTGTGAATTGTGTACTCACAGTTTGAGGTATATGAAACCACCATCTTGATCTTTAGGACTTCTCCTTGATAGTATTTCTATTTTAAGTGGAAGGCATTCAGAGATACAGTGATACAGAGGAGTCTAAAAATTGTAGATAAAAGATGAGACAACACATTTTTTATGGAGTGACATAGAAAAGCACTCAATGATCGACATTCATAACAGCATTTGTGAATACTTACAGCCTTCCTTTTAAGATTATATTTCTCATAGTTCAATTTCAAGGTAATTAACCTCATACAAAGAATTGGCAAACTGATAATTGGAATAGCATAGGATAGTATAGGATAGATTAGCATTTGGAATAGCATTAGTTTAGTCCTTCAAAGTTCCTTCTAGCCTGCTGAATTAAAAGACTTTGTGATGCTCATTTAAACAAGTTACCTAGATAAGTTGTGAAAGCTCTATCCCTGGATATTTTCAAAAAGTGGTTAGACAGATACTTGGCAGGAGTCGCTTAGTTAAGGATGATCCTGCCTTGAGCAGGGACTTGAACTAGATGACCGTATGAGATCTCTCCCAGCCCTACTTTCCTATGATGCTATGATGACCTTGCAAGATACTTATGTCAGATACTCCTTGACTTCAGTCAGACCAGGTTTAAATACTTTTAAAAATATTTCACCCTAAAATAATGGATGTTAAAGAAAATCCTATGACATGAGAAGTAGTACTGCTTATAGCTAAATTGCAAACTGAATCTGAATAAAAATATATTTCATGTTATAAAATATTTTTATACTTTTATCTTGTATTCTGCTACATTTTCCTGGTTCTAAGCAGAACCAGAAAGAAAAGTGCCAAAGTCTGATAAGATGCACTGTTTCCATGGTGCTGGTGGCATGAATAGAGGTAAAGAAACCAAATACCATTTGGCAAATATTTTATTATGCTTTCTGATCCTAGTTCTTTTGGATGTTTTGTGGTGTTTGCATCCTCCCCTTAAGGGCCAAAGCCTATGAACATTCATGTGTGTAACTTAAATGGTATTGCTTTTTTGTATAAAGTTATATATAGACAGAAGTTCTGTGACATCTGTTCTGTTCATCAAAGGCAGGTCCTGCCTGACCAGTCTGATTGCCTTTTATGACCAAGTAACTAAATCCTTGGATAATGGTGTCACTGTGGACGTAGTATTTCTAGACTTTAAGAAGGCCTTTGATACTCTCTGTCACCCTATCCTCGTCAATAAATTAAGCGACTGTGGCATTGATGCCTGCACAGTTGGGTGGGTAAAAAATTGGCTGATGGGGTGCATTCAAAGAGTAGTGGTGGATGGGTTGTACTCAACCTGGCAAGATGTCAGCAGTGGGGTACCCAAGGGCTCAGTCCTCAGGCCCAAACTGTTTAACATTTTCATCAGCGACTTGGACGAGGGGGTGGAAAGCATACTGTCCAAGTTTGCTGATGACACTAAGATGTGGGGTGAGGTGGGCAAACTTGAAGGGAGAGAGAGGTTGCAAATAGATTTAGACAGACTACAAAAGTGGGCAGACGAGAATAGGATGGGGTTCAATGTAGACAAATGCAGGGTCCTGCACCTCAGGAGAAGGAATCCACAGCATACATACAGGCTGGGGAGTTCCCCTCTTGAAAGCATAGAAGTGGAAAGGGATTTTGGATTCATTACTGACTCCAAGATGAACATGAGCCACCAATGCCAAATCACAGCCAGCAAGGGCAGCCATACCTTGTCATGCATCCAAAGATGCATCTCAAGCCAGTTCAGAGAAGTAGTACTCCCCATCTTTGGTCACGCCACAGTTGGAGTACTGCGTCCAGTACTGGGTGCCGCACTTCAAAGGGATGTGGTGAGCCTGGAGAGGGTTCAGAGGAGGGCCACCCACTTGGTGAGAGGGCAGCAGGACAGGTCCTACAAGGAGAGACTGAGGGACCTGAACCTGTTCAGCCTCAGCAAGAGGAGGCTGAGGGGGGACCTGTTGGCTGCCTACAAACTCATCAGTGGAGATCAACACCAAATAAGTAGAGCCCTTTTCTCCCCAGCACCACCTGGGGTGACAAGGAACAATGGTAATAAGCTCATGGAGAACAGGTTTAGGTTAGAAATCAGAAGGCAATATTTTTCAGTTAGGGTGGCCAAAATCTGGAATCAACTTCCCAGGGAAGTGGTCCTTGCCCCTACCTTGGGCAAATTCAAGAGGAGGTTGGATGATCACCTGTCTGGGGTCTTGTGAACCCAGCATTCATGCTTGCCTATGTCAGGGGGTCAGGCTAGATGATCTGTTCAGGTCCCTCCTGACCCTAGCTACTATGAAACTATGAACATTTTGAGCCCATGGAAGTATAATCTCCATGCTTTTATCAACATAAATGGGCTACTTTTCCAAGTAGTAGGTCAGAAATTTGGTCTTGAAAAATTGGAGGGGAGGGGGTGGGGGTGATAATTGGAGGGGGGATGTGGGGGATAATTATTTATTATTAATACACACATGCACATGTGTACACAGATTCATGCACAGGCACACACATGTGCATGTATACACACATGCACACACTGACAGCCATACACACATGCAGAGCTGACCCAAGCAGGGTGCGGGGCCCAAGTCAAAACAGCCCATGCAGGGCCCTGCCCCTGCTCCTATCCCATGGGCCCTGGACCTGAACAAGCTAACACTGCCATCAGCAGCAGTGGTGTCGGCAGCGGTGGGGAGCAGGTAGTTGTACACTCAACTCTGCGCCACTGCTGCTCCACCCCAAAGGATATGGGTGGGGCTCAGCATGCAGACTGCTGCAGGGGCAGCTGTGGGCCAGATCCAGTCAGTTATTTTGCCCACTCCTGTTCTACAGCCTGCAAGAAGAGTGTTTGTTTCTAGTGGGATAAAGTTATAGAATCATAGAAAATGGGGTTGGATGGGACCTCAGGAGGCCATCTAGTCCAGCCCCCTGCAGGACCAACCCCAAGTAGATTATCCCAGCCGAGGCTTTGTTGAGCCAGGCCTTGGAGGCTTTTAAGGCCTGGCTCAACAAAGCCTTGGCTTATTCTTCTCTTCTTCATACTAAATAAGCCCATTTCTCTCTTCTCAGAAATCATGTGCCCCAGCCCCCAAATCATTTTAGTTGCCCTCTACTGCACTCTCCCCAACTTGTCCACATCCTTTCTATAATGGGAGGCCTGAAAATAAGACACAGTACTTGAGATGTGACCTCACCAGTGCAGAATAGAGGAGAATAATTACTTCCCTTGATGTAAGTCTTAATATTGTATAATGCAATGATGTTGTGTCATGTCACTACAGAGGTTTTCATTGTAAACTCTTTTACATTCACATAAACAACAGTAACATTAGAGTATTTAATACCCTTAGAAGCAGGTTCCAGTCTGAAATATTTAACAGAGTAATGTTGTAATCCATGTAATGGATTACTCCTGTAATGGAATAATCCATGAGTCGACGTCATTTTTATGCAACATTACTGTTTGCTATTACCTTCTGCCATAAATCATTCTACAAGTCAACAAAGTTGTTAGCTAATTAGTGTGGCACATCACTGGCTTTTTCATTCATTTTCATGTTTTATTATGTCAACTTTATGTACATGTGGACTTTAGTTGCACTAATCACTATTCCTGCTTTAAACATCTCTTGTAATCCATAATACAGCAATACTTTGTTTTTTTCTCTCTGGGCTTGGAAATGACAAAAAAAAGCCTATTGCCAAGATCTAGAAAAATTAAATGGCCTCAACTATCCTATGCTAATGGATTCTGAGTAATGGCAACATAAGAGTGCTTTATAGTTGGGTGGATGGGTTTCAGAAGTATGATCGAATTTGAAGGTTCTCTGTGATAATGGGGCCAGATTTTTTTACCCTAACATTGATATGCATGAAGAAAAAGAGCAAAATGTTAGTTCATGTGGCTGAATGCAGAGTTCAGTCAGCAACATAGATGATATTCAGGCATATTCCTTTTCTTCATATTCCATCTCTTAAAGAGTCTGATCTGTAATGTTGCTCACACACAGAGCCTCATTGACATCAAAGGGACACTTCATGTGAGTGAAGTGCATCTCTTCTCTAGCTTTGTTCTGGTAATATTTACACCAGCTTTATTTGGCATAAAGGGGCAGATTCTCTGCTCATGGCTAGTTGCATACTGCATAGGAAAAGAGAGAGAAAGGGAGGGAGGTGGGAGAAAGAGAGGGAGGAGGGCAACCATACTATTAAAAGTAACTTTTTGTTTCCCTGAATAAGGGCAAATCCTTGGGACAAAATGGAGCTGGAGGGGCCAGTACCAGCATCTGAAGATTTGTTTTTCCTCTCTGTTTTTCCTCCCCAAAGTCTGGTGACTGCTTAGGAAACCTTAGTCCCTCTCTTTGGAACAGCCCTCACGGTGGGGGCAATAGTGGTAGTGCGTGGGTACCTCCTTCCAGCACCCACTCACTCCTTGCCAATGGGGGACACCTGGGTGGTAGGGGAAGTCAAGGAGGAGGGAGGGAAAGGACAAACCTATGCACAACTGCTGTTGTTGCATGATGAGCTTGGCAGTCCACACAACAGCTCAAGGCAGGCTGTTGCTCAAGTGGGCCAGGAGCAGCTCTAGGGCTCCATCCCCACTCCCTGACTCCCAAGTCATCTTGGGACAGCAGCAACAGTATTTCTGGGTGGTTCCTGCCCCACTTCATGCAGATGCTCCATGCATGTCCACCTGGTGTCCCGTGCCATCTTGGGGTACTCTAGCCATCCCTTATGCCCATCCATCCCCATGGTCTCAGGAGTAGTATGCCAGTTCCCCCTTTAGTAAATCCTGGATCTACATGCTCCTTTATGTCTGGGAATTTTGGAATAGACATACTGTACTTTGTATCATATTTTCTTTTTTCCTGGTAGTCCAGTGCTTTTGCTCCCACATTACTTATCACATATTGTGAATTCTCCATTTTTTTAATAATTCATATAATAATTTGTAGGCCTGCCACTTCCTGTCACCTGCCCACTGCCCTTGGAGATGTGCCCAGGGTTTCCTGCTCAACCCAAGAAGCTGTTAGGATTTCCCTACCCAGGAGTCCCAGGTGCTGAGTTTTGGGCTCTTAGTTTCTTTATGTTCTAACAATATTATTTGGAAAAAAAGCACTACAAAATGTGTTTAAAATAATATCTGTACTGTACTGTAAAATAATTTACAAAAATTCTTCCAAAAAATCAAAGGATAAAAAATAAACAGTGTCTAAATACCATTGTACTAATTAATATCAACCAATGCTTGAGGTGGCCAACACTGGATAATTAATTTTCCACACATGGGTGTTGAACATTTTTCCTCCTTCGCTCCATGTTTGTGTGTATTCAAAGTCAGTGTTTGATTTGAGCTCCTATCTCTGATTCATGCAAATGGTTAAGATTTCAACAGATCCTAGGTATGACCAGAATAGAAAGGAAAAGAATGAGAGTCAGTAGGCACATCTACATGTGCAATTAGTGAACATGAATAAACACTGGAGCTTATTGCTCCAGAGTTTGCTGTTCTTGGGCACACCACTATTTGAATGTGTGCCTGGGAATAATTA
The DNA here is from genome assembly GCF_001723895.1 of Crocodylus porosus. Classification (NCBI taxonomy): domain Eukaryota; kingdom Metazoa; phylum Chordata; order Crocodylia; family Crocodylidae; genus Crocodylus; species Crocodylus porosus. The sequence goes on along the minus strand of NW_017728906.1, from coordinate 181,810,510 downwards.
ACTTTAGATCAATCAGCTCTGGAGTTAATTCATGTGCAGCACATGGAGCCCGGTCAAAGCAGGGCAAGCTGGCAGGGGGCCCTGGGGATCAGCTTGCCAGTTTGGGGCTGCTCTGATCTGGCTCAGTGTGCTGCAGAAGGGCTGGTTGGAGCATGAGGGTGTTTCACCATGGGGCTAGCTGGCAGGCAGCCTCCACAGTGAAGCACGCCTGTGTCCCAGTTAGCTTAGTCAGGTCCACATGTGCTCTGTTACACATGAAAAATCTCCACAGCAGGGTAGTACTTGTATTTACAAGTACATTTATTTATAAGTATTTACAAGAACTAGTCTGCTGCAGAATTTATTAGTTTCCTACACCATAATAGGGGTGCACGCGTAGCACCCGAGACATTTACTGCAGAGCTAATTAGTAAACATCTCATGTAGCTGTGACCAGTGTTTTGCAACACTTTCTGTGGATTTCCAGCACCATGTGCGAATCCAGGGCAAAAGACAGAGATGGAGGAAGAAAAGAGAGTCCTTCATCTCATTTTCTGCATTATATATGGTCTGAATTATTTTGTTCCTCACAGTGGAAAAAAAACACTTTTATACTAGTCTAAATCTTCAATATGGGGTAGAGAAGAAGAAAACCAGCTCAATTGCCATAGATTCTGTATGCGTCTTTGATAAAATGATTGAGTTGGTTTTGTAGTGTTAGGAAATAAATACATCCTTAATCATTGCAAATCAACCTTCCTTATCTACTTCACTTTAGAGATAACATCCCTTTGTGAAGGAGTCACTAAAGAAATAAACATCGTAGGCATCATTCATATCTTTTCAGCACATCTTATTGCATGTCCTCTGCTGATATCAACTCTAGAGCTTTTAGCAGAGATCAGATAGGCTTCATCAAACTCAGTAAACAGTATCTAAGCTCCATTTCAAGCCTCCTCTATATTTGCCAAAGCATAAAAATCAGAGTCCCTTTGATTCCTTTAGGCAGGCTCCCAAACCCAAATACTGAATATTATTAGAGAGAAGATCATTTAGAAAATATGCAGGTGTTATTCTTCATTGTTCTGACAAACACTTCAGAGGGGAATTGCAAGATCTTTTGAAGGGTGCTGTGGGGTGCTATTCGATATTAGCATTGTTAGGTTTACAAACATTAATATGTGATTCACAAGATAAACCCAGAGATTTCAAATAGGAATCCATAGTATCAAAAATATTCTGTAATCTGCTGTGGACTTTCTGAGTTCTTTGTAGCAGGAGAACTGCTCTATTCCTGTAGTCTAGAAACAAATGAAAATTAAGAGCTGGCATTTTCTGAGGGGTGCCTTGAGTCTAACAAGGGATTCATTGAGTCTGAAAATGCTGAGAACTACAGAGATATAATGATCAGTATACACTTTTTAAGTAACATGATTTATTTTAAGTACAATGTTATAAACAGATTCCCAGTACCTGTAGATCGTGAAAGAAACAGAACACAGGCTGCTATCGTTTCCACTCCATTTAACATCACAGAAGGAGAGAAGCTGGCTTCAGTTAGGTTGCATTAAATAATTCAAAGGCTATTATATAATAAATTATCACTTCTAAATTAGAGAAATTAAGTAATGGGGAAGATTAACCTGCCTAAACACCATAACATGGTAGACTTCAAAAACAGAAAGATGCAAGGACCTGATCCAAATTCCACTGTAGTTAATGGGAATGTTCCTTTTGATGTTAGAAGGTTTTGGATCAGGTCTAAGATGGAAGATGAGTTATTCCAGTCTTCTAAGTGGCAGAATTTAAAGATCAGACAATTTATTTTGGAGAGCAGGCATTGTAAAGATTCCTTTGCATTACTTTCTTGGGGGGTGGGGAAACTTCTATAGACATCTAGGTGAATTCTACCTGGATGGATTTGCCCATTTTAAATACTTAACATTAGTTCAGAATTTATGATGGCTTAACAAATATTTGATATTTAATTTGCAATATAAAGATAAAATGTAAGAACATTTGGACCTTTAGAATCTCACAAATGAAGGGGGACTTGATAGCTGGGGACTGAATTTACAGGCACAATATGGCCTTAACAGTTCTATGTTCCTATGTCCCAAAAGTAAACTATAGCATTCTGATAAGACTATTTAAGCCTAACCAGTTTAGGTATATCCAATATGTGGGAGTGGTGGGGGACAGGAACCCTCCCAATGACAATATCCAAAATGTGATAGATGTTGACAGATGAGCAATTAATTCTCAGAAGGCAAACCTGGCAGAACATTGAATGAGAAAGACAGCTATATGTCTAAGGAAACAAATAACCTGATATAAAAAGCATATGAAGATAAAGTGAATGAAGATAGACAGCTGTGTAAGTAAAATAATCTCACAAGTCATTTGGCAGAGAGAGGGCATTCCACATGTGACAATCTTTTAACTTAGTAGGATGGTGAGAAAGGAAAAACACTGAGACCAGTCATACACATCAATTACATTTAGCTTCATAGAAACAGAGCAGCAAAGATATACCTTGATACCATCATATCAATAAAAACATTGAGAAAGCTTTGCCAAGTGAGGTCAGCAAATACAACTGATCAGCTCCCTGGGCAGAAATTGTCTATTTGTTTGCATTTAACAGATAACTTACAATAAGAACATGAGTCCTAGCGGTAATACTGGTGACTGAATTTCCACAAATAAGGAAGGTAACCTAATGAAGGGAGATATGGTCAAACCAGAGTAATAGAGATGGTAAATTTAGAAATGAATTACTATCTTCGAGGTCGCTTCAGCCAATAAATGTAGGGAAGACAGAGGGGAAAATGGAGTTATTAAAAGTATCCTTTAACATTTAATGAATCTTTCCATTGGAAAAGCATGAATGTCACCACTGATAGAAAGGTACAGTACATGTACATATAAGTCAGTATACATTTAGTACTATTAGCAATTTATAAAAAAGGGGAGGAGTGTGTAATATATCACTAGGGCTTTTATGTTATTGTCAAGATTTAATGTACCAATTTTAAATGTGTATTTCCAGGTACCTACACTTTTTATGCAAACTTATTTTGTGGGATGCACAGTTTGATGCTTGTTTTGAAACTACTGACACTCGTTTTTTCCCCCAAGGTAGAAAATGTTGTGGAATTTAGTTTGCTTACTTATCTATTGTATGTATAATTATAGATGGCTTTTTTAATATGGAATATTCTGTGGTTAACCAGTCATGTGGACTTAGCTAAATGAGAAAATAATTTGAGGAATAAAAATCCGTGAGTACTACATCCATTTTCCATAGCAAACAGTCACCTGCAGAGTTCAGTCTTCCAGATAAATTCACACTCAGTTGCACTTATTTCTGGAACTGTGCACATTGAAACAAATGTAGCTGTATTTATTTTAGTAATTGAATTAAAAATAAATGCACATACAGGAGTGTTTCTTTGGCTGATTACTTCTGTAGCTAGGAGAGCTTTGGTACAACTAGTGATGATTTTCTCTTATAGACTGTATTATATGTGTACATATATTAGCACACACAGACCTGTAGCTGTGAGCCTGTGATCATTTCATTCTTGGGGGTTTTTCTATTTGTTTATTAATACAGGCACCTCAATTAGTATAACAGTAATTCTGAGATTTTTAATTTCTTAAAGGGTCAGCCACACCTGCCATACTTCAGGCACTTAGACATATGCTGCATTTTGTATCACTATATGAATCTTATGTGCCTGATATATTGCAGATAGAGCTTTATGTAGTTTACTTAACTGTTTTAACAGTTTAACAACATAGTTGGTATGAAATAGTGCTGTTACACATTAATACAATCTAGAAGTATCATCTTCACAAAAGGTCAAGACATTTATGGATGATATCTTTTATTAGACCAACTGTTTGGTTGGGATAAACTTGAACATGTTTTGGGGTATCGCAGTACTCTACTGAGGAAGGGTAAGGAGATATCTAAACGTTTGTCTAAGTCTATACCAACCATGCAGTTGGTCCAATAAAAGTTATCACCCACGTATTTTTTGCTTTTCACATATTTCCTGGACCATCATGGCTACAGCATCACTTCAACACTACCATTTCCTAAACAGGTCGCTTTTGCTGAAGATGCCTTATCCCTACTGATTTTTCCCAGCATCCAGTTGCTTATTCCAAAGGAAACTACACGTCCTCAAACTTGGCCACCTAGGAAATCCCACTTATCACTGTGATGCATGTAAAGACCATTCTGTGTTTCAGTCAATAGGGGTTCTTGCTCCAAGCCCATCTGTCCCTATCACTTAATCTGAGGCCATTGACACATTACACTTAAGAAATGATTAACTGGAGCCATCAATACCTGTGGCAAGGATCATTTTGAGACCTTCTCAATCAAGACTCTGTTGTTAATGAGAGTGTTTCCAATTCCATCCTGCAACACCCAGTCAGAGATGATCTTGGAATCCCTCCAACCCTTGATGAGGTGAGGAAAGC
>NW_017728906.1:181800378-181805799 GCF_001723895.1 Crocodylus porosus | reverse complement strand
GGGAAAGATTATTGTGAGAGCTCTCCTAAACCATCTCCTTCCAGCTGCTGAAGAGTTCCTCCCAATATCTAAGTGTGAGTTTAGGGAACCAAGAGGCACAACTGTCTTGATCTTCACAGCTTGTTAGATGCAGGACAAATGCCAGGAATAACATAAGGCTCTCTACATGGCTTTCTTAGACCTCTCAAAAGCTTTCAACTCTATCAGCTGAGAAGTGTTGTGGAGGATCCTTCTGAAGTATGGATGCCCACTGAAATTTGTCACCATTCTCCCTCTGGTCCAGGATGGTATGTGAGTGGTGGTTCTCAGTAACGGATCTGTCCCAGAGCCTTTTGAAGTCAAGCAAGGTTGCATTATTACTCCAACACTCTTCTCAATATCCCTTGCCATGATGCTACATCTGACCACCAACAAGCTCCCAGCCAGAGGGGAGCTAAACTGCCAAATGAATTGTAAACTGTTTAACCTCAGCCAGTCCCAAGCCAAAACCAAGACCACCTCAACCTCAGTGACTGAGCTCCAGTATACTGATGATGCTATAGTAGGTGCTCACGCAGAAGCAGATCTTTGGGCAATCATTGACATCTTTACTGAGGCATACAAGAAAATGGTCCTCTTCCAATTAAGGTTCTCCACCTAATGAACCACTCTCAGCTCCAGTAAACCAGATCCACAGTGAGATGCAGTGAATGTTGAATATTTCCCATACCTTGGAAGCCATCTCTCACAGAAGGCTGATGTTGAGGAAGAAATCCAACATTGCCTGAGACGTGCCAATGCAGCCTTTGCACACCTGAAGAAACAGATATTCAAAGATTGCTCAATCAGATTCAAAACAAAGTCATTAGTTTATCAAGCAGTCATGATCCCCACCTTGCTGTATGGACCTGAGGTATGGACAGTGTAAAGGAGATATCTAAAGTGGTTGAAGTACCATGAACACTGCCTGGAGAAGATCCTGCAAATTCAGTGGGAAGACAGATGCACCAAAGTTAGCATCCTCCTACAAGCAAGCAGCACAAGTATTGAGGCAATGATCATTCAACATCAGTTTTGTTGTGCTGGCCATTTCATCTAGATATTGGACTCCAGACTTCCAAAGCAAGTTTTATTCTCTCAGCTCAGCCAAGGCATACGCTGCAAAGGAGGGCAGAGAAAGTACTTGAGGGATATCCTCAAGGTCAACTTAAAAAATGTAACATCAGTGTCAGCTCATGGGAAACTATCACCCAGGACTGCCCCGAATGGAAGAGTTTGCTGTAGGGATCTCAGGACTTTGAAACCTCATGACAAGGATAAGCATGAACAGAAACTGTGTCATGGACCAAATCAAGAATCCAGTGCCACCCAACCCACATGGAAACACACGTCCGATTTGCATTTGAGTCTTTTAATCCCAGATAGGCCTCATCAGCCATCTTTGGACACACAGATAAGACAGTCATCGAAGACTATCCCTTACTGCAGGATTTCTGAAGGATCACATTTTATGTAGTGACCTGGCCATTCAATTAATAGTGTAATCAGAAATAAGTAACAACATTATTACACAAAATATGTGTAATAACTTAATTGCTGGTTCCTATCATACCTTTAATTGAATATGTGGCCAGTGCTCCTCGCCTCTGGGGAATACTCCTGTTTACTCTGGAAGCTGGGAGCGCTGGTCAGCTGATTAGGGTTCCCAGCTCAGGGAGCACAGTGAACTCCCCTGGCTGAGACCCCCAGTCAGCTAATGGAGCTCCTGGCTGGGTGCATCCCTGCAGCTGGGAATACCGATCACTGTTGGAGTTGCCAGCCATGGCAATTCATGGTGCACCCATGAAACTGGGAGCTGTGTCAGTGGATCAGAGCTCTTAGCCACAGGGGAGCATTGTGCAGACAAGCTGTTTGGTGCTTTATCAGTTGATAGGGCTCCTAGCAGCAGGAGTGGAGATTGCCAGGCAAGGGCACCAGAGATATGCTGTGATGGGATTTGATGTTCAGTCCCATAATCACGCCTTCTGCTATGTATGTGGCATGGCAGGAGGTGGCATAGTTGGGCTACACATCGGATCCCATTGCATCTTCTTTTTAACATCTGTCAGTGGCCTAAATGAAATCTCTTTAAATGTTAGCATCACAGGTTTTATATCAGTCTGAACCAGCTCCATCCAGCACAGGTCAGATATCCCTAAACAGTGGAGTATATCTGCACTGATAGTTAAGAGTCAGGTTTAAAGGTCCCATTTAAAGAATCCAAGCCACTTGATCCATCCTCATCTATATCTTACCTTGTGGCCCATTCAAATGATCTTCTTGTTGGGATGCTTTGTCTTTGATTGTAGGAATCAGATGGATCCTCTCTTGTTCAGTGCTTAGCTCTAATTACAGGTAGGAAAGACAGGAAATAGAGTACAGAAGTCATAAACAGGACACTTAGGGCTTGCTGCTAGTGCATTTCTTGTACTTCCAGCCTGCAACGTCCATTTGGGTCCCAAACACATTTCAGTGTTAGACAGGCTAGGAAGCACATTTGATCAGAGATCCTCAAGTTTAGCAGAGCTCTGGGCTGAGGTTAAATGGTCAATGAAGATTAAATTTAGGAGTTTTCATTGTACATGATCAGTAGGCGTGGGTTTGAAGATGGCCTGAAGTTTAACCTCAGCTATCAGTGTCCTTATATGAATAGCCAGTAAGTTGATTACAGAGTGTCTTTTCTTATTTGACTGATTTTATTTTTGATGTGGAAACCTTAACTCTGAATTTCTTTTGCAATTCAAATAATAACCTTCAAATGTCATTCAAGGTAGGACTTTGGACTAAATGTAATGATTATCAGTGTTAGAAAAGGATGGACGACCACTATTAAATGGGTTGTCATTCTTTCAAATCAAAGTTCTGTTCAAATATATTTACTCAAGAATGCTATTTTTTTTTTTTTTCACCATTTAGACACTTGTAAAGACTGATGATTCTTTTTTTGTGATTTTTTTTTTCTGCCAAACAGAAAATAATTCATTTTTAAATGACTGGATATAGCTCATGGGTAGACTAGAAGATTGCAAGATGCAAAGGACAAAATCCTGAACAATTTAATTTAGGCAAAATGTATTTGGTCATTTCCCTATGTTGGGACTTCAAAATTTGCAGATCTAGGTATAAATGTCTTGAACTTAAATGCTTTTAAAGTGGGCTTTCATGTTGTGACAAAAATGGATTTTAGATTGGCAGTTGATAAAAACAGAGGTCAAATTTGTACTGACAGTAGTTCTCAATAAGAGGCCTTATAAAGGAGAATTTTAAAAGAGATTACAAAGCACAGTCCAAATGAGACTGTTGTCTGTTTCACCAAAGTTGAAACAAAATATTTCTTGCTGAACTTCTACAATTGGTTCCAGCTATTGAAAGTATTTCTGGAAAACATTCCTTTTTTCTTTTATTAAAAAAATACCCATCCCTGCAGTCATTGAATGCTGGCATCATTTAGGAATGTTCAGTTACATTTATTTACACACTGTTACTATCTGTTCCCATAGGTTTAGAATTACATTTTAAAAATGACTAAAATATAATTAAGATTCAAGTAATGTAAATTTGTGCTTTGAATTCTAAAACAAAAATTAAATTAGGTTAATGTTCTCAAGAGTAGAGAGGAGCAAATAGCATCGTCCAGATTTGGCCATATTAACACAGATACAATTTCAGTAAAAGCCTTTTTAATTTGGCAGCGCTTGACAAAAGCAAATAATTGGGTCCCTTATTTAGTTTTAAATTGAGCCTTTCCTCTTTAAAGGCTGTTTTGAGCCTGCTTGGATCTGCAGTAGAATGATTGACAAGGCATTTAATTTAAATCACCATGGCCTGGATTCAGATCTTGCATGCACCATACTAAATCAAGAATAACTCATCTAAAACCAGTGAAATTTTTCACTGCTGTGAAACTGGTGTAAAGAAAGATTAGAATTATGTCCTGCATCTGTTAGATATCACCTAGGAGACAGCAGTATGAAATTAAAATTACCATTAGCAATTCGGAGCAAACTGCTTCTATTCCACAGTGGTCATCTTTATTTAACTCTTCTTTGAAAGTTTTTTCTTTAGAATTTCCTAGGTAGGAAGGACAGGCGGGGGAGAAGAGGAGGAGGAGTTGTACTTTATGTAAAAGAGTCATATGCTTGCTCAGAGCTCCAGTATGAAGCTGGAGATAGGCCTGTTGAAAGTCTCTCAGTTAGGGTCAGAGGAGAGAGCAGCAAGGATGATGTCAAGGTGGCGGTTTGCTATAGACCACCAGACCAAGCCAAGGTGGTGGATGAGGGTTTTTTCAAACAGCTAGCAGAAGTTTGCAGATCACAGGTCCTAGTTCTCATGGGGGACTTGAATCACCCTGACATCTGCAGGGAGGGCAATACAGAAGTGCTTAGGTAATCCAGGAAGTTTTTGGAGAGTGCTGGGGACAACTTCCTAGTACAAGTGCTGGAGCGGCCAACTAGGACCCATGCTCTTGACCTGCTACTCACACACAGGGAAGAATTGAGGGGGAATGTAGTAGTGGATGGCAATTTGGGCAGTAGCGACCATGAAATTATTGAGTTCAGGATCCTGAGGAAAGGAAGGATAGAGAGTAGCAGAGTAAGGACCCTGGACTTTAGAAAAGTTGACTTTGACTCACTCAGGGAACTCAGGGACAGGTTCCCCTGGGAAGCCAGTCTGAGGGGGAGAGGAGTCCAGGAGATCTGGCTGTACTTTAAAGAAACCTTACTGAGAGTGCAGGAATAAACCATCCTGATGTGCAGGAAGACTAGCGAGTATGGAAGAAGACCAGTTTGGTTTAGCAGGGAACTCTTCAGTAAATTAAATCACAAAAAGGAAGCTTATAAGATGTGGAAACTTGGATGAATAAGTAGGACGGAGTAAAAGAGCATTGCTCAGGCATGCGAGGATTAAGTCGGGAAGGCCAAAGCACAATTGGAGTTGCAGCTAGCAAGGGATGTGAAGGGTAACAAGAAAGGTTTCCACAAGTATGTTGGTAGCAAGAGAAGGAGCAGGGAGTCCCTTACTGAATGGGGGAGGGAACCTTGTTACAGGATGCAGAAAAGGCTGAAAAGCGCAATGCTTTTTTGTCACTGTCTTCACAGGCAATGTCATCTCCTAGACCACTGCACTGGGCAACACAGTTTGGGGATTAGGTGAGCAGCCCCCAGTGGTGAAAGAACAGGTTACGGACTACTAAGAAAAGCTGGATGTGTATAAGTTCATGGGACCAGATGGGATGCACCTGAGGGTGCTGACGGAGTTGGCTGATGTGATTGCAGAGCCATTGGGCATCATCTTTGAAAACTCATGACAATCAGGAGAGGTCCTGGATTATTGAAAAAGGGCAAACACAGTGCCCATATTTAAGAAAGGGAAAACGGAGGATCCAGGGAACTACAGGACCAG
>NW_017728906.1:181762740-181800367 GCF_001723895.1 Crocodylus porosus | reverse complement strand
TAATTAAGATTCAAGTAATGTAAATTTGTGCTTTGAATTCTAAAACAAAAATTAAATTAGGTTAATGTTCTCAAGAGTAGAGAGGAGCAAATAGCATCGTCCAGATTTGGCCATATTAACACAGATACAATTTCAGTAAAAGCCTTTTTAATTTGGCAGCGCTTGACAAAAGCAAATAATTGGGTCCCTTATTTAGTTTTAAATTGAGCCTTTCCTCTTTAAAGGCTGTTTTGAGCCTGCTTGGATCTGCAGTAGAATGATTGACAAGGCATTTAATTTAAATCACCATGGCCTGGATTCAGATCTTGCATGCACCATACTAAATCAAGAATAACTCATCTAAAACCAGTGAAATTTTTCACTGCTGTGAAACTGGTGTAAAGAAAGATTAGAATTATGTCCTGCATCTGTTAGATATCACCTAGGAGACAGCAGTATGAAATTAAAATTACCATTAGCAATTCGGAGCAAACTGCTTCTATTCCACAGTGGTCATCTTTATTTAACTCTTCTTTGAAAGTTTTTTCTTTAGAATTTCCTAGGTAGGAAGGACAGGCGGGGGAGAAGAGGAGGAGGAGTTGTACTTTATGTAAAAGAGTCATATGCTTGCTCAGAGCTCCAGTATGAAGCTGGAGATAGGCCTGTTGAAAGTCTCTCAGTTAGGGTCAGAGGAGAGAGCAGCAAGGATGATGTCAAGGTGGCGGTTTGCTATAGACCACCAGACCAAGCCAAGGTGGTGGATGAGGGTTTTTTCAAACAGCTAGCAGAAGTTTGCAGATCACAGGTCCTAGTTCTCATGGGGGACTTGAATCACCCTGACATCTGCAGGGAGGGCAATACAGAAGTGCTTAGGTAATCCAGGAAGTTTTTGGAGAGTGCTGGGGACAACTTCCTAGTACAAGTGCTGGAGCGGCCAACTAGGACCCATGCTCTTGACCTGCTACTCACACACAGGGAAGAATTGAGGGGGAATGTAGTAGTGGATGGCAATTTGGGCAGTAGCGACCATGAAATTATTGAGTTCAGGATCCTGAGGAAAGGAAGGATAGAGAGTAGCAGAGTAAGGACCCTGGACTTTAGAAAAGTTGACTTTGACTCACTCAGGGAACTCAGGGACAGGTTCCCCTGGGAAGCCAGTCTGAGGGGGAGAGGAGTCCAGGAGATCTGGCTGTACTTTAAAGAAACCTTACTGAGAGTGCAGGAATAAACCATCCTGATGTGCAGGAAGACTAGCGAGTATGGAAGAAGACCAGTTTGGTTTAGCAGGGAACTCTTCAGTAAATTAAATCACAAAAAGGAAGCTTATAAGATGTGGAAACTTGGATGAATAAGTAGGACGGAGTAAAAGAGCATTGCTCAGGCATGCGAGGATTAAGTCGGGAAGGCCAAAGCACAATTGGAGTTGCAGCTAGCAAGGGATGTGAAGGGTAACAAGAAAGGTTTCCACAAGTATGTTGGTAGCAAGAGAAGGAGCAGGGAGTCCCTTACTGAATGGGGGAGGGAACCTTGTTACAGGATGCAGAAAAGGCTGAAAAGCGCAATGCTTTTTTGTCACTGTCTTCACAGGCAATGTCATCTCCTAGACCACTGCACTGGGCAACACAGTTTGGGGATTAGGTGAGCAGCCCCCAGTGGTGAAAGAACAGGTTACGGACTACTAAGAAAAGCTGGATGTGTATAAGTTCATGGGACCAGATGGGATGCACCTGAGGGTGCTGACGGAGTTGGCTGATGTGATTGCAGAGCCATTGGGCATCATCTTTGAAAACTCATGACAATCAGGAGAGGTCCTGGATTATTGAAAAAGGGCAAACACAGTGCCCATATTTAAGAAAGGGAAAACGGAGGATCCAGGGAACTACAGGACCAGTCAGCCTCACCTCAGTCCCTGAAAAAATCATAGAGCAAATCCTCAAGGAATTAATTTCTAAGCAGGTGGAGGAGCAAAAAGTGATTAGGAACGGTCAGCGTGGATTCACCAGGGGCAAGTCATGCCTGACCAACCTGATTGCCTCCTATGATGAGGTGACTGGCTCTATCAACGCGAGGAGGCGAGTGGATGTGGTGTACTTTGATTTTAGCAAGGCTTTTGGTACAGTCTCCCAAAATATTCTCACAGGCAAGTTAAGGAGTTATGGACTGGATAAATGGACTATAAGGTGGATAGAAAACTGGTTAAAGCATCAGGCTCAGAGAATAGTAATCAGTGTCTAGTTGGCAGCTGGTATCAAGTGGAGTGCTCCAGGGGTTGGTCCTGGGGCTGGTTTTGTTCAATGTCGTCATCAACAACGTGGAACATGGCAAGTTTGCAGATGACATGAAGCTGGGGGGGAGTAGGAGGGATGCTGGAGGGTAGGGCTAGGATTCAGAGTGACCTAGACAAATTGGAGGATTGGGCCAAAAGAAATTGCATGAGGTTAACAAGGACAAATGCAAAGTCCTGCACTTAGGACAGAACAATCCCAGGTGCTGGTACAGGCTGGAGGCTGACTGGCTGGGTAGCAGCTCTGGAGAAAAGGTCCTGGGGGTTAGAGTGGAGAAAAAGATGAATGTGAGCCAACAGTGTGCCCTTGTTGCCAAGAGGCTAATGGCATACTGGACGGCATTGGTAGGCATGTTGCCAGAAGGTCAAGGAAGTGATTGTTCCTTTCTGCTCAGCATGGTGAGGCCACATATTTAATATTGTGTTCAGTTTTGGGCCCCCACTTTTAGGATGGAGCTAAACTGTTCTCAGTGGTGGCAGATGACAGAACAAGGAGCAACGGTCTCAAGTTGCAGTAAGGGAAGTTGAGGTTAAATATTAGGAAGAATTTTATCACTGTGTGTGTAGTAAAACACTGGAACAGGTTAGCCAGAGAGGTGGAGGCAGCTCCATCCTTGGAGATTTTCAAATCCCAACTAAACAGAGCTTTGGCTGGGATGATCTAATTAGGGATGCTCCTGCTTTGAGCAGGGGTTTGGACTAGATGACCTCCTGAGGTCCCTTCCAGCCCTAACTTTCTATGATTCTGTGATTAGGAATTAGGAGCAAACTGCTTATATTCCACATGGGTCATCTTTATTTCCTCTTTGGCAGTTTTTCTTTAGCATTTCCTAAGTATTGTCAACAGCACTGAGTAGAGTATTTGGAGGAGTTATTTCCCTCAACTTCCTTTTGTTCATAAGTTTTCTTAGAAATGGCACTTATCTAACCTGTTACTACAACTACACAAAACACCCTGCCACACAACTGCAATGCATAACACCCTGGTGTGCTACTGGTAAGCAGGAGGACAATGGCAATCATCATTAAAATATATGTGAGAGATCCCAGGAGGAGGGCTACAACCCTCTACAGAGGTAAGCAGAAACCTCCTCAGACTATATCAGTCTGGCCATGGGGTAAATTTCTTTCCTGATCCCAAATGTGGCAATCGCTCTGACTTTAAGCAGAGTGGCAAGGAATGTCTAGCCAGGAACCTCTGGGTTTTAGTCCAATTAGGAGTATTTGCACACCCCAGTCAAAAATGCCTATCTTGGTTGCAGCCAACACCCAATGCTTCTGAGGAACCAACACCCCATATGATCTAGCAATAGGTAGAAAAATTCCTTCCTGGCCCCTTTGGCATGCAGCAGAGCCCAGAATCATGGGAAATTACCATAGCAAAGCATGGGCATAGCTACTCCTAGCTCAATGTTTCCCAATGTTTTTCACCCCATGGCACACTTACATGGCCTCTCCCACCCCACGGCACACCAGTTGAACGTGGAGCAGGGGCAGGGGGGTGGCAAGCAGCCGAACGTGGAGTGCGGGGTGGGGGGTGTGAGGCCAGAGTGGTGGGGAGCGGGTGGCGTGGCATTTGAATCACTGGCAGGAGCCATGCTGCTCATCTGACTGGAGGTGTGGTGGGGCGTGGCTCCAGCCAGGTGAGGGGCGTGGCTCCAGCCCAAAATGCCGCGGCACACCTGGACAGGCCTGATGGCACAGCAGTGTGCTACGGCACGCTGCTGGGAAACACTGTCCTAGCCCATCTCTGACCGATGCTTGAGCTAAAATTGAGTTAAAAAAGGATTGTGAATCTAGCTACTTACTCCTATTGTGAGTCTAACCCATTTGCTTTCTCTTACCTGATTCTGTTTGGTGAAATCAACCTGAATATGGGAATAGTTTTAGGTCAACCAAATCAGTTGAGTTTTTTTTTTGGCAAATAAAATGTTTGTCAAAAAGAAGAAAAAAACCACCCAAACGTAGTCCAGCTACTAGGTGCCTGATGCTCATGAGGAAACGGGGATGCAGTTCTGAACGCCATGCTGAGCACAACTGATTCAGACAGAAACTTCTGACCCTTGGCTATTCTGGGCAGTGGCTTCCAATATTAGGCCCAAATTGCTGAGTTGTAACTGGTAAAGGACACAAAGCAATAGAGGAAGTAGCTTTAATGCCTCTTTGGTTCCTGGGCCTTTGCAGCACTCTCCAGAAATTGGTAGATGGTAGAGTTCTCTGACAATATTCCTTTCTGCTCAAAATTAGAGATCAGCCTCTACTTCAGAAAGTGTAATTTGATCTGCACGTGGCAAAAGAGAGTCAGGTAGGCTATGGCTTAATGCTGGATGTATTAAACTTTTAGAAATCTAAAAAGGAATAAATGCCAGTGGTTTAATAGCTGGTGGCAGAGACAGATACTGGCTAATATTGATACAGCAGGGTTGCTTGGGATAATTTAAAATTTTAATTTAGGTGGATTGTGTTTATTTTCAAAATTAAATGTCTCAACTGAATTATTTGTGTGCAAAGCACACAAAAAAAATCAATCTGTCCTGTTAGCATTCTCGTAGCACAATTAGAGTTGTGAGGAAATAAAACTTTATTTCTACTTTAGTGGTGTCTTAAAGTGGTGTCTACTGTAGTGGTGCTTTGGACATTGGCATAAAGCAACTGCATGCATAGTATGTGCTGTCCATCTGCTTTTTACACATATTGTGCAGAACTGCTGTAGCCATCAGTTGTGTTAATCTTCTCTGCTCACTCAGGCAGATATTATCTTCAGGTTATGCGGGGCCCTTTTCACACTTCCCCCCCATCCAGATTTTTAATTCAATTTCAGGCTTGAAATCAAAATTAAATTAAATCAAATGACAATTCCACCAAAAATATTAGTTTTCATCTAGTACTGTGTCAGACATTTTAAACAGTCTTAGAGCTGAGATAAAAATAGTACAAAAATCTCATGAAATTTCATAAATGTTTAGCTCAAAAGAGAAACGTATGGTAAGAGCTGAAACCAAGAAAGATGTAAACGTGTTATAAAGTCTGGGTAGCAAAAGCATAACAGGGTAACAGGACAGCTGGGACAGTGGCAACCCATGTGATAGCTGTGACTTCTGGCTGCCAGGGCAGTTGTGTGAGCAGTTGTTGTTTTTCTGCTCTCATGTCCCTGCTAAGTCATCACCATGGGACGCTGCCCCGGTCACCCTGCCTCAGTTAGTTTACTGCTGGAAATCATATCTTCTCACTAAAGTCCACCTTCAGAGCTCTGAAACACATTGTTTCCCCTTAATATATGTTGTCAGCCTTCTGTCACTAGTATTTACCAAGATCATCGCGTTAAATTATGAAAATATTTAGAAAATATTTATGTGACAATGTTACACTTAATTGTTTCTACTTCATTTGAAACATCTGGCCTGCATTTACTGAATGCCTAATTGCTGAATTTTCCTAATGTATTAAAACTAGAATTAGTTAGGTACCCAATTCCCTTGGGTTTGTTTGAAAATCACTACTTAAAATAATTCTACTAATTATTTTTACTGGGGATATAAACATTTTCTACATTTTCTACATTCTACACACATAAACGCTTCCTGAGTGCAGCAGGGGTGGGCAACGTATGGTCTGATGGCCAAATTTGGCTTGCCAACTGATTGCACCTGGGCTGTGGGTGGGTGGCCGCCAACTTATTGTACGTGGCCCATGAGTAGCCAGCAGCTCTGTCTCTGGCTGCCACATGGTGCTGAGTGGGCGAGTGGGATGGCTTCTTCTTCACTGGGTGGGTGGGTGGGACTGCTTCCAGCCAGCACTGTTGCAGCAGCAGCTATGGACCCAGGTGGATGCTTCGATCCTCACCCAGAACCTGTCATGTGCATCTGCAGATGATGCTGGCGCCTGCCCAGGGCTGCTTCCACCATGCCATCCCATAAGCTGTGGATGTGGCCAGCAGGTTCAGGCTCATGGATGGGGATTAGGGCATGCTACAGCTCTGGGGAAGGAGAAGGAGAGACACAGAGAGAGGATGGGGCATGCTACAGCTCCACGGAGGTGGGGTATGGGGAGAAACAGAGAGAGAAAGAGAATGGGAATCAGGATGAGCTATAGCTCCAGAGAGGGAGGGGGCAAGAGAGAGAGAGAGAGAAAGATGGCCCTCTTGAGGACACCAGAACTGATTAAGTGGCCCTCCAGCCAAAATAACTGCTCACCCCTGGACTACAGTAACAAATGCTTTCTTATGTACTTTTGTTGCTCGTGTCAACATAGAATCTCTTCAGCCATGTATAATGCCTCCTTATTCTGTGTACTTTTTCATGGCAGGAAATGATTGGGTAGCCTCAAATAACTCAAGCCTGTCTCAACATCGGAGCTAATATAAGTAGAGCAAAGATCTCACATATTAGTTTTTTGTACCTCCTGGTCACTACATCACTTACATCTTGTAGATACATGTGTCCTATGACACTTTACTATACTTAGCTATCTCTAATAATTCAGACTGTAAAGTGATTGAAATTAGGAGCACGGCACTGAAAGGTGCTTCAAAAGAATGGAGTGTGTGCCTGGGCTCCTTATATAGTCAAAAGTGAGAGTTATGTACATTCAAAAGGTGCTTTAGAAAGCCCAGATGCTGAATAAGGAGATACGTTGGACAATATGCATTTCTGAGACTTCACGCACTTCTGTCCCTTCAGGATGCAGAGCTAAGAGTCCTTTTCTCAGGATAGAGGTCTAAATGGCAGGAGCTATACTGGTAGTACCTGTAATAGCCCAGTGGTTTGAGTACTTGCCCAAGTTCTCTTCCCTCCTCAGACTGAGGGGATTCAAACCCACATCTTTCACTTGGCAAGAGAGTGCCCTAACTTCCAAGTTATAGTGTAGTAGGAGTGGGCATCCTCAGTCTCTCCTGTTGAATCTGGGCCATTGGGCCTCCAAAAATACAAGTCGTGGGACCAGAAGGAGAGCAATCAAGGTAGAGCTGAACTAGAGCATTCAGCCGGGTAAGGGGAGTGCTGGATTTCCTGCTTCCAGAGTGTTTTATATTTTTTCAGCCAATACTTCTCTCCAGTGTAAAATGTATAGATGGTCCTGGGGAGATATACATATTCTTGACTTTGCAAGCCACAAATGCCATTGTCTTTGCAAGCCATCATTTTAGAATAGTTCCTTAACCACCTAACTAATGAGTTAATACAGGGGTACCAAATTCATCAGGCCTGATGAGCAGTGTAGGGCCAGTCCCAAAGGTGAGATTGGGGCCACAGACCACCTCCTCCTATATGCTGGCTCCAGCAGTCATGCTACCTGCTCCAGCCAGTCCAGGACTGCACTGCATGTGGTGCCCACTCTGGCTGCTCTGGGGTGGTGGCATGTAGAACATGGATCTCAGACCAGCTAGAGAGGCACCGCATGTAGTACAATGCCAGAATGGGCAGTAGATCTAGCATACAGGGGACCTGTGGACTCCTGCCCACTGAATGCTGGATCCAGTGCCCATATTGGCCAGTCTGGGACTGGGCTACACGTGATGACTACTCCAGGACTTGTGCTGCATGCAGCACATGCCCTAGACCAGCTGGAGTGGGTGTTGTGTATGGCCCACATCTAGACCAACCAGAGTGGTCTCTGCAGGCACTGGGCACTGGATCTGGCATGCAGGGTAATCCCAGACTGACCCCATGCAGGTGACGTGTAGCAATGGCTCCAAGCAGGCACCATGTGTGATGTACTGGCTCACCTGAGACTAAGGGCCAGCTCCCTGGCCTGGATGATGTGGGTTTGCTGGCTGGATCCAGCCTGAGGGGCACCTCTGAGCTATTAAAATAAAATATTATATTTTCTCATATAAAATATGCCTTGGAATATAATATACACCTTGCTTTTAAAAGGCAGAATGATGAGAAAAAGGTGTTCTTAGAATTATGTCTGCACAGAGCAGGAACAGTACCTAATCTTCAGCTGACACGTCCTCTTCTCCTACTTAACTAAAGCTGAAACCCTAGCTGTTGCTAAAAAATGGTCTCCATCAGTGGATCTATAATTTTGAAAACAGCTAAAGAGTCTCTAGGAGGAGGGAGAAAAGGAACAGTTAGCAGACAGTAAAATTGACCTAAGAAAGTTTAGCTTGATTAGTGGAACATCAAGATCATTGAAAAGTAGAGACAATTGTTAACACCTGTTGAGTGAAGAACAATGAGCTATTACATCATTTGACCCCCTCAGCTGCCACAGCTGTAATGCTACTATTACTTCACTGCAGAGCAGGAATCAAAAGAGGGTGTTTCTGTCTTACTGCATCACTGATAGCTTAAAGAGACTTGGGCAGGTAGAAGATGAAACTTTCCTGAGTGTCTGTACTGAAAGTAACCCATGAAGAGTGCATCAGACCATCTGTCAAGAGCTCCATTCTGATCTGAAGGTATTTCTGCTGTGGATATCTTGACTGTTGTAAACAGATCCAATTAAGATGTAAAATAAATTTGAACTCAGACAATTAGAACCTTCTTGTATTGTATTCAGAAAATGAAAAACAGCCACTACATTAAGTAGAACTAATGAGGGGATTTATTTATCTATCTTTTGCCTAGTTTATGTTACTATGATTATGTCTATAGTCTGAATTAGATTGCCCAGTAAACAATGCTGCTGTTCAGTAGCCAAGACTGATTCCACAAAGGCTTTATGTTCTCACATGGTTACCACTTCTATTAAGTCTTTTTTTTCCTCCAATAGTCTGAGTATGGATGCTAATGCTAATTGTGGAACACTGGATGATTCTTTTTAATCTTTAATAAGTTTATATCTTTTCAAATTGATTCTTGGAATGTAAACTCTTTGTTGTCATTGCAGTTTAATTCCTTAGCATTTCAGAATAGGAATATGAAATGAAGTTTTTTCCATAGTTGTTGACGATTCAGCAGATATTAATATGGAAAGAGGTAATGCCTTTTCATGACATTAAAAGGATATTAATGCTCCTAATGGTAAAACTCCTTTATCATTGTCTATCAGTGCTGACACTGACTGATCTTGGCATACACCAAAAGTAGATGAAGTCCAACACAGTTTTGTAATGTGTAACATCACCACAGGGAGCTGGCATCTCGCTGCATTGACAGAAATGAGGTTGTAATTAGAAATGAGTGACAAGGTGCTTTTCATCTTTGATGAGGAAAGATTTTACATGTCAAAATACCTCACCACAGGAACAATTTTTCTGTATGCATTTCTTGTCCCAAACACATTTTGCATAATAATGGGGGGAGGGAATGGAAAATTATTGCTGAGTGTTGCTTAGTGACAAAATAGTAGATGTTCTGCATTTGCAGATAACAAATGTTTTAATGCTATCATATTGTGATATTGACAGATACCATTCATAGGTAATCTTAATACATTTTCTATTTGACATTTTTTTTTTTACTAAGTAAGTCAAGGATATTAAAAATGCTTTTTAAGGCATTATGCATTGAATGTTTAAAATTACGTGATGGAATATAATCACTTACTTTGGAAATGTGCTTAAAGGATGTAATCATATGAAATAGAGGCACTTTAAGAGACAAATGACCTGAATTATGGTTTTCCTGGTCTTGTCTCTCAATAGAAATAGTATCAAATGTCACCCAAATTTTGAATGATTCCTAATTGGCTTGGTAAATGGGTTTATATTGATTACGTTCAACCTGGTACTTAGAAAAATTTCTGTGTCAGTGTTGTTTTAAATTCAATATATAGTATTATAAAAGCACTACAGGAAGTATCAGACTTTTTCAAATAGAGCTTAGTTTGCCTTGAACCAGTGTTTGGTGGGAATTTTTGAGACAGATTCTGAGTTGGTACATTTTGGTGTAGCTCCACTGAAGTAAGTGGTGTTGTACCATTCTGATACCACTGGAAGACGAGGTCTCTTATCTTTAAATTATACATGTTTGATACATGTTACACTGTTATAAACAACTATAATGATGCAGATCTCTTATGCTTGCATAATTCTTTTTCCACAATGCAGTTTTATTGCCTGGTTTGTTATTCTTGCTGATGATTCTTGAATACCTTGTTTCTTATGGCTATAATGAAATTAGAAGTAGAGAAAGGTACTGTTCAACACAGGGATGGCAGAATCAATTTGTATAGCTTCATGGTTTTGGTTTTTTTTATAAAGGGTATCTCCAAATGCATTGGAAACAAAATAAAAAGTATTTTAAGAAGATTTTCTTCTTCCTTATCTTCTCTAAATGTTAAAAGAAATATTAAATTAATTGTACTAGAGCTGAAGAAATGTAATGATGCAGTGACAGTTTTTGGATTCCCAATGTGAGAAGTCTGCATATCAGATGAAGCAGAAACAAACCTGAAATGTAATGTAATGTGTGCCAGAGCATAAAAGGAAAACGGAGCGATTATAGAGTAATAGATATTATCCCTATAACGTAGATCTAATAATTTCCTACCTGTTTGAAATTATCCAGTCACTGTGCAGACTTTAGTTAGAGCTATTGGCAAGAAAGGTTAAAATAATTTAGAAATGGAAATAAAACTTATGGAGAAGAATCAGGGTGTTAATGGATGTCACACAAAACTTTTCTCTCTGTAGTTTTAGAGGTGGGATCCTTTTAAATCCTTTTGTATAGGTCAGCAGGGAAAAGGAAGTCTTGTGGACTTGCAGAATGGGATTCATTGGCTAACTGTCTGCACAGAAGGGAAGAACGTAAGCTTATTAATTCCCCTGCACAAAAAGAGTGTTTACAAATGATTCCCTTGCTTGGGGCACCATTGTGAACCTGGAGAAGCTCCCCTGGTGAATCAGAGTACGACTGGATTCTAAAGTTTTCCTGTGGGCATCCTGGTCACTGTATTATTGAGGCTGAGAAGGAATTTCCTTTCAGCATTAGAGTTTGTGAGGTTCCCTTTCTTTCCCCTTTCTTTCCCCTTGCTTCTCAACAGCCCAGGAATCTTGTTAGTACATTAGGTCCTGACTTTCATGTTGTTGTACTCAAGTACCTTATGCAAGTAAACTTTCAATAGGATGTCCCGTTCTATGATAAACCAAAATCACATAGAAGTGGATTATGAAAAGACAAAGAAGGTGGCTAATGGGACAAAGTTTGCTAGTGATTGATATAGCAGGGAGAATTCCCTTGTCCTCCTCCCACTGGCTGTCATGTAAGTGAAAGAAACTGGTGTCCTAACAATGTTGCTGGGACCAGTTTAAAAGGTGATGGGGCATCTTCCAGGGTCTGCAGACTACAGAAGGCAGGTTGACCAGCATGTAGGAGTTCCAGTTGTGTTAAGCTGTAGTTATCCTAAGCTATACTAAGTTATGGTGCTGAAAAGCACTATGGAAGAAAGGGGCCTCCTGATTACTGGGTGATCCAGTAAAATAAATAAATAAATTAAAATGCGCTAATGAGCAAAAAGACGCTGAAGGGACTATGAAAACAGCAGTTAAAAACATGTGGACAAATGTAAAACTAATGAGACAGAGATAAATGCAGGTGTATAAACTAGACAGACAAAACAAGTAGAGATATCCATGCTAAGTGCTAGGCAGATTCTCTTATTTAAATGGTAGGTAGCAATAATCTGAGGTGATGGCACATTGGTAAAACAGTAACCCAGATCTTGAGTTTAAATACAGCTTAGTGGAATTATAGGTTGAATTATAGGAATGAAGTTGTTAATAGTGAAGTATTTCAATATATAAAATTAAAGTGAAAGAACAAGTTCCATGCTTGGCAACAGGACCACTAAATGCAAATTTGGTGTTAGATTGTTTTTAAGGTTGCATTTTCAGGTTTAGAGCTAATTATTTTTGATGTTACTAAAGACATATGGTTTCTTATTAAAATGGCCATTTTTTAGTTATGAAATATTTGTACAGTATATGCAGTTTTTGTGTTTGGTTGGCAGCAGAACCAGGTAGATTAATAGTCGTGGAACTTAGAAATAAGTTTTGTAATTTCTAGAAACTTAGTTCACTGCAACTAGTGTTCATTGTCCAGAGTAGACAAAAGGGCAAATGCCAGCTCCCAGACTTAAACAGACCTAAGAACTTCTGCTACCTCCTACCCACATTTTATGTACAAGGTGTACAAAGAGATTCAAGAATGGCTTAAATCTCGTAAGTGTGCTAAAGAGAGTCTCAGTCTACCTGAGTAATGGGTTATGTAATAAGAGCTCTCTAAGCCCTGCACTGCCACCTGGCAAATGTCTGTTGCATTTTGCTTCATAAAGTAATGGCTTGCTGCTGTCCATTTTCAATCACTTATATATCCACCCAAATCTAGTTCAGAGATCCTCTGCACATAATAAAACTTAGAGTGTAAACACCTTGTAGTCCTTCTTTATAATGGAGGATCAGGGGATCAGGAAGAGATTAAATTTCAGCCTTACGTCTCAGAATTCTTGGATTTTTCAGTAAAAAAATGGATTATTTATTAGGTAGTTATATAACATCTCAAAGAATGGGTGATTCCTCAGGAACTGCAGCTCAAATCAAAATGGATTTGAGAAGGCGATTTTTAATTGAATGGTACATGAAATGGTTAACCACACTGCTTCTGCTCTGTTATAAATAGCATCAGGTTTTGTATATTTTAATGTTCTTATCTCAGTGTTTAAGCTATTATTTCATGCTGACAGCGCAGTTTAGTACATTGATTTAGACATCATTGAGAGTTTTTGTGTGAATTAGGACTGCGAGGTTTGGTCCCTAAGGCTAGAAGATATGGGGTCTGTTAAGATGATCTGTGAACGCAGCATGCTGTCAGTCAGGTTCAACGTTCTTTCACTTCTACTTGGCAGATCAGATACAGGTAAAGCCAGTCATGGGTCCCAGCTTATTTACTGATCAGCATTTTAACAAAACGTCAAGGTGGGATCTAAAGGCCAAGTTTCCTTTTGTTTGTTTCTTTGCTTCTCTCTCCTCTTCCTTTGCTTTCTGGATGTTGTATTAACACAAAGGTAGATAAAGTCCAGCCTGTGGGCCAGATCAGGCCTGCAATGGACTCCCTTTCCCAGCAGCCCCTGCAGTGGCAGGTCCTTCTGGCTGCTGCTGCCAGCCTCAGCCCCACTGCTCAGCCATCCCAGCCCATCTGCCCAGCACCCACTGCCAGGGGCAGGACCTGCACAGGCAGGGCACGTGGCCAGGTGGCTGGGATGGAGCTGTGGCCAGGAGTGAGATGGGCAGGTAGGGCCACCGAGACCCTCGGGTCTTGAGGCACTGACAGTGCAGGGCCAAGCCCAGGGCAGGGGCAGAGTTGCAAGCCAGTGCCCGCCTGTCCCTGCAACAAGCACAGGTTCTGCAGGCAGGGGCATGTGGACAGTGGAAAGCGGGTCTCCCCAGCCCTGGCTCCAGGCTGTCACTGCCACAAGATCCCAATGCCAGCTCTGGAGCAGCTCCATGTTATCAAGTTTCTTTCAAAATGTGAAAGGCTGCTGCAAGTTGCTACATTTACTATCATTTTGCAGAAGGAAAGGTTTTCATGATAGTCCCAAGCCTTTCAGCTCTTTCTTGCCACTCTGAGGGTAAAGACAGAAATTACACGTAATCTGGTATAAGCGATAGGAAACCAGGCTAAACCTGTAACAGAACAGACGTTCAGTGCTCATAGACCAGTTTCAAAATGGTGTAATCCGGTTTAAGAAAGACCTGGGTGGATGTAGTATCCGATTTAATCATTTTAAGTTAGAATGTTCTATCCAATTTCTGTTCCAGATCACCTCCCAACACAAGATAGGTAGCAGTCCCCCAGCTTCCCAGGATGCTTTTTGGACCCCTTCTAGCCTCCCCTTGGAGGGCAGGTGGGCTAGCCTCCACCCCAGCTCATCTACTACAGCTGGGCCAGCCTTGCCCCCAGGCTGTCTCAGAGTTGAGCAGCAAAGCCCAACCTCAGGGGGAAGGCCTGAGAGGAATGGATCCCCACCCTGGCCCGGGCCTCCCCCAGTCAGGTTCTGCATGGGGAGGTGGAGCTCTTGTGGTGGGGGCTTCCTCCCTCAAAGCCCAGCTTTGCCGGGATATGATCACCTCAGCCCAGCCTCTTCACCAGCCCCACCACCTTTTCAGAGTGGCTGAGAGGCAGAGGGCTGGCAAGGGTAGGGGTTGGGGTGATCGCAGCCTGGCAGATCTGGGAGGTGTACAACAACACCCCCTGACTTCTGTCCTTGGCCAGTGCAGGCACCTGCCTGCCTTGGCCAGCTGTAGAGCAAATGTGAGTTCTGTTCATTAGCAGTCCAATCTAGTCGGCTTGCAGAAACCTGCGTAGATAGGATCAATTCGACCTCAGGCTTTTTGACTGTCTCTCCTTAACCTGAACCTAAAGATACATAGCTTACCTCCCTACTGGGTTCTGCCTTGTACAGTTTCCAGGATAATTTGTGTTTAGGTATCATTAGCTGTTCCTTACTAAGAGTCTATTTCTGTGATATAAACTGAAGTCCTTCTGGAAGGTGCCCATTAACTGCAGTGGAGTTTAAGTGTGCTTCAGTGCAGAATATGTGCATCCTCATTCATTCTCAAATCATTTCAATAGAAACATTTGTTAACTCATTACAACTTGTACCAAATTCCAAGTTAAATATTTCCTAGGTTGCACACAAACTACCCTAAGGATGTTACAGTAACAAAGGCAAGCACTAAAATGTTAAGGATGGTTATTTACTTAATTCAGCCCCCGCTTTCCATAGGCAGCATTTACATTGTAACATTCATTTTTCCTACTTCCCCATTCTGTGCCACAAAGAGACAATGTTCACTAAATGGATTGTCAGCAGGTATTTTTTTTAAATTCTCATCATTGACAATGTGGGCTTTGTGCATTATTAACCACATGCCATCCACATTCAGAATTATTAATTCCCTCATTTCTATAGACTTCTCATCATAGTATCTTTCACAAATATGAATAAATGTATATTGACAACACCTCTGCTAGCTGACATAATGGTATTGTCCCCTTTTTGCAGATAAGGAACTGAGACACAAAAATGGAAGACAAAGTTGTCAAACCTTCATTAATTTGGGGTGCTGAATTTAAGAATGCTAATGCCTTCCTACTTCCTTTACATTTTTAAAGGATTTTTTGTTCAGATCACAGCTGGGTAGCTAGCCTCAGTTGCAGCTCTGACCCCTAATCAAATTGCACCCAATGGGTGCATCTCTATGAGCACACACATGCAGTTTGTAATTCCTCAAAGCCATTTGAGGTGCTGCAAACCACATGCGGTGCACTATAGTGATAATTTGCAGCATGGGAGTGGGGGAGGGGGTTGGACACCAGGATATCCTGGTGTAAAAGAAAGCCACTAAAAAAAGTGCTGTGGTGCATGTGGCAGTAGTGTGTGCCACCAGAAACCAGAGCCTGGTTGGCCAGAGCCATGTTCTTGCTGCTGGCCAGGCTCCAAGCAGCCGGAGTGGCTTGGTGTTGCTGCTGCCCTGGGAGGCCCTCAGGACCCCAAGTAAGGCTGCCTGGGCCAGCACAGGTGTTGGCCCAAACCTGCCCTACCCAACTGAGTCCCTTTGCCTCATGCCAGATCACGCATGAAGAGGTGTTCCCAGGGACAAATAACAGTGGCATAAATATGTGCCTCTGCTGTTTGTCCCATGGGAAACATATGCCCTTGCATGTGCACGTTTGTGGGGACGTGACCAATATGTCTGAAAAACACAAGCTTGAATCATTTGCAGTTTACAATCTGTTCTATGAAACAAATGAGGCAGGGTTCCTCTTGGGAATAAAATAGCATGTGAACATGTCAATAAATACATAATTGGGTGAATGAAGGTTTCATGTAATATGGCATTTCTTTCCTAACTTCGGATTAATTAACTAACACTCTTGACATGGTTTTGTTTTGCCTGTATTTTCCTCAACAAAATAAAGAAATGTATCAGGTTGAGTACACAGGGCTCCTCAACAATTTAGGAATCTTTCATACCATCAGCATGAAGAGGTTTGAAAACACAGGAGGGACTCTCTTCCTGTTTATTCCTGTGCCCAAAACTATAATAGCATTTGGGAACAGCTATAGTTATAGCTATAGTCAGGAAAATCCTGTTCAACTTGGGCAATTTGCTAGGACCTAGCAAAGAGGATGCTCATTCACTGTCTATGCAGGGTGGAAAGCAGGTAGGAGATGCAGCAAATGGAGTAGACCCAGGGCTGCTGCTAGCCTCAGAGAACTTAGCTGTCAAACTGTAACACATCTGACCAGGTATGAACAGTTTATAGAGAATTACATGTGCTAAATTGAGACAGTTTTTCAAAGGAACAAACAAGAAAAATCTTAGACCCCTACATGACAAATTTTAAGTCCCTAGTCACAAGATAGAAATGCTTAGGAGAGAAAAAAAAGAGTTGTGAGGTTTTTTTTTTTTTTAACATAGGCATAACAATATCTTTTGCCTTGGTTTCATTATCAGAAGTGTTTGAGACATTTGAAGATTTATCAGGCTGAGGCAGACAGGTAGAATGGAAATTTTCAGCCCAGATGGTCAAAGTTTGGGAACAAGTTAGAAGCAACTGAAAAGAGGCTATTTTAATGGGAAGTGTCAGGCATCCTTAATAAAGGTGGCACTGTGTCTGCTATCTAGAATTAGAAGAATAGCTCTGAAAATCATCAAAAGGACTTTGGAGATTTCTAACTGATGTACATAGAATAGTATTAGTTACCAGTATGGATATGCATGTATTTATCATATTTCCTGGTATATAGATTGACAAGGTGTGTAAGTCGATCTAACTTTTTGGATCAGAAATAGGGGGTCAACTTATACCGGCGCCTGCATGCCCTCACTGTGAGTTGGGCACCCAGAGGTGGACACATGCTACAGTGCTGCTCACCCCCCATCACTCAGGAAATTGGGATGAATTCGGTTGGCACAGGCCCATCCTCTGTGACTGGCACTGCCTAGGCTGCACCAGCTGCAGGGGGTGGGGCCGTGCCAGCAAGTGCCATGCCTTGTTCTGTCTGCTGCAAGTGGCGCTGCTGAGCACTGAGCCCAGCCCTGTCCCCTGCAAGCAGTCCTGGCCTGGCGCTTGGCAGTGCTGTTTGCAGAGGGCAGGGCTAGGCTCGGTGCTCAGCTGGCATGTCCTAGACAGCGCCGCTCACAGGGCATAGGGGCACAGCAACTGAACACAAAGCCCAGCGCTGCTTGCAGGGGATGGTGATGGGGACAGGGCTGGGTCGGTGCTTGGCTGGCATGGCCCTATCCCCTGTAAGCAGTGCTGCCTGGGCTGCACCAGCCAAGTGCTGAGCCCATCCCTGTCTGCTGTGAACAGTGCTGCTGACCACTGAGCCCAGCCCCAGCCCCTGAAAGTGGTGCCAGGTTTGGCACTTGGCTGATGTGGCCAGGCACGGTGTTTGGCAGTGCCACTCGCAGCAGACAGGGCCAGGCTCAGCACTTGGCTGGCACGGCCCCATCCAGGCTTGGTGCTCAGCTGGCATGGCCCCATCCCCTCCAAGTGGTGCTGGGCTTAGCTGGCTGGCACAGTCTAGGCAGCACTGCTTGCAGGGGATGGGGCATGCCAGCCAAGCACCAAGCCCAGCCCCATCCCTGTCTCTCTCCCATGCGAGCAGCATCGAGTTGAGTGCTTAGCTGGCACTCCATCATCCACTGAGGACAGCGCTGCCTGGGCCACACCAGCTGAGTGTGAAGCCTGGTGCCACTTGAAGGAGATAGTGATACAGTGTATAGGTAGAGGTCGAAATTTAAGAGTTAAAAATCGGTTTTCAAAATTCATCTTATACACTGGGAAATATGGTAGATGTTTTGCGTGTCTTCTTCCATTAAACCTGAGATGTAGATTACTGGTTTTCACTTATCTCAAATTTATTGCCCTATTTTGAAAGGTTTTGTATAGGAAAATAAGGATGTTCTATAGAAAAAGGACTTAGTTAGTTGTTGTATTCCAGTTACTTGCTAAACTGACCTGTCAAATTTCATTTATTTTGTGGTTGGCATGTCAGCTGAGAATTAATAGAACTTGGTTAATATGAGTAAGAAGGAGATAATGAAGAACAAATCTTCTGTTCTTCAATGTAGTAAATAAATAAAATGACAGAGGCATAATGTGACACATTTATGCTTATTTTTTATTTTGAAATATTTAGTAACTCCAAGCAATACAGAGCAATGTAGTCATGCAATGGGCTTGTTACCTTTGAAACCTGGCTTTGTATAGTCCTAAAAATATTAGGGGGACATGAAAGAAATAAATTTTGCCTCCTGGCAAAGCTATTTACTGCATTTGAAAAAAAAAATTAGATGATTTGGGCTTAAATAAAGGGCTTTTGAATCACATTTCTTATAAGCAACAACCCCAAATTCTGCATAAGTCACTAGTGACTACTGTCATACAATAGATGTCTGATGAACAAAACCAGCACTCGAAGTAAGTTCTACTAGTGGCATCCATTACAAAACTACCATCAAAAATAGCATTAACATTTCTGGTAATTTGAACACAAAGGTGGGATGTTGGAGAGGCATTAAATTGTCTCAGAGTTTTCTGGACAGATTGACAGGACTGTGTGGGAGAAGCTTTCTCTGTGACATTCTGTGCCATGCCTACTTTGTGCATAAATAGAGGACTTATGAATCTGTCAAAAATCTCAGTAACCTCCTCATACTCCCTAGAGTTCATAGGACCGTTTCCCCCCCCTTCCCAATTTTAAAGGAAAGCATTTAATAGAGGTTAAGAGTAGGCCTGTGCGAATATTCAGTTCGGTTTGGATCCAGCCAATTCGGATGCTAGCGATCTGATTTAGAGCTTCAGATCGGTTTCCTGCTTTGATTTGGCCAAATAGGCTCCTAAGTTTCAGAGCTGCTTCGGAGATCCGGCCATAGGGTATAATGGGAAATCAATGAAATATCTATTACCTTGTTGTTTTTTGTCTGCTTTGGATAAAGCTTGCAGGGATGGTAGCCTCTGCTGAGAGCATGAAGTCTACCAAGTTTCAAGGAGATAAGTGCAGGGGAACTGCACCCCACATTCTTGAAAGCAAAACTCATGTCACTTATATATGTTACGCCACAGTGGGGTGAAAACTGCAGGGGTGGTCACCCCTACTGAGGCCACGAAGTCTGCCAAGTTATCAAGGTGATAGGTTCGGGGGGAGTCTGGCTTCTGGGGCCCTGCACCTCTGGATGCTAAGAGGCAAAACTCATGACATATACATGACCCTGTGTGTGTTAAGGCACAGCGGGGTGAAAGCTGCAGGCCTGCTGGCCCCTGCTGAGGCCACAAAGCCTGCCAGCTGTTAAGAAGATAGGTGCAGGGGGGGTTTGGGGCCCTGCACCCCTAGCTGCTGGCAGACAAAGCTTGTGACATGGGTGCTTGTGCAACTGACTGTGTCTGTTTTGGGGCAGTTGATTGTCTGTATTGATTCTTTCCTTTCCTTAGTCTGTGGTTTTGTAGGTGTAAATCCTTGCTAATTAACTGGTTAAATTACGTAGCTACTGTGTATTGAGCTGATCCCTGAGTGAATAATGATTGATTGGTAACTGGTAACACAGTAGCTTAGCAGCCAGGACTGCAGTAGTCCCACTACCACCACCACCACCCCACACCCCAAGACAGACACAGTTACACAAACACCCATGTCAAAGTTTTGCCTGTCAGCAGCTAGAGTTGCAGGGCCCTAGAACCCAGAACCCCTGCACCTATCTCCTTGACAGCTGGCAGGCTTTGTGGTATCAGCACGGGCTAGCAGGCCTGCAGTTTTCATCCTGCTGTGCCTTAACATACACAGTGTCACCCATGTCACAAGTTTTGCTTGTCCACAGCTTGAGGTGAAGTTTCCCCCAAACCCCTGCACTATCTCCTTGAAACTTGGCACAGTTTGTGGCCTCTGCAGGGGCTACCATCCCTGCAGTTTTTACCCCACTGTGGCTTAGCTCACACACGTGACATGAGTTTTGTTTTCAGGACTTTGAGGTGCAGTTTCCCCGAAACCCCTGCATCTATCACCTTGAAACTTGGCACATATCATACCCTCACCATCCTGCAAGTTTCATCCAAATCAGCAAAAAGACAACATAGTTATAGATATTTCATTGATTCCCCATTATACTCCATGGCTGAATTGCCAAATCGGCTCCAATTCTTTCCCAAAGATTCAGAAGCTCCGAACTGATTCAGAAAGCCTGAAGCTTCCAGCAATTTGATTCAGATTCATAGATTCAGCTTCTGAATCATCTGAATCATCTCCAAATCCAAATTGTGATCCCAAGCTTTGCACAGCCTTAGTCAAGAGCGGATTAAGATATTAGACAATATATTCACAATGTTTTATATCACAGGTCAGTTACGGCACATCTATACAGTAAACTGCTCTGCATGGGGTGCCTCCTAAGTCCAAAAGCAGCATGTCCACATCTGCACAACACTTAAAATGGGCTAATTAGCACAGCTGAATGATAGGTCCAGTTATTTATTTATTAAATTAGCTATTTAGTTATTAGATTTCTATGCCCCCCTTCCCCAAACAAACAAAAAATATATAAAAACAAACAAATTCTCCCCTACCCTACAAGGGGCAAAAAAAGAGCCAACAAATTAGAAGCAAAACACCTCTCTCCACCTGCTCCAGCTCCCCTGCCTCTCCCCACTCTGTTCCCTGGCCCACCCAAGCTCACTTCCCAGCCCACATTAAATATAAACAACAATTTCCCTTGACTTGGATTTCCTAACATCCCTATGCATTCCCACTTCCCTGCCTTATGCACAAGGGAGTCCTCCAACTCTCTTTATGTCCCTTTCAAGCCAAACCACCCCTCTCAAAAGGGGGCCATAACTATCTGTAAAACCAACATGGTGTTTCCTTGCCTTCTAACATGCTAATTAGCCTATCTGCAGCATCACATGGATATAGTTACACTGCTTCCAGTTTATGAGCAGTGTACAGAGAAGTGTAGCATACGTAAAGGTGCTGCTGGCTGGCATGGGAAGCTTACCATATGTAGGCACGACTTATACGTATTCACATAGTTCTTTATCAAGCCCAGTGACTTTCATGAGGTTAAAATATTTCAGTCCCCATAAGGCCAAATTAGTCTGTGCCACAGGCAGCAAGAAACAAACACCAAAATGTGACATCACTTAGCCACCAAAACAAGGTTACATATTCCATAACGTTCCATATTTGAGGTAAGATATAATGTTGAAATTAAATTGAGCTAATATCTAAAATATGTTCTGTATTTTTCCTTTGTTGGGGAGAAATTCTGTGTATAAAAATCTTTCAGATTTATAATCACTTTTCTGTATCAATTATTCTACTACACAGACTGAAATTAATGCCAAAATGCTTGAAATAGGTGTGCTTATCAAAACTGTCACACCTCACAAGGACAAGAGAAAGCAATATTCCCATTTGCTCTGTATGTGTAGCTATGAATGCACCCCAGAATGTTTAGAATCAACTTAAATTGTGGGGGGTAGTGTGTCTCATTTGATTTGTTCTCATTTAACATCAAAATAAGGAACTTACCCTTTTCCAACTTGTGAATGTTATGTAATTAGTATCAGTTGCATCGTGGTTTTGTATACAAAGAAAAGTACTTCAATGAATGTCAATGAGTTAATGATTTTTGCAGGCCAAAGTGGTGATATAGGTGCCATTGACTGCTGGGAGGAGTAAAAAAATAAACAAATAAATTTCTTTACCAGAAAAGAAAGCATGTCCGTTTGACCTGGCTTGCCTAGGGGCAGTACTTGGGGGGGACCCCAAAAGTCATTTTAGCCCCCTTCTCCTGCAGCCACCTCTCCTAGGGCCACCGTGTCCAAGCCCCCTGTCTCCCCTCAGGACATTGCATGGGGACATCCACCCCATGCAGCTGAGCCTGCCCAGCTCCTGCCTGCAGCCCACAGAGACGCGGTGCTTCTGGCCCAGCCCACCTAGCCCAGAGCCACAAGGCCCATGTTCTGCCTTTGTATAGTGCAGCTCTCCCAGTTTTCTGTCTAGTCTGCCTCAGCCTCCTGACTGGGATGAGGCTGGAACCACCCCTGGACTCACCCAAGGCCTGTATGGATCGCACAGTTCAGCAGTGCTTTTTGGTGATTTTATCTAAAAGCTGATTGAAAAAGCCCCACTGATGTGCATGATTTGTACAGATGTGGGGTAAGCTGGGTCAAACTAATTAGATGTCTCTTCTGGGCATATTCTGTGCTTGGTGTGAGGGCACGCCAAGCTGAAAGTAAAGTGCTGTTTCTTGTTTTTTTCATGTGTGTAAGGAGCCAATGTATTTAATCTGTGAATATTTGAGCAGAGTTCCCTAAATACTCTCCTACAATACAAAAAGAAACAACTGTACATACATTTTACTCAAAGGCTAGACTCCTGTGAGTTTGGGGACAGACGAACGTTCTTAACCATTTTCCCTAAATTTGTATCTATGGAGCTCCAAAACATAAGAAATTGGGTGTATACTTAGTGTATATCTGTGCAAGTCCCTTCACAGAATGTGACAAAAGTGAGTTTCAGCCTATGAAAGCTTGCTTGCTTGCAAGCTATATAATTTATCACATTTTGGTCTGATATGTCTACTTTTGTTAGTCTATGAGGTGCAAATCTACTCTCCTTTTTATATACATAATATTACCAAGGGTCAAAAGTAAATTAACTGAGGGAATAATAAGGCCTCATAACAATAAACAGACTTGGAGTGACATAAATTGAAGATATATTGAGGATCATCTGCCTAACAAAATTTCATAAAACTTAAATTCCAAGATGGGCAAAAACTAATTCCTTGCAATGTTTGAAGCATTCAGTGTTATTGACTACAGACAATCTTTGCATTCCTGTTTTCTAAAGCAATGTCTCTGAAAATTCACCAATTCTGAATACATCAAAAGTTAAAACTGGTTCTTAACACGGAGCTACTCCATGCACCATAAAGGCTGTCAGACCTCTCTTGATTCTGTATCTTGAATCTTACTTGGGACCAAAATACTAATTTATTCTCATGACCTGTTCATGACAGAGTACCAGGAATGAAGATGGTGATCAATGAAAGCTATTCTTATTGGATATGGAATAAACTCGCATATAATTCATAAATAAGGCCAGAAAGGACTATTGTGATCACCTAGGGCTCCCTAAATTCCTAGGCTAGGAACATAAGTTACATATAAACTTGTTTAAGTGATTAGAAACTGGTTTAAAACTGTACAAGAACAGAAGCTCAGTGCATATAAACCAGTTTCAAAATGGCTGAAACTGGTTTAAGATAAACCTCGTTGAATATAGTATCAGACTTAACTGATTTGGGTCAAACTGGTTTATGAAACTTCTGTCCCAGACCCATTCCTGTTTCAAGTTAAATCATAGTCCCCCAGCATGTTTTCCAGCCTTGGGCTGTGCTGTCTGCTCCAGAGAGCAGGGTTGGCCCTGCCCCTCTGCACCCTAGCCTGAAGCAGTGATGGATGACTAACAAGGGAGTGGGGGGAAGCAAGCCTATCTGGGGATGCAGCCCAGTCTATTGGATAGGGGAGGGGGAAGGGAACTGCCCCCCGCAGCTTGGGGCCTGGGGCCAGGGAGGGGGGTTAAACACTCCTTCCACTCAAGCTTACTGCTGGCTGCAACTGTGGACTACAAATCCCAGAGGTACCTGGAAGCAGGAAAAGGAAGTGATGAGCAACCCTGAAGAGTCCTGCTGCTGTACTTCTGGACTGGAAATACCAGAGTCCTTGAGGGCAGCAAGAAGAGGAAGTGAACACACAGCCAGAGAGCTGTGCTCTAAGGCTCCTCAACTCCTGGCCTGATCCACAGATTTTTTTCCTAAATCTGTTCACTTCTGTTTCATTTTAATTTGTGCATTTTAGACTCACCTGCAAAGACTGAATTGATTCAGCCTTGGGATTCTTGACTGTCTGTACTTAGGCCTAGTGTGAGCTCTATACCAAAACTTATCTTATGGCAACTCTTGGGAACTTCAGGCCAGAATAACCCAGTTTCAGACTGATGTGGGCCAGGGGCTTCATCTGCATTCCAGTAGTGGTGTGCAGCTCCTTGCCACTCAGCCCTGCTGTGGGCACAAGCGGAGCACCCACCACTGGAACATCACCAAAGGTCTGAAGCTCCAGAGGACAAATCTGGTGGTTCTGCAAATCAGATCTGGTCCATGGGCCTTATATTACCAACTCCTGGCAAAGTCCATGGGATTTCAGCTGCTGATTATCCACCAAAACCACCATGATTTTTTAGAGTTACTGTTTGCTAGGGTAAAGGCCTCACATCCTAAATCATGGCTTTCATTTTAGTTGTTTAACTTTGCATTTGGCCATATTGAAGTACATAGCTTGCCTGTCCTCAACTTAACAAGCAAAACAGATCACTCTGCATCAGTTGCCCAACCTCCTGTTTATTTAAATCAGAAATTACGTAGTTCTTCTTTAGGACACCTTTAAAATATTAGTATAGGGTCAACAACCAATCCCTGTGCAACAACCCTCCTGCTAGAAGAACGCTCATTTATTTAATGTGAGCCATGTTAATTGTCATGTTCTCATTAATTAATAAAAAAGCCATGTGGTATCAAGTCATGCCTTTGAGAAGTCTAAGATTACCACATCAACACTAATATTTTTATCAATCAAACTAGTAATCTCATTAAAAAATCAAATGTAGTCAGATCTATTTTGCATAAAGCTTTATAGACTGGCATTAATTACTCTCCCTTAATTATTAATCAGGATGTGTATCAGCTGTTTTCATAAACTGATGTGTACTGTCGTTAATTATCCTTCTTTAATTATTAATGAAGTCCAGTATCGGCTACTCCATAATTTTGCCCAGGATTTGTGCAAGAATGACAATGCTATCATTATTCAAGTTGCACCATTTACCCTTATGAAAAATCAGTATGACACTAGCTTTCTTTTGGCCTGCAAATTTTTCCTAGTGTTTAAGAGTTATTGAAAATCAAAAGGAACACTTTGAAGAGGTCCTTGGTTAGCAGTCTTAAACCTTGGATGCAAGTCATCCAGACCTACTGATTTAAAAGTTTCTATCTTTTGTAGCTGTTGTTTAAGGAAATAGTTGGAAAGGAAATAGTTCATCATAACTGGTATATGATTTGCAGAGACCATGTCTTTCTAATCTATCTCTTATAAATGTGAAACTGAAAAATTACAGAATCTAAACAAATCTTCATGGTCCAGCAAGCTCTGGAGATCATTTCCAAAAGAGCATCCCATTACCTTACAGCAATGACCTACTTGCCTCCTCTTAGGAATCTCTCCTCATGTTAAATCTGTTGTATTTGGAAGTGTACTCCTATCTACTTGCATTTTATGGTAAGATAGTGGACTATTTGTTTGCCATGAAATCTCTGAGAGTTCTTGGTTAAGAGTAAAAAAATGTAAGGAAGAGTTTTTCAAGAATTTTCATGAAAAATATACTTTATTGGTGATTTCCCCCCCAGTTTTTTGACCACTTTTAGTCAAATCCATTTAATCCCTTGTGCCTTATGCCAGCTCATGTCTATATTCCCTTAACACTGTTGTCATTTACATTTATAAAGGACATTTCCAGAAGCAGCTCAGGTAGGGTGGCCATCATAGAGGACAGTCTGGTTGTCCTCTGTCCTCTATTGATACAAAACCCAACGCCTTAATGTCTTCTATTTTTCTCTTGAAGAGAAAAGGCATTGGGTTTTGTATTAATAGAGGACAGAGTAGCAGAAAACTGGAATGTCCTCTATGATGGCCACCTTAGGCTCAGGTACTAAGAGCCTGTGACTGGAACCAAAGAAAAGCATCACTTTACATTGATTTCTTACAGGTATAAATGACTTCGCAGCAAGAGAATCAGGTTCCTGGTCTGTATAGGAGGATAATGTTGTGCCTTGTAAAGTGCTTGAGATCTCTGGAGACCTAACATTTGAATAGTTCTATTACCAACCTTATATCAGATTTATGCTATTTTCTTATGACAGTTTTATACACAGCTTTTTAAAAGAATTTGTTTTTTTCTTTATCAGCTCTGCTCCTGTACCTTATATGCTCAGGCTTCATGGAGTGTTTCTCAACATTTATTATGAATAAGTGTCACTGAAATCTTCTTACTGATAGGATATGTCAAAAAATGTGAAAGTGCCTGAATAAAAATTCAGTTGGCTAGGGCTTATACTTGAAACTACTGTGTTCCTCAGTGCTCTACATTCATTTTAAAGTTTGATGGAGTTTTAGGTATATTCATCAGAATGGATGGATGTATACCATACATGTTGATATATCTGGATAGTATAAAAACAGGCAAAAACACCCTTTACATTTGATTGTACCATGTGTCATTTCTAATGTGTGAAGTATTACATTATAATGTTCAACTTCCATATTTGTCTTCTGATACAGGCTCTTATCCAACTGGGATAGGTATTAGTGACCTCTGAGGTAGACTGTAATATCAAGAAATGCCAAACCTTGCATGCCAGTATGCTGATGGCTTTTTGTCATAGTTTCAGTCAATCAACACTAGGTAGTCAGTGAATGTAATTTAAAAAAAAGAAAGTTAAATGTCCTTAGAACCCCGATAGGAAAGGTGTTCAGTGCATCATTCCAATTATTCTAGTGAAACACCTAGCATTTTCTATAAAAAATGTGGGGACTTCCCTTTTTGGCTTCTTGTGTCAGACCCTAGGATTGTGGGGTTTGGTGCACAGTATTATTGTAATCTTCCATAGCTGCTGTAATTTTGAATGCAGAGTATATAGAAACACTTGTCTTAATATGGCAGAAGTAGCCTGCTTCAGGCTTTTTATACAAGGAGGACTGCCTCATGATGATGATACATCTCTTGCTAACAGGAAAGCTACCAAAGACATACTAGGCCTGCACATATGTCACGATCTCTAAGGTACTTAGCTGACATGCTTGATCCACCCAGACTTCACATTTGTTATTAATTCCTTCCATATAAATGTGGAAATGTTGGAGTTCATCCTGCAGGAAATAATATAATATTAAAAGGACCAGGAGGGCCTGGATTTTATTCCGGGGGTGATAAAGTACATCAATCTAAAACATTACCAGCATGTTGCTGATTCCCTAGTTGTTCTTTCATTTGCTGTGGCTGAACAATGATAGCACTGTTCCATCAAGAGAAAATTATCCTTCCTTCCCTCAAAAAGCTTTTTATGCTATAAAAGCTATAAAATGTTAGATTTATTAAAATTTCCATTCCAGAAGAGGCACTATATTTGTGTGGCAATAAAGAAGTGCTTTAATGCAAACGCAGTGCCTGTTTTCCTAATGCTTTCAAAACTCCTGTAAATAATGCATCTTATGATATTAGAGGGGTGTAGGTTGTAGCCGTGTTTGTCTAAGGACATAGGCAGATAATGTTCTTTGCATAAATCTGATATCTTTTATTAGACCAACTTAAATAGTTGGAACCCGAACGCTTGCTTAATAATTATTTTCCAACTATTTAAGTTGGTCTAATAAAAAATATCAGATTCATGCAAAGAACCTCATCTTATGATATTAGCACATTTTAAACAATCTTAATAAAAACCAGTGCAAGTTGCAACATAAATATGAATTTCTGCAGAGACATAATAGGTACTGCCATAATAGGTTGACCACTTCTTTAGGAATTTTTTTGCAAAACACCTTTTTTCTGATTTATATTTGGAAATTGGATTATTTTGTTATTGGTCCCCAGCAGAGATGTGGGTTTTCCAGAAAATGCCTTAAATAGAGCATGATCTGATTTAGCATGTTTATTTGACTTTTATTTAGCAAACAAAACTAAAAAAGTACTCTCGTGTTAATTTTATGTCCCAATAGCCACAAGTATTTGAACTAAAATATTTTTAAGTTACTCAATGTGGTTTAAATGTTATATTAAAACAAAGTCAAAGTTTTATGTGGAAATAAATTATTTTTATTGGAATACTGGTAAAAATATAAAGACAATCCACAATAGCATGTACTTCCCTTACATAGTTTGTTTAAATTTAAGAAAAAAA
Source organism: Crocodylus porosus (assembly GCF_001723895.1). Classification (NCBI taxonomy): domain Eukaryota; kingdom Metazoa; phylum Chordata; order Crocodylia; family Crocodylidae; genus Crocodylus; species Crocodylus porosus. The sequence continues at coordinate 181,772,138 of NW_017728906.1, read as the reverse complement.
ATTAAGGGCCTGAAAACTGTTGACACACTAATTTTGGCACACCCAAAGAACTGTGCATGATATGCCGTGGTTGCCCACTCATCTACTTCAACAGAACTTAACTGTCTTCCACTGAGGTCATTGTGGCACCTCCAGTATCACCATCACTATGTGTAGAATCACATATACTACTTTTTGGTTCCATTTCAGAATCAGATTGAGCCAAATCTGAATCAGAACTGCTTGAACCACATTCTCTTTCGCTATTGTTTTACCAATGAGTCTATGGGCAAGGGCAACTTATCATCACGCTGCATCTTCTTCGCTAATTGTGCTTCTCCAGATGCAAGAGATTTTGAGAAATAGAAAGAAGCTTAGAGGTGCATTCATTTCTTAATCTGTTCCTCTTTATTGTCTTGATTTAGCTGAAAGCCTCTAGTTCTGTTCACAAGAAGCTGTTGTTGGTGGGTGGAATGCTTAGGATCCTTACAGCAATCCTGGACAACAGTCAGGTGTTACAGTCTCCCTTCCACCATATGAGAGGAGATGTATTGTCTGCTGCCTGCCAAATGATGTCTTTACTCCAAAGTTTTTCTTTTGCACTGTACTCGGCAATGTCTGTTTTCACGGCTATTTCGTCAGCGCTGGGGACATTCTTAGCTACTTCAGTAATTGTATCGGGAGCAGTAGATTATTCATCTTCTGATAAATGTTGCCTTCTGTATTGAGGATCCAAGAGGTTTGCTGCCAGATGAATGGATGCCAGCAAAACTCAGGTCTCTTTTTCTTTTTTGGATAGAAAAGAATTGGTTTTACTTCTTTTTTGGATAGAGGTGAAGAAGGCAAAAGCTCAATTGGAATTTCATTCAGTTGTCTGAATATCCCTGGAATATTTGAAAGGCTTGGTGTGTCTCCAAGTTTCTTGATAGCCACTGAAACTGGTAGTAGCAAATTGAATGCTTCTTGAACCCGAACCCAGAACATGTTGTCGAGAATCTACTTCTGAATGTTCACGGGAACAATCTGGGATATTGTATCATCTATTGAAGCACACTGCAAACAGTTCTTTGTGCACAGCAAACTATGTAAGCACTTTATAGCTGAGCCCCATCTAGTTTCTCCTGGCAATAAAAGGGCACTTTCCTTCCCATGCTTCTCTTTCTGTAACATTAATTACAAATCTGAAACTGCCGAGCTTGCCTACTATTGCATTGGCATCCATTCCTTGTTACTAATGAATTTTATGAAACAATGACTTTTTAGAAATGGAAAATTTCCCACAGAAAAATACAGCACTGGAATATTTTCTGGAAAATTTTCCACCCCACATCTCTGGTCCCCAGACAGTAGAATAGATCAAAATATGGTAACAGGCAGTTAGAACATGGGTAAGATGTAGTCCAAGCAGACAGAATCCTCATTAGCATAGTTAAAAGGAAAGGTCCGTGGTATTGTCTAATACAAATCCATCACTCTCATAGGCCACGGAACAGGATGGGCTACCTGAGCTGTGGCCCGATCAACTTTTAGCACATTAATGTATATAACTCACAAATGTGCAATTGTCATTCCAGTTAAAACTGTCTAGCTATTTTTTTAACTGCATAGCTAACTAAATTAATATGCTAAAAGTTGGTCAGGCCATGGCCCAGGTGGCCCAACCTGTTCCACAGTCTTATTAACATCATTCCTTCTTTCACCGTCTTTAGGTCTGTTGTGGAGGGAAAAATGCTGGAGGAGGTAGAGTCTGGCTGAGCATGAAATGCAGGTGAAGAGGAAGCACTGATCTTCCTATTTTTCCATCCCCTCTGTTTCCATGGATCTTGTGTGGGAAAGATAATATTCTCAGGGGATTTATTATCCTTTTCGCAGGGCCCTTCCCTTTCTTGGTAGGGAGGCAAAGGACTAACAGCTAGATGGTGTCTGTCTTACCTGAAAGTCCTGGTCTGTGGGCAAACACTAACAGCTTCTTCATGTGAATGGTCATGGAAGAGGAAAACCTATTTCTCACTGGAATTAGGGGGAACGCTTGAGGAAATGCTCACAGAGGTCATTTCCTTAAGGACTCTGTCTTGTGTTTTCCCATTTTAAGAGATCATCTAAGCTAAAAGGCAGTTCTTTGCTTCTTAACTATAGTTGATATCTAATAACATTCAGTATTACAGATTTTTGCTATTAATATGAGGCACCTAGAAACTGATTTACAAAAGTATTAGATGTCTATTGATGCATGTAGGTGCCTTGTATAATTGACAGAGACACTTACATAGTTTAGGCAACTAACTCATTACCATCATTGAAAATCCCATCGGATTCCTATGTGTATCAGTATGTGTCTAAGGAGGCCTTAGTGACTGATAGGTTCCACTTCATACACATACTAAGAAAATAATTTAGCATTGCTCTCTACAACAAATTCTTTTCCATCATAAATACATTTTTCTATATATACTTTTCTAAAGTACCCCAAGTACATGCTCATATGAAAATTAGCTTTTGTAACTAGCTTCTCAGAGGTATTTAGATATCTAACACTAATTTAACTAGGTGCCTAAATACCTTTAAGGATGTAGGTTTACTCTGTCCCCTGTATTTCAGCTAAAAAAACATTCTGGTTAGTGTCAGCTAGCACTGTAGGGTCTGTAGTGATGGTCTTAAGAGAATCATTTTGTTTCAGAAAAAATGACCAAAAGTGTGAGGTGTGAAAACTTCCACTATATACTGATGAAGTTGGACCAGTGGTCCTGAGGTAAAGACATATTGAAAGGAAAAGAGCAGAATAAAAAACAATTTTTATCTATGTTGCTCAATTCTACATTTTTGTTCTCTTTTTTGCTGCTTCTTTTGTTACAAACTGGTAGCCTTCTAGTGCTACTAACCAGGTTATGCTTTTGTTGTGATGTTAGCGGCAATGGTTAAAGGAGTTTCAGAAATGATGACATAAAATGGGTTTAAAAGTTATGATGGTTCTAACTGTAGTATGACTGAAGCATAAAAAAATGCTGATTTGCAGAAAAGCACAGGGCAGATCTGACCCTTTGCTTGAAACTGCTAAAAACAATTTGGCCTGGGTATTGACAAGGTACTTTATCAAATATTTAGTGTTAATGTTATAAATTCAACAAGATATTCTCTTCATTATGACTACTGCTTTCTCTTAGGTTTTAAGCTACAGTAGCCCCTGTCCTTTCTCTGATTCTCGCGCTAGCAGTCTAGAGTCTTGCATGCCCCTCACAGCACTACTGCACTCTGCAGCACCTCTGCCAGCCCACAAAGCAGCCCCTGCCGGGAAGGGTCCATGCTCCAGGAAGCTATGACAGGCTGCTGCCCAACATAGTCACTCACCACTTGCCACTCCTGCTGCCAGGTGGAGGCAGGGCCCAGCCACCACCACTCTGTCTGTGGTCAGAGCAAGCCTCCTCCCAGCAAGAGGGGGCTTATTCAGCCACTGGCCCGGAGCACAGAGCGGCAGGGGCTGGGCCAGGCAGACCTTGCTGCAATGCCAGAGGCTGAATAAGCTCCCTCCTGTTGGGAGAGGTCTTGCCCTGAGTACAGAGAGGCTGCTGGCACAAGAGTGGGGTCTGCCCAGTCGAGCTGTTATCCTGGTGTGTGCCCTTTGAACATGTGCCCAGGACCACAGCACATTAAGCTAGGTTGGAATAGCCCCAGCTGGCAGGGTCCCACGTGGTTAGCCTACCAGGCTGGGGCTGCTCCAACCAGCTCATCATGATGCAGAGGGACTGGCTGGAGCACGAGTGTCCTCCAATGCGGAGCTAGCCGGCAGGCAGCTCCTACACTGAAGCATCCTCATGCCCCAACCAGCCAGGTCAGCTTCTACACATGTGCAGTTGTGCACAAAAAAACCTTATATTTACAAGTTTTTAATGCTGCAGAGCGTATTAGTTTCCTGTGGCCTAACAGGGCTTCACATGTAGATGCAAGATGTTTACTGCAGAGCTAATTTGTCTACTGTGCAGTAAACATCACATGTAGACTTACCCAGACACGATGTGTTCTGTACTGACCTATGTATAAAAACTGGCTACATTTGGACTTAAAAGAGATTTTCAACACTTTGATATCCTATTTCTTTATAGTGGCAGAATAAAATGAAGAGTTTGATTTCTTTTGACACAGTGCTCAGATAGAGGCTTAACATGCAGAATTGGAGATGTGGGGGCAGCAGTGTTAACCATTCCAGGAATGGGCTGCTGCTGCTGCTGTGGCTGCTTGCTTGCTGCAGCCGCCATGTATTCTGCCCACCCCATCTGATGCTCCAGGGGTTTTGGAACTGTACTGGAGCTCCTGGCATGGGTTTGCTGCTGGGGTATGGACTCTATGGAGGTTGGGGAAGATTCTGGTGCCCTTCCTAATTTGGCACCTTGGTGCAGATGCCCCTCTCACCCACTCCTACTTACATTACTGTAGTCACAGCACCCTAAGCTGCTTAGTGAACAAGCTGTACTTCATCACAAGCCACCCAATCTTCCCCCTTTTTTTGAGTATTGTTCTGATATCTGAACATCCATAAATACAATCTTTCAAATGTCACATAAAGCTAAATACAGGATCTTGGTTGGGTCATCAAAATGTAGCTAACGTTGCAGCTCCTCAGCTGGTGTTTTTGGTTAACAGTGTCATTATAGCCTTTTTTTAAGTTCATCTTTTGTGATACTGGTCTTACAGCTTATTTAGGATAATATTTTCAGGCATAATAACATATATGGCTTAAGAAACATGTTTCAGATTACTTGAAAAATACTGAAAGCTTTCTATCATCAGAATATTCTTCCATATGCTCTAGATATCATTAAGTGATCATGAAAGGAATTCATGATCTTTAGGAAAGAAAAAATAGCTGAATACAAACATTAGACTTCAGAAAAGGATACTATAATAAACTGAAAGAACTGAGAGATAGCATTCATGGGAGGCAGGTCTAAGGGAAACAAAGAATGTAAGGAGAGTTGGATGTTCCTTGAGGAGACAATATTAAGGTCAGAAGATTGTGGTATCCTGATGCTAAGGATGGATAGGAAAAATGGGAGAAGACCAGCATGGCTAAGCAGTGAAATTTCAATAGCTTGAAACTTAAAAAGGACTCTAACAAATACTGGAAATGTAGGTACATTATTAAGGATGAATAGAAGAATCTATTATGCAAACAAATATAGCACATAAGGACAAAATTTAAAAAGGGTGACATACAGTGAGACAGATAGCAAGAGTTGTAGAAGACCAAAAAATACCTTGCACGTAACAGAAAAAAAATAGAAACCGTTACTGAGTGCAGAGAAGAATGAAGTGATAAATATCTTTTTAACTTCAGCTTTCACAAAAAAAATCAACTGTCAAAAGACAACTATGCTGTGGTTAAGCACTAAAACAGGTTACTTAGAAGAGTTGTGGAATTGTAATTTTTGGATGTTTAAGTGCAATGTAGACAGATGTATCTCTGGGAGGGCTTAGAAAAAGATGATCCTACTTGAGCAGTGGGTTGAAGACCTCCCACAATTCCCTCTAACTCAATTTGCTATGATTCCACATATGGCAGATTAACCACAAACTCAGAATTTTGAAGGATTTACCAGCTAAGAAGAGATTTTTGAGAGTCAGATGTTTCTTTGATACAGGGTAGCTTATTAAAGGATTTGCATAAAGCCTTGTCTCCCTGAACAAAGGAGGACTCAAAAGGGAAATAATTACTTTGGTCACAGTTTCAAGCCTCTTTCAGTTAGTATTCAGCCCCATATCCCTTAGCTTTCTTTCAGAACCTGATTTCAAAAGTATGTTCAAAGGGTATCGGTGATTTCCTCATGCCTTTTCCTTTGCTTCTCTGATCTTCTGTTCCTCTCTCAGATCCTTCACAAAACAATGGATTCAAAAAACTCAATTCATTTAAACTTGTCATGCACCTCTGTTTTAGGTAGCGATATCTGTTTGGGTTGGGGGCCACTACTGTTCAACTACTGGATGATATAGAAGAGCTTAATGGCCTCTTACAGTTATTGTAAATGAGGGGTAGTCATTACCATCCCATTTTCAAAGAATATTGAACTAACCCATAACAAATTATAACGCATTTTAACTGAGAGGCACTCCCACAGATATATTTCTATAGTTAAAAAAATTCTGCAAAAATCCATAGAGGATGTTAAACAAACCTCTTGCTCATATGGAAGTTGTACTGACTAGAATTGGTCAAAATATATTCACCATTTTATTCCCCAAAGGAAAGTGGCTTCCCAAATAAAAATGATTCTCATGGGAATTGCTTACCATTTTTGCTGAAGCTGTTTACCATTTTGGCAACAACTGTTACTGACACACATTGGGTAACTGACAAATAATTTTGATCAGGCGTGTTAAGGTATGGACATATCTGGAATGGCTTCTTTCTGGGAGCTGGGAAGCGTAGGTGGGGATGACTTTTGCTCTGAACCATGCTGAAGCTGTTATATTCTGTTACATATGGACAAGCAGAAATGATCACAAATGTAGCAAAACAGCCCCAGTTTTAACACCATTTTATCCAGGGTTAAAGTTGGAGCATTTTGGCAATAAAGTTGTAGCAGGTCCTGCCTGACCAACCTAGTTTCTTTTTACAACAAGGCCACCAAATGTTTAGATGCAGGAGTCGAGGTGGATGTTATCTGTCTGGACTTCAAGAGGGACTTTGACACGGTATCCCATACCATCCTTATTAATAAACTGAGGAGATTTGCCATGGATGATTATACGGTAGAATGGGTAGCAAACTGGCGCAAGGGTTACACTCAGAGAGTGGTAGTGAATGGGTCGGTGTCAACCTGGAAAGATGTGTGCAGTGGAGTCCCTCAGGGCTCAGTTCTGGGGCTGGTGCTGTTCAACATCTTCATCAGTGGTCTGGATGAAGGGGTGGGAAGCACCCGGTCCAAATTCATGGATGACACAAAAATATGGGGTGAAGTGAACACCCTAGGGAGGAGGAACCAGATCCAGGTTGATGTAGACAGGCTGGGGAAGTGGGCAGAGACCAACAGGATGCAATTCAATAAGGACAAATGTAAGGTGCCGCATCTAGGGAGAAAGAACTGCCACCATACCTACAGCCTGGGGGGCCACCTTCTCAGTACCACTGAGGCAGAAAGGGATCTTGGAGTCACTGCTGACACCAGGATGAACATGAGTAGTCAATGTGATAAAGTAGTTGGCAGAGCCAATCGCACCTTGTTGTGCATCTGTAGGTGCTTCACAAATAGGTCCAGGGAGGTGATATTCCCTCTCTATGTGGCACTGGTTAGGCTACAGCTGGAATACTGTGCAGTTCAGGTGGGATGCAGGCACCCTGGAGACGGTCCAAAGAAGAGCCACTCATCTGTTTGGAGGCCTGCAGGGAAGGCCCTACAAGGAAAAGCTAAGGGCCCTTAACCTCTTCAGCCTCTCCAGGAGAAGACTGAGGGAGGGGACCTGGTGGTGGCGTACAAATTCATAATGGGAGAGCAACATGAAATAGGCAACGATCTGTTTACCAGGGCACCCCCTGGAACAACAAGGAATGATGGCCATAAGCTATTGGAGAGGTTTAGATTGGATATTAGAAAAAATGTTCTTCATGGTCAGGGTTGCCAGGATCTGGAATGGGCTTCCAAGGGAGGTGATGCTTGCCCCATCCTTGGGGGTCTTCAAGAGGAGACTGGACAGGCACCTGGCTGGGATCACATGACCCCAGGGTTGGTGACCCTTTTCTTGGCAAAGGGACAGGGGGCCAGACTAGATGGCCCACTGAGGTCCCTTCCATCCCTCCACCTATGAATATTTGGGTGTCTCCCAGCTTGTTCACATATAGCTGTTAGAATGTAACAGCTCTTCCCTCTCCTAAGCAACATCTTCACTTTTGAAGTGTTCCCCTCTTGAAAGAGCTCTGAATAGATATGTGCATATACCCCTAGAGATTTTCATGTAACACTGAATAGCCGTAGTATAAAACCTAGTTAAAACTGGTATATCTGCCCTGGAAACCCTTTAATCTTTGATGCTTACTATCTTGTTTTAAAGAAATAAAAAGCTCATTGAATGTCCAATTCAGCAACAATTTCCTTTGGTTTGTTTAACTTTAAAGAGTTTGTGCATTTTAAACTACTTAGGAGGAAAACACTTAGTAATCACAGTCATTTATGTAATGTTCATTCATCACTGCTTGGGTAGATGTTCTCTGTGGCCTGACAAATAAGAAATAAGCCAATTCTAAAAATTTATCAAACTTATTTCATGGAGTGGCTGCAAGTAAAGGACATGTGGAAATAATGGTGGAATATTTCTGAGAGCATGAGTATTTTTTAAATGCATGAAGATACAAGTCACAAACTAGTTTTGCCCCTGAGCAGTTTGTACAGATTATGATTAGAAAGTGAAATGAGTTTTTCAAGTTGTGATGCATGGTTTCATTTAGCAATTCCTTAATGATTTCTTAATTAATAAAAATCATATTAACAAGAATGTTGCCATTACTTGATCTAGTCTGAAAGCTTGATTACTTTTGAAATCGAACCAGTGTTTAATTTCAGAAGTGGTTGTCAGAGTGCTGTTTAACCCCTGACTGTCTAATCCAATCAGAATTGTGTTTGTTTATCTTTAAACTGAGGGTTCTGGGCAAACCTCTCGTTCAATAACTTAGCAAGAGAAAAAAGTCCTGGAGCTAAATATGGAAGACAACTATGAAGGTTATGATAAAAGACAAGCAATACTTTTGGCACTTATGACATATATACTTCTGATATATTCTGCATCTTTCAAATTTTAAATAGTATATGCACAGAACTGTAAAACCAGTTTTAAGCATTTGGGGACATAAAACCATAAAAGTCAAAACAATGTTGTGTAGTTATTAATTAATTAATTCTTCCCCATCATGTCTGTGCCTACTCATGAGGGTGGATTATATTTAGTTTCAGAGTTTTAGTTGATTAATCTTATGAGAACAGAAGTGCATAAGACCTGTTTCTTTTACTTTGAGTCTATATCTTGGTGACTTTCAAAGTACATAAACAGTCCCAGGCCATGTCCAGACAAGCAGGGGTGTGCAGTTTGTGGCACCAGAAACTGTACACAGGGAATGTTAAAATGTACCCCACTCTCTAGATTTGCAGCTCAGGGCCAAAAATCATGAGACAAACTCTTTAAAAAAATCAAGGGATTTGGTATGTAAATCATGAGATGCTATTTTTAAAGTGTGTGTGGGGGGAGTTGTGAAGGTGTGGGGGGCTGTGGGTGTATGTGGGGGCTTTGGGGCCTGGGGAAGGAGGGTCCCTGTACATCCTGGCAGGCTGCGGGGTGCTATGGGTCAGGAGTGAGGGGTAGCAGCAGGGCTGGGGGTGTTGTGGCTTGGGAGTGAGGGGCAGGGATATCACTGCCCCCCACACAATCACTGCTCCCACAGG
>NW_017728906.1:181753028-181762729 GCF_001723895.1 Crocodylus porosus | reverse complement strand
AGGAGGACTCAAAAGGGAAATAATTACTTTGGTCACAGTTTCAAGCCTCTTTCAGTTAGTATTCAGCCCCATATCCCTTAGCTTTCTTTCAGAACCTGATTTCAAAAGTATGTTCAAAGGGTATCGGTGATTTCCTCATGCCTTTTCCTTTGCTTCTCTGATCTTCTGTTCCTCTCTCAGATCCTTCACAAAACAATGGATTCAAAAAACTCAATTCATTTAAACTTGTCATGCACCTCTGTTTTAGGTAGCGATATCTGTTTGGGTTGGGGGCCACTACTGTTCAACTACTGGATGATATAGAAGAGCTTAATGGCCTCTTACAGTTATTGTAAATGAGGGGTAGTCATTACCATCCCATTTTCAAAGAATATTGAACTAACCCATAACAAATTATAACGCATTTTAACTGAGAGGCACTCCCACAGATATATTTCTATAGTTAAAAAAATTCTGCAAAAATCCATAGAGGATGTTAAACAAACCTCTTGCTCATATGGAAGTTGTACTGACTAGAATTGGTCAAAATATATTCACCATTTTATTCCCCAAAGGAAAGTGGCTTCCCAAATAAAAATGATTCTCATGGGAATTGCTTACCATTTTTGCTGAAGCTGTTTACCATTTTGGCAACAACTGTTACTGACACACATTGGGTAACTGACAAATAATTTTGATCAGGCGTGTTAAGGTATGGACATATCTGGAATGGCTTCTTTCTGGGAGCTGGGAAGCGTAGGTGGGGATGACTTTTGCTCTGAACCATGCTGAAGCTGTTATATTCTGTTACATATGGACAAGCAGAAATGATCACAAATGTAGCAAAACAGCCCCAGTTTTAACACCATTTTATCCAGGGTTAAAGTTGGAGCATTTTGGCAATAAAGTTGTAGCAGGTCCTGCCTGACCAACCTAGTTTCTTTTTACAACAAGGCCACCAAATGTTTAGATGCAGGAGTCGAGGTGGATGTTATCTGTCTGGACTTCAAGAGGGACTTTGACACGGTATCCCATACCATCCTTATTAATAAACTGAGGAGATTTGCCATGGATGATTATACGGTAGAATGGGTAGCAAACTGGCGCAAGGGTTACACTCAGAGAGTGGTAGTGAATGGGTCGGTGTCAACCTGGAAAGATGTGTGCAGTGGAGTCCCTCAGGGCTCAGTTCTGGGGCTGGTGCTGTTCAACATCTTCATCAGTGGTCTGGATGAAGGGGTGGGAAGCACCCGGTCCAAATTCATGGATGACACAAAAATATGGGGTGAAGTGAACACCCTAGGGAGGAGGAACCAGATCCAGGTTGATGTAGACAGGCTGGGGAAGTGGGCAGAGACCAACAGGATGCAATTCAATAAGGACAAATGTAAGGTGCCGCATCTAGGGAGAAAGAACTGCCACCATACCTACAGCCTGGGGGGCCACCTTCTCAGTACCACTGAGGCAGAAAGGGATCTTGGAGTCACTGCTGACACCAGGATGAACATGAGTAGTCAATGTGATAAAGTAGTTGGCAGAGCCAATCGCACCTTGTTGTGCATCTGTAGGTGCTTCACAAATAGGTCCAGGGAGGTGATATTCCCTCTCTATGTGGCACTGGTTAGGCTACAGCTGGAATACTGTGCAGTTCAGGTGGGATGCAGGCACCCTGGAGACGGTCCAAAGAAGAGCCACTCATCTGTTTGGAGGCCTGCAGGGAAGGCCCTACAAGGAAAAGCTAAGGGCCCTTAACCTCTTCAGCCTCTCCAGGAGAAGACTGAGGGAGGGGACCTGGTGGTGGCGTACAAATTCATAATGGGAGAGCAACATGAAATAGGCAACGATCTGTTTACCAGGGCACCCCCTGGAACAACAAGGAATGATGGCCATAAGCTATTGGAGAGGTTTAGATTGGATATTAGAAAAAATGTTCTTCATGGTCAGGGTTGCCAGGATCTGGAATGGGCTTCCAAGGGAGGTGATGCTTGCCCCATCCTTGGGGGTCTTCAAGAGGAGACTGGACAGGCACCTGGCTGGGATCACATGACCCCAGGGTTGGTGACCCTTTTCTTGGCAAAGGGACAGGGGGCCAGACTAGATGGCCCACTGAGGTCCCTTCCATCCCTCCACCTATGAATATTTGGGTGTCTCCCAGCTTGTTCACATATAGCTGTTAGAATGTAACAGCTCTTCCCTCTCCTAAGCAACATCTTCACTTTTGAAGTGTTCCCCTCTTGAAAGAGCTCTGAATAGATATGTGCATATACCCCTAGAGATTTTCATGTAACACTGAATAGCCGTAGTATAAAACCTAGTTAAAACTGGTATATCTGCCCTGGAAACCCTTTAATCTTTGATGCTTACTATCTTGTTTTAAAGAAATAAAAAGCTCATTGAATGTCCAATTCAGCAACAATTTCCTTTGGTTTGTTTAACTTTAAAGAGTTTGTGCATTTTAAACTACTTAGGAGGAAAACACTTAGTAATCACAGTCATTTATGTAATGTTCATTCATCACTGCTTGGGTAGATGTTCTCTGTGGCCTGACAAATAAGAAATAAGCCAATTCTAAAAATTTATCAAACTTATTTCATGGAGTGGCTGCAAGTAAAGGACATGTGGAAATAATGGTGGAATATTTCTGAGAGCATGAGTATTTTTTAAATGCATGAAGATACAAGTCACAAACTAGTTTTGCCCCTGAGCAGTTTGTACAGATTATGATTAGAAAGTGAAATGAGTTTTTCAAGTTGTGATGCATGGTTTCATTTAGCAATTCCTTAATGATTTCTTAATTAATAAAAATCATATTAACAAGAATGTTGCCATTACTTGATCTAGTCTGAAAGCTTGATTACTTTTGAAATCGAACCAGTGTTTAATTTCAGAAGTGGTTGTCAGAGTGCTGTTTAACCCCTGACTGTCTAATCCAATCAGAATTGTGTTTGTTTATCTTTAAACTGTGGGTTCTGGGCAAACCTCTCGTTCAATAACTTAGCAAGAGAAAAAAGTCCTGGAGCTAAATATGGAAGACAACTATGAAGGTTATGATAAAAGACAAGCAATACTTTTGGCACTTATGACATATATACTTCTGATATATTCTGCATCTTTCAAATTTTAAATAGTATATGCACAGAACTGTAAAACCAGTTTTAAGCATTTGGGGACATAAAACCATAAAAGTCAAAACAATGTTGTGTAGTTATTAATTAATTAATTCTTCCCCATCATGTCTGTGCCTACTCATGAGGGTGGATTATATTTAGTTTCAGAGTTTTAGTTGATTAATCTTATGAGAACAGAAGTGCATAAGACCTGTTTCTTTTACTTTGAGTCTATATCTTGGTGACTTTCAAAGTACATAAACAGTCCCAGGCCATGTCCAGACAAGCAGGGGTGTGCAGTTTGTGGCACCAGAAACTGTACACAGGGAATGTTAAAATGTACCCCACTCTCTAGATTTGCAGCTCAGGGCCAAAAATCATGAGACAAACTCTTTAAAAAAATCAAGGGATTTGGTATGTAAATCATGAGATGCTATTTTTAAAGTGTGTGTGGGGGGAGTTGTGAAGGTGTGGGGGGCTGTGGGTGTATGTGGGGGCTTTGGGGCCTGGGGAAGGAGGGTCCCTGTACATCCTGGCAGGCTGCGGGGTGCTATGGGTCAGGAGTGAGGGGTAGCAGCAGGGCTGGGGGTGTTGTGGCTTGGGGGTGAGGGGTAGACACACACACACACACACACACACACAAACAACACCCAGCTGGTAAGTGGAGGGGAAGGGGCAGGGAAAGGGCAAAAGGTTAATTAAGTCTGCTCCGTATGAAAGCTGATGCAAACTCCGCTGTGCCACATGCAGTTGTACACGTGGTGAAATGCGCATTAGTTCCCAGAAAATGGCCACAGTGCACTTTTGAACTAAAACAACTTCTGTGTGTATGAGTTCAAAAGCATGCCACTACAGTTTTCTCAGTGCTGACATGAATTTCACTGCTTATACACCTTCAAACGATGCAATGCCAGGCCCTTTTCAAAGCACCTGGCACAGCAGTGCTTACACGTGTAAAATGCTGTAGGTGCCTTGCCTCAGGAGAGTGATCCAGAATGACTGGGTAAGGTACCTAGGATCCCTGTAGGGCAGCAGTTCCCAAGCTCTGACGCACTGCATACCACCAATTTAAAACAATACAGCCTTAAGTACCATCAGCAAATTTTTCACACACACAGACAGACACGGACGCAAAGAGACTCAGACGCATGCACGCCCACACACACTTTTCCCTCACAGGACCTCCCCTCTCTCCTACTCTCGAGCACTCTGAGGCAGCTCGCCCTCCAGCCCGCTGCTGCCATGAGCTGCCTGCAGCTCCATCTAGCTCCCCACTGGCCCCTATCAGACTTACCTGGATGGAACTGCTGCCCTGCTGTGTCCTGTGTGGCCACAAAGATGCACAGGGCCAGGCTGAGTCAGGCTAAGAGTGCCACACCACGCCACTGCAGATGGGTGGCAGTATTTGGAGGGGTTGCTACAGGGCAGGCTAGATGAATTTTGGGGTGGCCATAGCCCCCAAGGCCCCCCCAGCACTGCCACTTACACAGTGGCACTTCTGGTCCGGCCCATCCTTGGCTGCCCCTAGTCCTCCCCCTCCCCCTGTCAGGCACAGCACAGCGCAGTGCTCCTGATCAGGCACCAGCCCTGCCTGCCCCCATTCCCACCCCCCCATCTCCATTGGTGGAGGGGCCCCACTCCTAGCTCTTAGGAAGCAAATGTGGAAGCCACTGTTTTAAACTTGGTGCTGTTTTTGTCTCCCTGCTGGGAGAAAAAAATGGTGCCAAGTTTAAAACCACAGCTTTTGCTCCCTGCTGATGAGGATCCCAGGGGTCCTGAACTGGTAGTGCCCCCTGGGTGAGACATGGGAGGCGTGGTCAGAGCTGTGGGTGGTTTGTCCAGGGGTATGAGGGGGTGCTCCCGCTGCTGCGCACACCCTGGGGGAGGCATGTGGGGGCACATGGCCCCTGTATTTGTGCACAGGGTGGAGTTGGGCTGCCCACTGTGGCTCTGCTCCCCACCACTGCTGTTGCCTCAGGAGCTGTGTGCAATGCCATGTGCCTTATGCTGTGGGGCTGGCAGGGGACACAGCACAGCCTGGTGGTGGTACGCATATGGCATCATGCGTGACTCCTAAGGCAACAGCAGTGGAGCACAGAGCCCAGCCCACAGTAGACAGCCCACCTCTACCCCCCTGCACAAATCTGGAGGGTATGAGCTCCCATGCCTCCCCTGAGGTGTGCACAGTGGCAGGAGCCCCCCTGCACTCCCAGATGAGCCACCTGGGGCATCCCACAACCTGCCCTGGGGCCCCATTCACCCCAGCTCCAGCCCCTGCCTCTGCCCCACTCCCTCCCTCAATCTGTCCCATGGGGCCTCAATCTGCCCACCCCTTCCCTCCCCCATGCTCCTTCTCCCCAACACACTTACCTGCTGGGTGTTGCTTCACATGCTATGTGTGTTCATGCCCCTCCCACTGGCCTTCTGTGTATCACTGGTGGTACACATATCACAGTTTGGGAACCTCTGCTTTAGGGCATTTCTACATTCTTCAGGCATGCACATACTCACTTACTCCTGCTTTTACTTCCTTAAGTAGAAGCTGCATGTGAAAATGTTTTGAAATCTTCTGTTGCAGCTTAGATATGCTCATGAAATTTATGCTGATAGACACCTCCACAGGGCAATTCAGAGTGCCTAGGTGCTTGGCCTGGATGTACCTGAACTAGCCAATAGGAAATGCTGGGCACAGGGAAGTATTTGAACTCCTGTTTCCCTCATATCATAGGCATCTGACTCAGAGCTGAGCATTAAAAACCCCATCACTTCAGGACCCAGGGTGCTCAGAAGGGATATGCCTACCTGACCAAAATGCCTAACTTATGCCAGGCACAGTGAATTTAGAATGAAGTATGTTACCCATGATTACTAACAAATCTAGACAGTGGAATGAGCCCATTGAACATTGGAAGGAAATTTGATCACTTGCCCAGGAAGTATAACATCTTCCTAGGCCTTGCTCAGCCTGAGTGGAATCAAACCCATCCCTAAGACAATGCTGTAACAGCCAGACTATAGAACAGGGCATCTGAGAGATGGGGGTATAGCAACAACTCATCCTGGTGAAGCTGGGTCACCAGCCACCCAAGAATGCAAGAGTAATCTGGACAGAAGGATGTAAAGCCACCACTAGTGATTCTGCAGCTCAATGGTAAGTGCATTTAACTAATAGGGAGGAAATGAGAATTCTGGTACCTACTTCTAGGACTTTACCTCTTTTTCAAAAAAATGAAAAAAAAAAGCAAGAACTGTCTAGTGTAACATACATAAATGATCTTGGGAGCTGGGATTATATTTATTTTTTTCATTTATAATTAATTTCTTATAATTAACCCCCCAAATTAAATGTAAACCGCTATTTTTCTTAGCAGTAAGTTGCTACCTGTCAGTAAGTTACTTGATAAATATAGAAGTTTGTATTTAAAGCACACTGTACAGAGCATAGGCGACATGGAGGGGGTGTATGGGGGTGGATGTGCATACCCTGAGAGTGCTGGTGCTGCCTCTGAGAGTGAGCACGCTTAGCTTAGGCGGGGGGGCAGGCAGAGCGCTGGTGCTCCTCCACCCTCCCACCCGAGAAGTGCCTGTGGCACTTCAAGCTCTGTGTGCACCATGGGGGGACCCTCCACTTCCTCAGCTGGTGATCAGCCATGGGAGGCCCCCTTTCCCTGCTGCTGACACCACTGCAGCTGCCTAAGGATGGTCCACGCTCAGCCCATCCTTGCCACCGATGCCTGGGTTGCCTTCTGCAGGTAGCTGCCATCCCCCCCAGCCTCAGGAGGCACATGGGCCTATGGTATAGAGGGAAATCTAATGCAAATAGATTAATTTTGTAATTAGCTGGACAAGTAAATCTGGCGGGGAATGTTACGTTTAAACTATTTTTTTAACTGAAACTGCTTGTGGGAAAATCTTCAAGTGAAGTTCCCAATTCAAAAAAAAAAAGAAGAAAAGTTTTGAAATTGTTAAAACACTCTATTTTAAACACTTTAAAAATGAATAACTTCTAAATAACTTTTCATTTTTTTAATTTTAGTTAATTTAGACCTTTAACATGTTGAAATAAAAATATATTGCTTTGATTAACTTGATATTTTTTCAAGGAAGAGAATTGTCAGTATGTTATAAATGCTCAGGAACAGAAAACCATCTCTCCCATTGAGGTCTAGTGATAAGCTTAGAGGTTATTTTTGTCACTCCTGACTCTGAGGTCTGCAGTCTAGGTAGGTTCAGCTCCAGTATAATGTAGCTCTTGTTGAAGATCATGGTCTTGAAGAAAAAGCTTATCTTTGAACTCAGTAGGGGTAATATCCTGGAGAGATTATGAGTGGTGTGAGGGAGGCCTTCAACTGGCCTCTGTATTCACTGGGAACTCAGTGAGGAAGGCAGAACATACTAATGATGTATTCAGTGACAAATTTTTCTAAGTAGATAGGTTTATGAATTTTGTTCCAGTTGTTAGAACTATTTCTTACCTAGATATGAGTTGCATTTATCAAACCTGGAGGTAATGAATATGTCATCACAATGACAAAAGGTATTTCTAATGAGAATAGGAGTAATATTTTTGCCAGTAACTAATGCAGAAATGCATGTTTTGCTACCATATTCATTTGACCACCCATTGGCACTCAGAAGGTCAAAGGGTATCTGTCCAGGCTAAGGATGAACAATCATAAAAGGACTTTTTCCTCCGATGTAGGGGATGAATACAAGAGGCAGGTTCTTTAAAATTCTTTCTCTTCCTGGATTGTCTTTTTTTGTCAGACTGCACCTATAGCCAACTACTACACATGCACATGCTTATTTTAGCCAGACATTCAGAAAGCTACTGAAAGATGCTGTGTGAAGATATGGAACTGGGTGTGCGACTTTAATAAATTATCAATATGAAGTCTTGTGGCATTGCCTTGAGTTTCACGTACATGCAATCTGCCTAAGGACCTCAGCTATTTGAGTACATCTATGCCTTGACAGCCTTATGGCAGTATAAGAGATGGACAGTAAAATATGGGTAACTAGTCAGTAGGATAACATGTCACTATGGCCTTATTCATCATCTGCTTTAATAGCCATTTCCAAATGTGCACCCATACTATACCACCACGGAATTTATTCTAATAATTAGTTGGCATAAAAGGTACTGATCTATGTCCATCACAGCACCTGTCAAGCCAGCTGATGCTTACAAAGCATTGCATACTCTTCAGATTTTCTTGGCTCAACAAGACATAGACAATCAACCATTCCATTTTGCAAAATTATGTACTATTTTGGCAACGAGTGCATATAAAGGTGCAGAGTAGAAGTCTTTGATTTATTTACCCCTGATCATCATAAAATTCTTAAGTAGTAACCACTCTGAATTTTTATAGCAAGAAATTGTATGTTAAGCATTTTTAATATAAAATATGATTCCTACCCTTAAGGGTGAAGAATTAACCATATTTAATGTATTTGGTGATTATCATTAGTATAATGAAGCAGAAGGGTCTAGGGTGATATTTGCATTATATTCTCATGTTCGTAGATGGATCCTTCCGCAGAGTAACAGATGATACCTTAGTGTCCTGCTTCACGACCTACCTGCCACAGATCCATATTATACACAATTGACAAGTGGTTTTAGAAACTGTTTTTACTAATCTAGCAAAAAACTTACTCAAAAAATTATGGTCAAATTTTGTGCAGTAATTAGTGAGGTCACCAGGTTTAATAACTTGATGTTATCATTAAGATTATTTATCCATTTACATGCTTTTGTACTAGTGGTAAATTAATCTTTTCAAAAGAGGACATGACAGTCCTGATAGGTAGAAAATTCTCTACTTTCTCTCTGCCATTGTAGGAGGGTCAGAGGACACAGTAATTTTTTCCATGAATACTGTCTGATTGGATCAGTTCTTCAAAGAATGGTATTGTGTTTCTGGTCCTGCTGTCAAGTTGCTGTTGATAGTGACCTACCAGTACATGTAGCGTCTCTGTGAAATAAAGTTACACAGTGAGAAATTCTTGTTCTGGGGATGAGTGGGAGACAGCTTAGTCAAAAAAAATCATTTTACAGTTTGGAAAAGACCTGTAAGGCAAGGGTTATTATCTCTATAGTAAAGGAGAATTATTATGCCTTTGTGTCCTTCATATCAATGTCATAAGACTGTAGAAATTTTGCAGGCTCATACCAGAGCCAGTCTGTATCAGTGTATATTCTGCCACAGACAATCAAGTGTCTGCAATTTTTTATTTTTCCTGTTAAAGGTTAGCCCAGGACCATGATTTTGGTCACTAGTCTAGTTTAGATTGACAAAGAGATTTGAAAAGTATCAGAATGAGGACCAGATTAAATATATCATTGCATAAAGTGATGATTTTCTTTATTACTGTATGATCTAAATTTTGGGATACCTACAGTCACTGGGTGTATCTATACCTGCAGTTAATGTGGCTGAATAACCTCTGGTGCATTTCACCCCACAGTTTATTACACCTGGGCACTACATTTGTACGTGCACCCAGGACTGCAGTACACTGAGCTGTGGTGAAGCAACCCTGCCTGGTAGGGGCCCCAGGGATCAGCCTGCTAGCCCAGGGCTGCTCTGCAGCAATTCAATGTGCTGC
>NW_017728906.1:181746114-181752928 GCF_001723895.1 Crocodylus porosus | reverse complement strand
ATAATGAAGCAGAAGGGTCTAGGGTGATATTTGCATTATATTCTCATGTTCGTAGATGGATCCTTCCGCAGAGTAACAGATGATACCTTAGTGTCCTGCTTCACGACCTACCTGCCACAGATCCATATTATACACAATTGACAAGTGGTTTTAGAAACTGTTTTTACTAATCTAGCAAAAAACTTACTCAAAAAATTATGGTCAAATTTTGTGCAGTAATTAGTGAGGTCACCAGGTTTAATAACTTGATGTTATCATTAAGATTATTTATCCATTTACATGCTTTTGTACTAGTGGTAAATTAATCTTTTCAAAAGAGGACATGACAGTCCTGATAGGTAGAAAATTCTCTACTTTCTCTCTGCCATTGTAGGAGGGTCAGAGGACACAGTAATTTTTTCCATGAATACTGTCTGATTGGATCAGTTCTTCAAAGAATGGTATTGTGTTTCTGGTCCTGCTGTCAAGTTGCTGTTGATAGTGACCTACCAGTACATGTAGCGTCTCTGTGAAATAAAGTTACACAGTGAGAAATTCTTGTTCTGGGGATGAGTGGGAGACAGCTTAGTCAAAAAAAATCATTTTACAGTTTGGAAAAGACCTGTAAGGCAAGGGTTATTATCTCTATAGTAAAGGAGAATTATTATGCCTTTGTGTCCTTCATATCAATGTCATAAGACTGTAGAAATTTTGCAGGCTCATACCAGAGCCAGTCTGTATCAGTGTATATTCTGCCACAGACAATCAAGTGTCTGCAATTTTTTATTTTTCCTGTTAAAGGTTAGCCCAGGACCATGATTTTGGTCACTAGTCTAGTTTAGATTGACAAAGAGATTTGAAAAGTATCAGAATGAGGACCAGATTAAATATATCATTGCATAAAGTGATGATTTTCTTTATTACTGTATGATCTAAATTTTGGGATACCTACAGTCACTGGGTGTATCTATACCTGCAGTTAATGTGGCTGAATAACCTCTGGTGCATTTCACCCCACAGTTTATTACACCTGGGCACTACATTTGTACGTGCACCCAGGACTGCAGTACACTGAGCTGTGGTGAAGCAACCCTGCCTGGTAGGGGCCCCAGGGATCAGCCTGCTAGCCCAGGGCTGCTCTGCAGCAATTCAATGTGCTGCAGAGGGGCTGGCTGGGACACAAGGGTGCAGGGCTAGCCAGCCGGCAGCCCCCACATGGAAGCACCCTCACATCCCAACCAGCCCCCTTCAGTGTCTACACAGGTGTTGCAGTGAAGTAAATAACTCTGCCACAGGATAGTACTTGTCTGGCAGAACTATCCTACTGCAGAGTGAATTAGTTTACCGTGTCCTAATAGTGCCACACACGTAGATGATGACGCTTTACTGCAGAGCTAATTAGTCAACTCTGCCTTGTAGATGCACCCAGTGATAATATTTTTAGATCTATGCTGAAACATTTTCCTGAACAATTAAAAAATCGTACACTTCTGAGCAGTCCCAAACGCTAGCTAGTATGTGAGTGTGCAGAATTAAAGTAGTAGGAGGGATTCATTGTTAGGGACATTCCACCTTAGGTTTGGGGGGAGTGGAGGTTCCCTTTCCTTGGGCTGTTTTCATAAAGGTTTAATATATATCTCTAAATATTTTTTAAAAAAGGTATATTTTTTTTTTAAACTATCATGGTAAAATGTGCCTATCTAACAAAGCTACAGGCTGATATCTTAGAATAGCTCTAACAAACTGTCATTTTCGCAGCTCCTTAAGTTTCCTTAGCATGTCCTATTGCCACGACAAAAGAACAGTTTGTATTGTTACCCATTGCCTCCGTAGATTGCTTTATACTGGTAAAGTAAAACTGATTTGAAATTCTCTGCAGGGATTTAATTCAAAGGTTTCCGTCTCAATTTCCTTAAAAGTGAATGGAAAACACTGAAAAAAATGACATGATATAGTTTCCAATAAATAAACAAATAAATAAATAAAAGACCTTTATGTTATGAATTATACAAACCAAATTTCAGAATTTTAATAATATCACTAATTTTCTTGTTCTGGTTTATGCAAAATCTATACATTGCTTCAATATATGGTTTGCTTTTACAACATTTTTAAATACGTACATGTGCTTGAGAGTGTGTCTTAGAATGATGACTTTGAATTTTAAAAACTAAACTAAAACCTGTTAATAACTATTAGTCAATAATGAAAACATAGCTAGAATTATAGAAGTAACAGAGTTGATATGCAGTTTCCAGAATTGTGTAGAACTTGTTTTTCTAAAGTAGTTTCCAAAGGGTAATCCTATCAGTTATAACACTTGCTGAACAGGTTACCATTTCAGCCTCAGATATGCCATTTTACAAAGGTTTCTTGCTCTGTTTTTCTTCCTATTTTTCTTCTTGATTATCATTGCCTCTCTACTTTTCTACTTCTTGAGTTGTTAGACACAATTTAGTGCATGCTTTCTTTCTATAAATCTAAGATATATAGAAGATGTAAGTAGAGAAAGAGAACTCTTTGTTTCTATTTCTCTTTTATACCAATGTCTCTGGTAATATTGATTAATGTCAAAGCACAGTCTGGTAATGTTTCATAGTGAAATATTTCAGACACCACATTCAGATAGCAATTTTCATTTCTGAAGTATTGAGACGTGATGACCTTTTTTATGGACATAAACCAGCCCATAGTGATCTGTACCTTTGAGCTAAAATAAAGCAACATGCTTTATTTGGAGCTGTCCTTGAAAAGCACTCAAAGTCTTCAGCTAATGCTGAAGCATGACTCCTCAAGGGTATATGGCTACCAGTGCCAGTGCTATCCATATTCCACAAGCCTCATATGTTATTCAGAATGGCTCACCTGTAATATAAGCAAGAAGAAGGCAGATTGTTTCATAGTTAAAGTATAGAACTGGGAATCAAGTAATCTGTGGTGTACACTGATTTTAGTTAAGGTGTCCTGTGCTACTGATGCCTACCACTTAGAATTATATGCCTTGTTGCAAAATCAGACTGTTCCCTCATGCCCTGCTATATGTCCATCAAAGATATTGCATTTTGGATTTTGCTTTTGCTGGGAAATCATCTAACTCTGACACTGACCATTTCACAGTGCATTACAAAACAGATCCCCCTGCCAGGCTTTCCATTATCTGTAGAGCATGGAATCCCTGGCTTTTAGCCTACTTCTTCCAGCATTGACACACAGTTCTGCCTGGAGAAAAGAAAGTGATATTTTATTAATGGTTGTTTATTTACTTCATAGTCTCTGAACATGTTTTTAGCCCTTCACAGTACTTATAAAAAGTCCATATCTCAAGGAACTTAAAAAATTTAGCTGACACAATGACTGAAGATTACAAATATTAGAGATGTGGCAGAAAAAAGATCTGGCATAGGGCACTGATTATTTCAGTATATTTTAGTATATTTATTACCATGGCACTAGCAGCCCAAGTCCTCAAGTAGGACCCTGCTGTGCCAGGTGCTGTACAAACACAAAACAAAAAGACAGTCACTGACCCTAAAAGCTTACAGTCTAATTACAAGACAAAAGACAACAGATGGGTATGGACAGATGGGGGGGAGTACAAAAAGACGATGAGATGATATTGGTCAGCAGAATAGGCGGTGATCTCAGCATACCAGCAGCCTCAACATTCTGTGGTGTTTGGGTTTTTTTCCGTTGATAATAAGTACATAAGAGTGCACATTTTATGTTCATTTATGGTGGAGAACTGAAGTTTTTGAGAAGGATGTATGTGAGGTTGCCTACTGCTGCTGCTACCAAGGCTTTCTGTTAAGTAAGATGATTGTCCTATTCAGTGTCCTCCTGTAATTATTTTTGTAGCTGAGAAGTGGAATTTTCATAGTTTCTCAATATACTTGTCTTTTTTTAGTATAGGTTTGTATTGTTTAATGTAATTACGGGGGGAAAGAAAAAAACTGAAACAATCTATGCTGAATGATCAAAGCATAATGAGAGATATCATGCCAATGAGTTAGATAAAAATATTCTTATAGAAAGTTTGTGGACAGATTAAATGAGCATTGAGTCTTGCTTCATTTTTTGTTTTTGTTTTTTGTTTTTTAAATAATGCCTGAACATGGTTTTTACTATAATCTTTTGGTTGCTGATGTTTTTTGTAATAAGTCATATATGCACCGTGTTATTTCATAACTGCATTTGTATGACAGAAAATTTTAGTGCATTTGTCGGAGGTTGTTATGGATATTGTTTTCCGCATCAATTATGCTGACAAATTCAACCATTCTGAATATATTAGAAGAGAGTGTAATTTCCATTTTATGAGTAATACATGATTTGTTGTTAATAGTTACTTCATTCATTGTTGCCTGGTGTTTTCTATAAGATTTAATTCACCCACCAGTTCAAGTAAACAGGTGCTTCATGGGGAATAGTTGTGTTCACAGTTCAGGATACAGTTTTTACATATGTTGTTTCCAGTGGGTATTTTCATTTGAGACAGGAAAAAAAGAATGTAGGATGCATTAGCAGACAGCAGGCGGCAGTTCCAAAGTCTCTGAATGACAATTTCTGTCAACATAAGTTGATAAATAACATCGCAGAAATTGCATTTTGGGAACAGTAAGAATGAATCTGATTTCTGTACAGTGCAGCCTTACCTGCAGTGTGCCTTTTTGTTTCCTCTCATATTCAAGATGGAAGAACCTACCAGATGGGAGACATAATCTTTTTTTGTCTCCGAGATTTTATTAGTGTTCTTTCTTTTTTCATCTCATAAAGTACAGGATATATCAGGACCTAACGCTGCAGTCACTGTTACCACATATCCTGTTCCTCGTAGGTGAAATACCCATGCCCTCATTCTGAGTTCCCATTATGCCAGATTCAGATTAGTTTCATGTGGACCTTAATTTAGTTTTCAGCATGCCTAAAAAGTAGGCATCAGGAGAATGATATTAATACATGGAGAAATAAATGGAGTCAGGCACCAGGATCCTGATGCAATGAATGTGGAGGGGTAGGACAGACTAATGTACAAAGGTGTCTCCAAAGGATGATCCAGGATCTCTCAGCACTTATCAGGGGAAATCATACAGCAAGCATTAGACCAATCTAATATGCAGTAAAGCATCACCATTTACACATGCACAACAATTACTATGTAATAATTTGTTCTAATGTGCCATTTTCTAGAACCTCTAGAATAGGCTACGGGACCTGAACCTGTTCAGCCTCCACAAGAGAAGGCTGAGAGGGGATCTAGTGGCCTGTTACAAACTAGTCAGAGGGGATCAGCAGGCACTGGGGAAGTCCCTGTTCCCCCAAGCACTACCAAGAGTGACTAGGAATAATGGTCACAAGCTGGCAGAGGGTAGATGCAGGCTAGACATCAGGAGGTGCTACTTCACTGTCAGCGCGGCTAGGATCTGGAACCAACTTCCAAGAGAAGTGGTGCTGGCTCCTACCCTGGGGGTCTTTATGAAGAGGCTCAATGAACACCTTGCTGTGGTCATTTGACTCCAGTACTCTTTCCTGCCATGGCAGGGGCTCAGACTCGATGATCTGCTCAGGTCCCTTCTGACCCTAGAAACTATGAAACTATTGAACTATGCTCCCAGTCAGCCTAGACAGCAGGAGGCCACAGGGGGCATGGAGAGCTGTTCCAGCTCAGCGGGATGCTGCTTCCCAGCCACATGCAGATTAGGACACATTCATTGTAACTATACCGATCTCCATATGGCTGGGAAGCAGCTGCCCAGCAGCTGGCAGCTGCCTACCTAACTGGGGCGGGTCCCCCTGCTCCTTGGGGCTTGGGGCCTGCCTTGATCTCCCTGTGGTTAGCAGGGAGCTGCCTTCCAAGCCAGGACAGCTTCCCCCATCCCATCTGCCCCATGTAGATCGGGTCTGCCTGCAGAGCCAGAACAGCTAGGGGCTGACACCTAGGGGAGTCTCTGACACTGCTGCTTGCTTCTTTACATCTGGGCCCTGCACAGGCTGATTTGCCCTGGCCCCGCACCCTGTTAGGGTCATCTCTGAATGCAGGCACATCCATCATGATGGCCTGTTAAGACTACTGCTATTTTAGATTGGTGTCTGCTATTGTTTAGCTGCCAAACTGAGACCTTAAGTCACAGAATACAAGCAGGGGGTCTTTTCCTATTTCTGTTTTCAGACGTTTTGGTAACAAGGTACTGTGAAGAGTTGAGTAGTACAATTGCCTGGGCATGTTGAGACTGAAAACATACCATGGTTGTGGTGACATTTTTGTGGCTTGTTTGCCATATTTATTGCATGATAAAGTGCTTGAGGATCTGGCATGTGACAGTTTGTTACAAGATTAACATGCAAATCATGCAGGGCCTGAGGCTGCATGAGAAGAGACTGAGGGTATGTACAAATGTAGATTTGTACTTGCTTGAAAAGGGAAGGGGAGTTGTTGTTTCAGAGTGCACAGCAGTTGTTACACTATAGCTGTTACATCTGTATGATCCTGTGGTGACACAAGGGAGTGAAATGTCCCAAATTTTGAACTTGGATGAAGCAGGGTTACAGGAGGAACTGTTTTGCTATCTATACATGTGTTGCTACAAGCTCATGTACATGTAACAGTTGCATCATAACAGGTTATATCAGTATCCCTTGATAATGATACAGTTGTTACCACTGTCTATATCCTGAGAGGGGTCTGATAATAGCCTCCAAATGCAAAATAGTTTGTAATAAAGAGAATAATGAACAATTATTTTCTGTATCCAGAGCAGATAGGACAAGAAGTCATGGACTTAAATTGCAATGGGAGATTTAGGTTAAATATTAGGAAGAACTTTCTAACTACTGTCCC
>NW_017728906.1:181737065-181746103 GCF_001723895.1 Crocodylus porosus | reverse complement strand
AGCTGAAAGTGGGTCAGGGCTGATTGACAGTTCCTGAGGTCATAGAAGGGGTAACTCAGGCCCTGCATGGAATTTTCCACTCTCAATCAAACTGAGTTCATGCATTGGCAGCACCTATACTTAAAATTTTGCTCCAACAACTACAAAGGTGGTTAATCACTTGAACACATGATCTAGACGCATTAAACCACAGGGGTTAGAAATTTTTATGTGTAGGTTAGGCAAACACTTGTCTGGTATGATTTAGACAGGGATGATTCTGCCTTAGATTAGATGGGGTCCTTGTCAGCCCTTTAAGAGAAAGAATGGATTTCTTTCTCTTAGATATTGATGGAAGAGTTCTGAAATTTTGTCCTCTAAGAAATCCTCTAAAATGTGTATTTAAATATAAAAGTAAATAGCAAATGTAAGATGTTACAAGAATAAAAAGATATTGCTAAATTATTGATCTACAATTTGTTTCTATGATATGGGAAACTTGGTAGTTTTTCTGTTGTTTTTAGCTTATTTACTGCTTCTATGAGACAACATTTAGTTAATAAATATAATTGAAAGGTGTATGACAGGACTTGTGTAAAACTCTGTATATAATATGATTTATTTATACTTCCACTTTATAGTCTTCCAGAATATAAAAAAATCATTAATTTTATTAAACCTGTTTGCCTATTTTAAGTCAAGTAAAACTGTAATGTTGATTGAAATAGTAAATTAAACCTATATCCACAGTATTTTAAAAAATAAAGATTTTTTTTAAAAGTACAGGAAGTTTGGATAAAATATGTAATGGCTGAAAAGTTCATCCTGGTTTGGTTTCAGTTTGAAAGTAATGACTTGTTATGCTGAGATTTGGTTAGTTGTGCTATATCCCTAAAGTTATTGATCACAATTGCCTTATTTCATTCAGCTTAGTGGCTAAGCATTGCTCAACACCACATCCATGCTGTCTGAGAAGTTACCTGAGGGGTCTTATAGGATGTTCAAAGTTGGGGGAAAGATTTTGTTAGCTAAAGATGTTGTTAGACTTTGGGTATGAACAGGTGTTCACTTCTAAGAAATCTTTCTAGGAGAGGCAATAGTACAGGTGTTCACCCTGCAGCATCCCTGTCTCCCCTGCTTATTGCACCTCCTCCAGACTGGGGTGATCCCAGTATGGGGAAAGCGTGGGAACAGTGGTTGCTCCACTCCTCCCATTCCCTGTCAGAAGCGGCCTGGTAACAAAAGACTCTCTGAGCTTCCCCAGGACAGCCCAGTCTGGGGAATGGGCAGGGGGTCTTCCCCACCACTCCACTTGCCATAAGATGGGTCCATAATAAATAATAATGTTGCACATCCTTTGTATGCAAACAGGACACTAGACTTCACCCTCAATTTCTCCTTCTAACCTGCAGAACTCCAAGTACTAACTAGTGGGGTCAAATGCAACAACAATATTATGTTTTATTCATTTCTCTGAGTGGGATTGAAAGCAGAAATTACTAACATAAACCTGTTAACTCTTACTTGAAATTCACCCATCACATGCATTTGAAGAAATAGTATGTTTCCTGTATGAAAACAAATTGTGTCAATGTCTGCATTTGCAAATGACACCCTTAGAAGAGTTTGTATGAAGACAAAAATGTGATTGAAAGACAAAGCAGTGTAGAAAATTTAGAATGATTAGAAATTTGGTTTATCTTTATGGTTAAGAGAAAAATAATTCATGTATTAGGAAGACATGAATCTGAGCAATGACTGATTTTCAGTTCACTGGGAGTTTTGGAAAGATGTAGATAAACAGATACACAAACAAAAAAATGTTAATGGTAGACAAAAAGGTGAAAACAAACAAAAAAAAATCATTGCCAGCCAGCAGAAATATTTTGTTCAACTGAAACTATATTTTTTAAATAAAGTGATTAATTTTAATTATACTAAAGGACATCTTGAAATGGATGTAGTTTTTATATGCTTTTTATATCTTTTTAATATTTTTGGAAGCATCTGTTTGTTTTCTTTCCAATGTGAGAACATTAGCAAAAACAACAGAGATCTGCAAAATATTTCACTGTATGTCTGTATTATTTGTTTAAAAAGTTTTTTGCCAAAAAATCTATCAAAGGCTGTATGAAAAAAATATTTTTTTGTTTGATCAATTACTTGTTGGGGGGCAGCGGGGGGTGTTTTTATTGATCAATTGTGAGACTGGGAAATAGCACAAATACAGTAAAATCAGTTATAGGGAACTGGATGGTTCATGTCTAGGTGAGCTGGGTCATATTTGCTCTAGTCCGTAGCTGTAGCATAAGTAGGGGTTGTTGGGGCACCAGTCACCAGGCACTGATTTAGAAGAGCTCCAGATCGGCACCCCTATGGAGAGTCTTTGCTGGGGCAACAGCAGTAGTAGCAAGGGAGGAGATCATCCCCTACTCTTTGACCTTCAGTGCCACTCCCACCACTTATCATATGACAAGGGTTTGCCCAGGGCACAAAACTTGTTGGTTGTGCATCATCACTAGGAACCAAAAAGGCTAGTTGAAGACAAACAGAAATGAGTTATTGGTGTCTGTCTAGTAGTTGCTACTGGATGGGTGGTGTCTGGGACACACACTCCATGTTTTATCTTAACACTGTGTAGTTTTCTTCTGTGCTTTTTCAGAAGCAAAGCCCAAAGTTTGACAAAATATGAAGATTTCCCAGTCACTAGAAAGGGGCTGAGGCATTGCTGAAGAAACATTGTTGATTGTATGCTACTGGCTTCGTAGATATATATGTTTTAAAGACTTCAATTTCTAAAGCAGAGAAAAAGCTGTCAAATATGTTTTCAAAAAGCACCACTAAAATTTCCTCCCTGGGTAACGATCAGCAAAGTTCTCATTAGAAGAAACTTTAAGATGCTTGCTGATCTGCAAAACAGTGCATGAGTGATGTGCGCATTACTTGCATAATTGGTTTTGTGAATACCACAGCCACACACGGACTTTAAAATGTCCCCCCTCTGTGTGTTCATTATATTCATCTCTCACCCACTTCTGTAATAGACATTTATAGTAATTCTTCACTGTTTATTATTAGAAAAGCAATGAATATGCAGTACTGTGCCCTGTGCTTTAAAGTCTAATATTAGAGAGTCCCAAAAGAACACACATGGTAATAGGAAGCACAGTAGTAGAAATTTCACATTTCTCTCATATTATTAAGAGCTACAAATCCTACATAGCTGACCTATACTTGTTTTTTCCCATGCAACATTTTCTTCATTTACTAATGTTCAGCTGGTAGTGATTAGAAAATGAAACCAACCATCTCCAAACTGTAATTTGAGTTTTGTCATTTGATAACGTAATTTGTTAGTAACTTTAACCTGCTTTTTCTATTAACATGGTACAACTGTGAATGATTTATGAGATTTCTTATGTTTCAGCTATGCTAGTGCTAGAAAATATTAGTTAATTTTTTTCCTGTGCCGTTTATATTTCTTTCAAGAACGATATCATTATATGGCCTTTAAAGGAGATCTCTTATGAGGCATATAGCATGAGTGTTTACACCATAATTTAATGCTGTATATCTCAGTGTGCTATAGAATTTTGCTATCAACTGTTGCAGTAGTTGTAATAAGATAATATAAGTTGGTAATGCACTCTTTCCCATAAGGCATCTTCTGCAGATTCACTCCTAAGTTGTCTCTGCATTCTTCTTTGGATTTATTAACAAATGTATGGGTGAATCAGAAGGTTTTATCTATAACTGTAATTAGGAGATGTTGGCCATGACTAATTTCATTGTGCATATTACCCAAGACAACTGGATTAATGGACTTCACCAGCAAATTGAATATTCAGCATTGCAAATTAGTGCACTGCAGGATGCAGCACCAGAGCCTCCATGAGTCCAAGTGTATAATTTGTCTGTTCTCCCCCAGTGACTAATCTCTTATGGTGCTTTCTCAAAGGGGAAATTTGCTACAACAGCTATTTCTATCACACTTCTGGCTGAAAACCAGTTTGAACTAATATATTCCAATAAAGATAAGTAAAAAACAGATGGAAAACTGGAAAAGTCGCACAGCTAGTTTGTTAATTAGGGGCACACCCAACTTGGTTATCTAGGTACCTATAACTGAAAATTGACAGCAAAGAGGCTGATCCAAGTAGAATATCTATGATACTATACTGCTAATAGACTTCGGAGATTCAAAGTTAATTTGGAATTAGGACCAGTGATGCTCAACCAGGGTGTGTTAGCATCCGGAGTGCAGTGAAGTCTTTTCAAGGTTGTTACAGGGTGCCATGCAATATTAGCATGCTTAGTTATGAAACCCGGGCGGTACTCCAAGAGGTACCCCCTCTCCAGTTGAAGGGATCAAAGCAGGTACACAAGCACTGTGGGAGGTGTAGGAACTCTCCTCCTACTATAGAGCAGAGCTAGACCACCAATGGGGACTTAACCATATACCTTTTAATGAGGGAACAATAGTGGGAACATAACAGGCATAAATCAGAGGGTATAGTGGACACTACAATGCCCCAAGGGGGCAGGATTCAACAAACACTTTCACTGTGGTGACAACCCCTTGTTTGCATACAGGGATCCTCTTCATGCTCCCCTCTGCAGCCAGGACAAGCTGTAGCCTCCAGGCCTTGAGCCCAGAGGAAATCCCGACCCACGTCAGGGCTGTGCAGACTTTCAGGGCAGGGCTGACAAAGACAGTGGCTGAGGAAGGTAGGAGCCCCCAGTGCCCAGACCAAGCCCCTTGCAGGGTTTACAGCACATAGAAACAGCATTTTCTTTGGCTAGGGGGCTAACAAAGGTTAGACACTTTCACTCACTGACAAGAGACAGGGTTAACAAAATATAAAACACAAACAGCAGAGCAAACAATACTATATAAAAAGGCACAAAATGTCAAATGACAAGGAATTATGGGGCCTAGGTACCTGAAGGGGGAGACAATACAATGGCCCCTTTCCACTGCAAAAGGATTTGTTTCTTGTTAGCTCACTCGCCCCAGTTAGGGCTTGAACTTAGATCTCCCCCATGGTAAGCAGAAACAGTGCCACACAGCCACTAGCGCTGGTATTACTCTAGCCTGCTAGGGGTCTTGACCTTCCTGGAGCCCCAGTCTCATATCAAGCTGCCCAGCCTCTTATTGGAGAAGCTGGAAGCAGAGCTGGGAACCTCTCAGGTCGCTACTCAGATCCTTGCTGGAGCTGGGGACCCTCTCCTGCTGGCTGCAGCCTCTCGTAGGGGATCCTAGAGCCCAGCAGGGAGCCTCACCTGCTGGCTGCACGCCGCGCTGCTGAGTGTCCAACTGCTGCCTCCAGGTTCTGCTCCTTCAGGATTTTCTGGGGCAACTGCCCCTGCCACACTGGCTCAGCTCTTGCCAACTCTTTGAAGCTCCTTCCTTGTGGTCCCTTGCTGGTCTCCCCTGAGTCAGCCACGCTGCCCCTTTTATCGCCCTCCAGATGACCCAAGGGGCCAATCAGAGGACATGGAGGGTGAGCCTCTGGGGCTTGATTGGTGCGGAAAGGGAATCCCAAGTCCTCCAATCATCTTTTGCCCTTTCAAAAGCCTTGGGCTAGGTCACTGCCAGCTAGCCCATCACAGGTATATAAACATGATTGACAAGATAAACTCAGAGATTTCAAGTAGAAATCCATCATGTTCAAATCATTCTAACCTGTTGTGGTCTTTCTGAGCTCATTGCAACAGATGAATTGCTCTTACTTTTCTGTAGCCAGAAAACAAGAGCTGGCTTTTTCCCAGGGATGTCTTGTGTTTATTGTAGGGTGCCTTGAGACTAAAAACTTTGAAAACCAATTGCCTAGACTCTCTGTACATAGAATAGTATTGGGATATTTCAGTGCCTCCCAAGGGTGTTTCAAAGATCCTGGAGGTGTCTAGATGTAGCTGATTGAAAACATTAAGCACAGAAAAATGTCTGAACATTTTCCCTCCTTCCCACTTTACACAAGCTTAGGCTTCACATTAAGCACCTCCATTTACTTGGGTACTAGAGCATATCGTCTTTCCTCTGAGGCTAGGCACCTATGCAGAATAAAGAAAGGTGCCCATCTTTTTTTTTGCATAATGACTTAGTGGTTAGAGCTTTAACACAGAAAATAAGAGACCCTTTTCAGATGATGGGGAATTCATAACCACTGGTCCCAAATTTCTGGAAAGTGTCCTAACCACTATTCTGGGTACAGAATAGTTTGGATAGGGTTCCTATCCAATCATTTTTTGAAGCCATGTCACTGGACCATCAAGAATACAAGAGCATTGGTGCAGGTGGGGAGAGGGAGAAGCAGAAATAGAAAAAGAGAGAGAGAGAGAGAGAGTAATTCTTTAGCTTATGGTAAGGGCATTTGGCTAGAAGAGGGGAGTCCTGCATTCCACACCCGCCTCCCAGATATATATCATTTTTTAAAAATCCAGTGATTGCGTAATTGCATTTTGTCTAAGGTAATGCAATCCTGAAATGTCTAAAGTTAACCAATCCTGGAATCCAAGTCACTGCCCCTCCCAGCTGAGTTCCCTTATTAGTAGCTTAGCAGAGTCATGGTCACTCTTCTATGCTATTCCCTGGCTCCATGATCTTTGCATTCCTTTCTTGCCTTTCTACCCTTCGGTGGGAAGATTTGGTTTTGTTTGTTTTGATCATTTGCACAATATGAATGTGTGTAATTCATGGAGATATAGATATATCTATATAGAACTATGTACACATATATATCAGAAATTCACAGCCCTAGATAGGTGGAGTAGCCACTTGTCTGGGGCTAGATGACTTGGAAAGTATAGAGTAGATGTACATGTGCTTAGGTCTCCAATAGATAAAGAGGATTTAAAGTTGTGTGCCAGGTGTGTAAAGGAAACCATACAAATTATACAAGAAAGCTGACTGATAAATAATGATCTCAAGGCTCTCAATATGCCTCTTTATTTTATTTGCTTAGGAAAAGGGACTATATTTTATATGCAATATTACATTTAAAGTCTAACACCCTAAGTCTTGTATAAAAACTGCTTTGTCAGTTCTGGGAAGAGATGGATAAAATAACTTAAACAGAAATAACCAGGTCTTTAATACCACGTCATCAGTAAGCATAGGTTTAGAAAGTGACTTTTGATTACAGAAACACAGTGTAAATTATATTCAATATATGTAGACTTTTTATTTATTATTAGTTCCTGAAGAAAGAAAATTTGTTTCCCTTTTGTACAAATATATGTTGGATAATTACTGTATGGTAAACATAGGTCCTGTCAGTTGTGCTCAAAAGACCTATTGGATGGATCCTGACAATGGGGTTCTCTACGGATCTGGAAATTTGGTGATGGGGGAGTGGTAACAGTACATAGTGGCTCCAGTTCTGGGATCCAGGGCAATTATAGCTGCCACTGCTCCCCCACTGCCTTTCTAGACTTAGTACCGGCCACAGGAGATGACTTGGTGGGGGATCTGCAGATGCAAGGTAACCTAGGGGATAGTGACCACCTTTTGATAGGGTTCACTATCTGGAGAAAGGTGGGGAAGATAACTAGTAGAGTGGAAGTGCTAGATTTCAGGAAGGCCAACTTCAAAAAGCTCAGGAGATTAGTCAGGGAGGGACTGACTGGTAAAAGCTTTGGAGAGATGCAAGTCCAGGAGGGGTGGGAGTTTCTCAAGGGACTAATTCTGCAGGCATGGAAAAGGACCATCCCAGTCCTTTTAAAAGGGGGCAAAAAAGCCGAGAAACCCTCTTGGTGGAGCAGGGAAATCCAGGAGAGCCTGGAGGGGAAAAAAGAGGCCTACAGGCTGTGGAAGCAGGGGGCTGCCACCAAGGAGGAGTATATCTGCTCGGCTTGAGCTTGCAGGGAAACAGTGAGGAGAGCCAAAGTGGAAATGTAGCTTAGGCTGGCAGCAAAAGTTAAGGATAACAAAAAATCATTCTTTAAGTACATAGGAAGCAAAAAGAAGGTGCAGGGTAACTTAGGGCCCCCTCAGGATGAACTAGGGCAACTGGTAACAGATAGGATAGCCAAAGCAGAGCTTCTAAATGATTTCTTTGCATCCGTGTTCCTGGACATGAATACAAATATCCATCCCATTGGGAGCTTAGGTAAGATCAGTATATATACCAATCCACTGACTGTTCATACTGACCTAGTAAAGGAGCACCTGGAGGGGTTGAATGTATTTAAGTCAACAGGCCCTGATGAACTTCATCCTATGGTGCTTAGGGAATTAGCTGGAATCATACAGTAGCTGGCACAACTGTTTGAGCACTCATGGTGCTCAGGACAGGTTCCGTAAGATTGGAAAAGGGCCAATGTGGTCCCTATTTTCAAGAAGGGGAGGAATTAGGAACTGGGTAACTATAGGCCGTTTAGCCTCACCTCTATCCTTGGCAAGATCTTTGGGAAAATTGTTAAGGATCATATTTGTGGGGGACCAGCAGGTAAAATGATGCTAAAGGGCAATCAGCATGGGTTCACAGCAGTCAGATCCTGCCTGACTAACCTGGTTTCATTTTATGACCAGGTCACAAAATTCTGGGATGAAGGAATAGAGGTAGATGTTATTTACTTAGATTTTAAAAAGGCCTTTGACACGGTTTCACACCCGATTCTCATAAATAAACTAAACATTTGCAATGTAGATTATTATACAGTCTGGTGGGTAGAAAATTGGCTTATGGGATGCACTCGGAGAGTGGTGGTGGACGGGTCAGTTTCTACCTGGAGGAATGTAGGCAGTGGAGTCCCACAAGGCTCTGTCCTGGGACTGACAGTATTCAATATCTTCATTAGTGACTTGGACGAGGGAGTAGAAAGCACCCTGTCCAAGTTTGCTGACAACACCAAACTATGGGGGGAAGTACACAAACTATATGGCAGGGAATGAATCCAGACTGATTTGGACAGGCTGAAGAAACAGGCCAAACAGAATAGGATGCAGTTAAACAAGGATAAGTGTCATGTGTTGCACCTGGGGAGGAAGAATCATCAACATCCCTACAGCTTGGGAGGTATCACTTTAAGTAGCGCAACTGCAGAAAGGGATCTCA
>NW_017728906.1:181671787-181736965 GCF_001723895.1 Crocodylus porosus | reverse complement strand
GGGATAACTAGAAATAATGGCCACAAACTGGAAGAGAGCAAATTCAGATTGGACATGAGACAAAAAATTCTTTACAGAGAGGGTCACCAAAATATGGAATAAGCTTCCAAGGGAGGTGCTGTCCAATTCCTTGGAGATGTTCAAAAGGAGATTGAACAGACACTTGGCTGGGGTCATCTGAACCCAGCACTCATTCCTGCCCAGGGCAGGGGGTCAGAGTAGATGATGTAATAGGTCCCATCTAACCCTAACATCTGTGAAACTGCCAAATTTCCAGAGCTGTGGAGCTCCTGCAGCCAGATGACATGGCCCTGTTCACTAGATCAGGCTGGCATGAAGGATGAGCCTCTGGCCAGACCTGGTGCATAGGGTCAGATGCAGCCCTGTCCATGAACCTCATACAGCATTTGGAATTGGCAGCAGGTCTAGGAGCAGGTTCAGTTCCCAAGCTGCTGCTACTCAGCTATTAGAAGGAAGTTTTTTTTCTTAGTGCTACCTTTCAAAAGAAGGTGCACATTTTATGCTGTATGGAAGAAAATATAGTATATTTTTTCATAGAGCTCAACAAATAATTGATATTTTGACTCCAATTCTGAAAAAAAATTGGAGAAAATTTATGCCAAATCCCAGTTGTTTAAGTCTTCTATAAGCATATTTGCTTTACAGCAGTGTGCAAAGGATCATTCTCAGACAAATGAAATGGCAGGTTTTCTAGGAGATAAAACATAATGTCTCAGTAGGAGATTAAATTAATATCCTGTGCGGCCATATCCTGTTTTGCTTAAGTATTAGGACTCCTAAAATTTAGGTAGCTGTCTTGTGATGGCAATCTATATTTGACAGGACTGGGAGCTTAGGATTCCTATAAAGTCAATGGTTGGGATTTATGGTTGAGATACTTAGATGGGATGGTTTCATCAGGGATGGTCCTGCTTTGAGCAGGGTGCTAGACTGGATGACCTCACAAGGTCCCTTTCAGCCCTACTTTCCTAGGATCCTATGACATACTAGCTGTGGAGGTTTTTTCTTTTTCAGTTTACTCCAGAAGAATAACAGAACAGACATATGGGCTGCTTACAGACATGGGGGAAAAACAGTGCTTTACTTTAAACTCAGCACACTCCTGCACTGAGCCCAGCACATGCCCAAAAGAGGCGTCATATTAGTTGGACCTGGCTCGCCCATCATCTGTATAGATCTGGCATTCTAGTGGGGGGTGGATTGAATCAGCTATTAGATAAAAGCACAAGAAAGCCCTGCTGAAGCACCCAATCTATAGAGATGCTGCAGAGCCAGGTCAAACTAACGTGCTGCTTCTTCCGGTAAAGAGTGTTGTAGATTTTTTAATATCTGTCAGCACTTGATGCACAAGCTTTACTTTGGAAGAAATACTTTTTTCTGATGTAAAGTAACTTCTGAGGATGTCAAGAGTAAACTTTCTGAAGATAGTTGCTCTGGTGTAGAGATTAAATAAATGTATGCTACTTTTTCAATTTCACTGTGGAACAGTGATTTGTTCAATGCACACTGGCTCTCCTGCCACCTCATGGCCTGATGCTGTAATAGCATATACTTTTGCCAGGAAGCTTGGGTAGGGGCAGGTAGTTAGCTATGTTAGTCTGAAGTCAGGCAGAAAGCAGGGAAGGGTGGCACCTTCGAGCCTAATTCAGAAACCTTTTGTAGGTGACATCCTATTTCATGAGGTGTTATGAATAGCACCAGGCAACAGAGAATGAATAACAGCTGACAAAGTAGTTTGTCACTTACAAAAGCATATGGCTTCCTGAACAAGTTATTATGTAGAGTGCTACCTTGACTTGCTTTATGCCTATCAGCATGGAAAACCCAATAATGCATTGGGTGTTCACTACAGAGTAAATTTACTGCAGAGTAATATTCAGGATCAATTAGTCCAGAGTAAATTTGGGGGATCCCCACTGGGATGTGGATTATCCAGACACCAATTCCTGCTCTGCCTGATTCAAAGTGATCTCAGAGGAAAACTCTGATTAGACAGAGCAGGGATTTGAACATTGGTCTCCCACTTCCCCAAACAGTGCCCTAACCTTGGTAACACAGGCATAAGCATACACTCACCCCTTCCCAAACTGAAAACCTTAGTTCAGATACTGACTTTCCAATGCAGTTCTGGTTTTATGAAGGTTCTGTTTTTTCCAAGGCAAAATCCAAACAAATCTTGAAAATTGCTGTAAAATGAAGACTTGTCACGTGCATATTCTCCTATAGTTGAACTGTATCACTCCTTAAAAGATGCCCTTTAAACTTGCCTCTGCTAGACAAAGGCCAAAAGTTATTTTACATCAGGAACATAGAAACCTAAAACAATAATTACAGGCAGTATTATTTATACTAAAGAAGTGAATCATATAATTGTTGTGCTTGTTCCTCTCTATTGTATTATTTCATCTTATCCTTGGCAAGTTTAGTGATAGAGATTAAGCGATTGCAATTTGCATACACTGTTTTGTTTCTGTGAATTATACCGTATGTGTCTGGAAACTGCTTTCCCTTTCCTAAATCGTATATTAGAGCCACTATCTTC
This sequence comes from Crocodylus porosus, assembly GCF_001723895.1. Classification (NCBI taxonomy): domain Eukaryota; kingdom Metazoa; phylum Chordata; order Crocodylia; family Crocodylidae; genus Crocodylus; species Crocodylus porosus. Next base: position 181,734,402 of record NW_017728906.1, on the reverse strand, counting down.
AGATGGTTACATGCTGACAAATGTCACATGTAAATGCAAAACAGCAACAACAACAACAAAAAAGACTTGTTACTTTTATCTTATCTAGCAATGAGTGTTGGGTAAGATTTATGTTGTTTGGAAAAATAGTTGTCCTGCAAACAAACCAACTTTTTATCATAAATTTGACATGCTTCACAAATTAGCAGAGGCAATTTCTATAGTAATAAAGCAATCCCTGGAAGAACTGCAGCTGTCTATTCAGGTGCATTCAATCTCTCCTTGATGGGAATAATTACCTTCCACCCTCACTGGGTAATTGCCTTTTGATTGAGGTCATCAGAGCAATCAAGTTAGTGTGAGGTAGAAATCACTATTAGGGTAAAAAGATGAGGGAAGACACAAACAAAAAAGGGAGAATTAATAATGAGAATTTGCATCTCTTTTAGTGCTTCATCGTTGGCAGTGATATTTCAAATGAAGTCATTATGCAAAAATAACTTGGTGTTAAATATGCTAAACCTGGGCATGTTTACTCATCTGTCTCAGGAGAACAACACAGGGTTCTGTGCCATTGATATATTTAGTTATTTGAACAAAGTAGTTTCTAATTGCAGTCTTTGAAATTAGTTTCCCTTGGTGAAAATCAATGTCAATTTGGAATGCTCTGTCACCTGTTGTGTATGTCCAGCAAATAGATTTAGTTTTGTTTTAACAGCATTTTTTCAATCTATATCCATTTTATTATTCTATCATTGGCAGTTCCTATTGCCAGTTGGTGATCTGCCAGTGTTGTAGTCCAGGATGAATTCCTTTTCAGGTCTCTAATAAAGTTTTCCTATAGTTTTGACAACTTCTAAGATAAACACATAATTACTTTGGATAATAGATGATTGCAGACATTTTCAATATTAGCGTGTGTTAGATTTGTGTGTCTTATAATAAAGATTTTTCTTCTGGTAATTATGAGCCAAGTTCAGAAGAGGCCACTGAGCAATTTTTTCTAATACTCTCTTTAACAGCCATGAAACAGTTAGAGAGGATGCTACCCATTTAAAGAAAGTATTTTCTTCATTCTGGGATTTTTTTTTTTTTTACTGCTATTTTAGGATGAGAGCTGTAATTACTGCATGGCAGAGCAGCCTCAATGCATGTGTATGGGCACCCTTAAGGATTAACAGTCATAATTTCTATAAATCATAAAGAAGCGTTATCCATGTGAGTTTCAGTGAGAACAGATGTCTTTCCTATTCAATGGACATAAGGTCTGTGATATTTGTCTATGGAATATGAAAAAGAATCAGCTATCATGTCTGGTTAATAGAAAAAAAAGCAAGCCTATATACTTTTAAACATGACTTGTTTTACTTGTCACTTGGTTTTAAGTCATTTAAATCATAAAAATGAGGGTAATATGTATACAGTACATGTGTTATAATATCTTCATTTCTGGTTTTCTGTGAAAACAAGAAACTCCAGCTGTGGTTGCAGTCCAATTCTGAAATGAGTAGCTAGTGTTTACCAGACACTGGAAAGCAAGTATCTGGATGTTTCAAGCATCATGTAGATCTACCTCTCATAATCCATGCTCAGTCTGGCACAGTAAATTTACCTAGCTATTCAGTGCAAGTTCAGGGGGTCTTATTTTAGTGCCAGTGTATCACGTTACATTTTATATTGCAAATAAAACCAAGTAATTTGCGATGAGGTTGGACATGGCAGTAAATATGGAAACAGTACAAGGAGGCTCTTCTCACATTTCTTCAATAAGAAGTTGCATGCTGAATTTTCATCAGCCTGTTTGGAAACATGCTATGAAGTTTCACATGATAAATATACTGTTCTTGACCTGGCGCAGTACTACTGTGAGAAGGCAGTTTCCTATATTCAATGATTTCTTTTTATGAAATGGCATGTATCAGATTCTGCTTACTGCTAAGAGAGGCATGAAGCAAATTGTCTGCAGCAGCTGTGTTTATTTTTGTTATCCTTGTTTAAAATGTGTATTCCCACGCAACAGGTGCTTAAAAAACACTGAAGCAAAGAACGCCTCGAGCAATTTAAAGAGGCTATGTTCATAGGAGATGTACAAGTTTGACACATTAATATGTTTTTCTTAATTGAAAAAAAATGTGTTACAAAACCTTTTTTTATTTTTTCTTGGAAAAAAGTCTGTCATTTGGGATATTTTGGATTATTCTTGAAGATCTAAAACTCACAGCCTGAGTCTGCAGCATTAAAGATGCTACGCTATGTTGATTTGATTTTCACCAAGGAGAGCTAGGATTCCTCCATGCTATCTGAAAATAGAATTAAACGGCACATCCCACAAGCTTGGGTAACAACCTTATGTAGTGAGGTAGTTATCCACGTTAATCTGAAGTCAAGCAGAATGCAGGACAAAGTGGCATCTTAGAAACTAACTCATTTGGAAAGGCATAGGCATTCAGAGGTGACAGCCTATTTCACAGCAGCTGGCAAAGTAGGCTGTTGCCTACAAAAACCTTTCTGAATGAGTTGGGTCCCCTTTACATGTTAGCTGGTTAATTGTACAGTCATCTTGAGACCAGTTACATGTGCATAAAAATCTCCAATCAGCTATAACATTAGACCTCAAAAATGTGTATTATATAGCTGGTTGCTATCAAGTTTTGATCTGCAGCATCCCCCCCTGCAACTGGGAGCTCTGTCAACTGATGGGGCTCCCAGCCACAAGGGTATGTCATGCCCACCTGGGGCTGGGAGTCCTAGCAGCTGCCAACACTAAGTCCTGGCAGCACCCCACAGCTACTGGTACCAAGAGTCCCACAGCATGCCTCCCACTGCTAGGACCCAGTTGGTAAGTCCAGTTGGTAGGTACCACTGCCAGGTCCAGTTGGACCCCAACTGGGTCCTGGCAGTGGGAATGGGCACCGTTGTGGTCTCCCAGCCTTGGGAGTGTGTGAAGTAGACAGATCTTGGCAGCTGCATTTTGCAGCCCCAGGGATACATTGGGTGTCCCCACTGCTAGGGAGCCCTTGAGTTGAAGGAGCTCCCAGCCATGGGAACTTACTCATTGCTGGTGCTGTGGGAGCCCAGTATCAGTCTCTCCCTGTACCAGTAATAATGTGCAATGGGATCTAATGTGTGATCCCACAATTGTACATGTGGCATGGCAGGAGGCACAATTGTGTGGATTGTGAATTAGATCCCATTGCATCCCATTAGATCCTATATGCCCCACCTTTACCTGGACATCTAGAGGGGCTCTTAGCTGCTAAAGTGCCACCCCACCAATCCTTCTATATAAAACGAGTATCTACATTTTGTTGCTAATCCTGCTCATCTGAGATAGAAACCCCCACATTTTGGGATACAGCCAATTACTAACCATCTGAATAAAAACTCCTGTATGGCCAGACCTATGGAGAAAAAAAGGCAGGAAACCAGGCTGTCCCATTAAAAATTTAAGATGTGAACTGGACAACCCTATTCAGTTAGCTACACCTGCTGAGCATAGTGCTCAGGTGGGAGACTTCTCAGCAGTTGGTACTTGCTAGAGAGGGAATCAGAAAGGGAAGAAAGAAGCCCAGCAGGCTAGGAACTGTTTTCATACCTTGTCCTGTGAGAGGACCCTGGCTTGGGTTGTGTTGGCTGTAAAGCTAACTGTAGGAGCAAGCAGAAGTCCTGCTGTTACAGCTTGTTTGCAGAAAATGGGGACTGAAGACTGGGTTCAGAGAGACTGAGAGGAGCTTCCCTAGCACCCTGCTGCAGAGAAGCTGCCCAGTAAACAGGAAGGTAAGAATAATTAATGAGATAAAATACTTTCTAGAAGAAATGAGGCAGGATGCAAAGAGCAGCTCTGGCAAATGGGCATCAGCTACTTTACACAGAATCCTCCAGTTAGTACCTAAATGTGTGCAGGGAGAGAGCAGAGAGAGGAAACTTGGTAGTCATGATCAACCCCAGATAAGAGGTTATCAAACCCTTGAGGGCCTACTCATTGGGTGCTGCCTCCGGGAAGGGAGAGGTGTTGGAATGTGGCCCAGAGATAGACAGTCATTACTGGAGAACCAGGTTAAAGAGCTGGTCTTGATAACAATCTTCCAGAAGTGGAAAATAAATTGGTAATGTGGGAATAGATGCTGAGACAGGTTCATTGCAGCTCCACATGGCTCCTATAGGTGAAGAAGAATCTTGACAGAAGGTTAACAACCAATTGATGATGATGGAAAAAATTTGCTTTTTTCTTCAAAGAGTCCGGTGATGCTTTCTGGATGTAATGTGTCAATTCTTATGTTACTATACATTCTGAAAGATCCAAAATTTAGTTCTTTCTGTATTTTATAATCACAATTTTACTCCTTTTGTCTACCTCCTCTGTCCTTCCTTCTTATGCTATTGCTTTAATTTAAACGGAAAACTCTTTAGTGGTGATCTGGGTTCTATACAGCACCTGCTCTAATGGGACTTTGTTTTTAGTGGGCCTCTGCTATATGAATCATATCTAATACATTTTTGGAACATTAATAGACTATGGACTTTACAAAAGTGACCATAATCCTAGTGTTTGATTATAAGTAATACTAGCTCTTTTACATTTTCAGACTTAATTATTAGTAAATTAGGCTTGAAATGAGGTATGCATAGATGGCCCTCATTTAAAAGAATGCAAGTACCACTTCAATAGAGAAATGGAACTGCAGAAGTGAAAGTGATGTAGTCAGCATTTATTCACAGAAAAGAATTAAAGACTAAAACATGGAGACAGCTTTACCCTTAATCCCACAGTAGCTGAGGTGAATTGTGTAATAGGGAGGGGTTAAATGTTTCTTTCTTTCCTTCTGTTTGACTACAGATAGGAAGTGTAATTATAGGTGAGGACAGTAGCCCAAAGAAGTGTAGTGTACTGATATTTTATTATGTAAATGATGGACACACATTTTTATTAGAAGTCTTGTCTGTGCTCTAATATACTTCTAACATAAAATTTTAAGTACTGCTGAGAGCCCCCACACAAAAATATTCTAGAAATATGGAAGAATTTTCCATGAACTGATATGAATGGTTGCAGGGTTTATTATTATTAATTTTAAAGGACTAAGTATTATTAATATCTAATACACCTATGTCAAATGTGAACTTTCTGTTGTCTCCAGCATGAGTTTTATTGGTCAGCTGATTTAGACATAGTGATAATACGCCATACTTTTCTGGAGTTCTGGGGAGTAAATCACTATTCAACATATGTTCAGAGTGTTTCTTTATAAACTGGTGCCTTCCTTACTTTTGAAATATGGCATAATCATGACACTAGCTTATCTAAGCGTTGCTGAATCCCGCAATACCTTTTAACTTCTTTCCATTTATGTACCTATTTTGAACTTTTTACTGAGACTTTTTTTGGTTTGTTTCTTTGCCCTCAGAGGAGGTCATAAAATGAATTTTGAAGTAGAAAACAGATTCATTATCTGTTATCAGCATTTATAGAGAACTTGATAAAGTCTATTTTGAACATGCTATGAATTAGACTTTTTTTAACATACGTATATAGATTAAATCACTTTTAAGTCTTAACCTAATGCTGACTAGTCAAAGGAAACACTGGTTGAAGATCACTGGGAGCTATACAAAGCTTCAATTTAATGTAAATGTCATTACTGTCATTACACTACAACTTTGGAAGACATTGGTTAAAAATAACTGCCTAAAGGCCAGGGATTCTGTAGTTTCTGAAGAGGTGTCTTGTGCGTTGCAAAAGTTATCAGATCCAGGTCCAAAGAAGATAAGTGAAGGTGTTCCAGATTTTGGTTGTTTTTTTTGTTTTGTTTTGTTTTTACAGAAAATATCAACATGTCAAAATGGAAGCTTTTAGTGGCACGTATACTGCTTTCTGCAATGCTGCAAATTCTGCTCCAAATAAGAGAGAGAGAAGCTGTCTTTCCCAGCTCAGATTAGCTATTACTTGGTATTTAGACCACTTACCTGGGAAGGGGCCCTGGGTTAGATCCAAGCCTTGGGGCTTTTTACAAGCTGGATTTGGCATACAGCATGGGGCAGTAGCCACTGTGGTAGTAGTGTGGCGAGCAGCCACAGGCCAGGTACAACCCATGCTTGCCCTCTGTGCCTGATGGCCGTGTCCACTGGTATCCCAAGAACCTGGGTTCTATGGCAGGCCATTCCCTGCACTAGTCAAACCTCCCAGTTTCAGGATGAAATAATTCCGTGATCCACAAATTTGATATTCATATTGTAGTCAACAGGATATTGGCTGTGGTGGGATCTGTAACCCTCTCTCTCTCTGGTCATTGTAGATGCTCACAGTTTCTTTCCAATGTTTAACAGAGTATCTCTTTTGAAATATCAGACTTTTGCAGGACAGGAAAAATACTTTCTCGCCAAGCTTGAGTCATGAGCACACATTACTGACCCCTAAATCCAGAGGTAATTGAAGCCTCTTGATGACCATGGATTGGGAAAGCAGGATATCTCTTTGTGTAATATGACTCTAACTTTTTGGGTCTTTGTAGATCCAATTTTTTAGGCAACTGGAACGTGTCATGTTCATCAGTTTACCTTGTTCAAGTAGAAGGCAGCTTAGTAGTGCACTAGTAAAAATACCCCAGTCTTGTTGCAATAAACATGGGGGAAGAGTACTAATATGGTTTAGTCTGGAGATAATGATGACAAGGATGTCTCTGATGAGATTTCCGTTTAGTGGGGAAGGCTGTAATTGAATGATCAATCACATTTGGAGGAAGGTGTTTCTGGCCATGGCATTGCTGAATAACTGCAATCTGAGGATGTAAGCAGTAATGAATCTAGTTAGGCCCTACATTTGTAAGCCCCTTCAATAAGAGACTGACAAAAACATTTAATTGACATAGCAGTTAAAGACCTTGACAAAACTTTAAGTAGCTCCCTCTGTCAGTCAGAATTACCTTCACTTTATCTGATTTGAATTCCTGCCAAACATCTTTCATGCATGTTTCAACCTCTACCAGACATCCTGAGAGTAAGGAGACAACTTTTTGTGGCTCTATAGAAAAGCAAGACCTCGATGTGAGCCACAAGGCTATTGAAGGGATTGTACCCCCAAATCTCTCTCTCTCTCTTCCTCCCTCACCCCCGCAGCAGGTATTAAAAACATTAAAAACATAATAGGTGTAGCAAGCAAACTTGCTGTGACTCAAGAACTGAAATTTCTCCAAAAAAAGAGAGACTATTATCTAGTTTACTCCAAAAAACTGTAATCAGAACAGCTCTGGTTGATCAATCCACAAGTGATTTCCCTTAGTTAAGGTAATATTGTCTCATGATGAGTGGCATCACAGGCTACTGTGAGGGCTTTTCATCTCCAATGAGAGCAACTACTGTGACCTGATGTCCACCAATTTGTTTGGCATTGTACATGCGGAAGAAAATAATTAAATCTCTGTAGGACCAGAGATCTTCTATAGGGTTCATTAAGAAACTTGGTATTGAAAGTAATAAAATTAATACACTTCAAGACTTAAGTCCACCTTTTAAAAATTATAAATATATAGGATCAGTATAAGCATAGGTTCACAAACATTGTCTTAGACTCCAGTCTTCCTTTACGGTACTGATTTGTAAGCTCTCCATGGTGACCTCATACCATATAGATTTGCATTGTATCCTTTGAGGGAGAGAGGACAGAAACATAATTATATAATTATCATTAAATGAAATCTTCATAACGTTCTCTACTGTAATTAGGTAGCTTCATTTTATTTAATTCATAGACTCAGTGCAGGGTCTGGGGTTTTTGTTTGTATAATGTCTAGCACAATGAGACCATGGAGAGAAGGTAAGCAGTCCTCAGTGGTAAAAGAACAAGTTAGGGACTATTTAGAAAATCTGGACATGCAGAAATCCACAGGACCAGATATAGTGCATCTGAGGGTGCTGAGGGAGTTGGCTAATGTGGTTGCAGAGCCACTGGCCATTATATTTGAAAACTCTTGGTGATTGGGGGAGGTCCTGGATGATTGAGAAAGAGATGGGCACTATATTTGCCCTAAGAAAGGGAAGAAGGAGGATCTTTAATAAGGAAGAAGGGAACTACAGACCAGTCAGGCTCACCTCGGTTCCTCAGAAAAATCTTGCAGCAGGTCCTCAAAGAATCCATTTTTAAGCACTTGGAAGAGAAGTAACTATCAGCATGGATTCACCTAGGGAGTCATGCCTGACTAACCTGGTTGCCTTCTATGATGAGATGACTGGTTCTGTGGATACAGAGAAAGCAGTGGATGTGATGCACCTTGACTTTAGCAAGGATTTTGATATGGTCTCCCACATCATTCTTGCAGGCAAGCTGAGGAAGTCAGGTCATGTGAATAGACTGTAAGGTGGATAAAAAGCTATCTAGATTGTCAGGCTCAGTGGATAGTAATCAATGGTTCAATGTCTAGCTAGCAGCCAGTATAAAGTAGAGTGCCTCAGGGATCAGTTCTGGAGCCAGTTTTGTTCAATATCTTCATTAATGATCTGGAAGATGGGATGGATTGTACCCTCAACATGTTTCCAAATGACAACAAGCTGGGGGTTATAGTAGCAACAGTAGAGAGTAGGGCTAGGATTCAGAGTGACCTAGACAAATGGGAGGATTAGGTCAGAAGAAATCTCATGAGGTTCAACAAGGACAAATGCAAAGTCCTGGATATAGGACAAAACAATCCGATGCACAGTATGGGCTGGGGACTGAGTAGTTTTGCAGCAGCCCTGCAGAAAAGGACCTGGGAGTTACAGTAAACAATAAGATGGATATGAGCCAGCAGTATGCTCTTATTGCCAAGAAGGCTAACACCATACTGGGCAGCATTAGTAGCAGCATTGCCAGCAGATTGAGGGAAGTAATTATTCTGCTCTATTCAGCACTGGTAAGGCCACATCTCGAGTAGTGTGTCCAGTTTTGGGGCCCCCCACTGCAGAAAGGATGTGGACAAGTTGGAGAGAGTCCAACAGAGGGCAATGAAAATGGTTAGGGGTCTGGGTCACATGACTTCTGAGGAGAGGCTGAGGGAACTGAGTTTATTTAGTCTGCAAAAGAGAAGACTGAGACAGGATTTGATAGCTGCCTTCAACTACCTGAATGGTGGTTCCAAAGAGGATGGAACTAGACTGTTCCCAGTGGTAGCAGATGACAGAGCAAGAAACAACGGTCTCAAGTTGCAGCAAGGGAGGCTTAGGTTGCGTATTAGGAAAAACTTTACTCACTAGGAAAATGGTGAAGCAGTAGAGCAGGTTATCTTGAGAGATGGTGGAATCGCTGTTCCCTGGATTGGCCAAATCCAAATCCAAAGCAAATACTAGCCGCTTCATGCAGGCCTACTAATAAATCTATTGATGTAGATTCAATAAAAAGTAGGATAAAGAAGATTAGAATTATGTAGTGAAGTTTTTGTTGAAACTGATGAATAATCCCGTAAAGTGTCTTTGTATTTAGGTTGTGTGAGATTAACTACCATGATAAACAATAAGGCACAGCCTTTAGGAATGGAGTAATAAATTAAATTTTACTATGGATTACTCATACATTTCCTTGTGAGTTTGTGAGCACTTAATGAACACAGCATGTTCTCATAAGATGTACTTGTCTTTAAATCCGCAACTTCCTATAATAAAGCCATTGAAAATTTAAAAACAGACAAACAAATGAAATCTTTCACTTTTGTTATTTCAGGTAAGGAGTTTAGCTGTTCTTTTAGTTTATATAACACTTAGAGGGTTTGTTTGTTTTTTAAAAAAGTGAGAAACTGTCTAACATCTGCCAGTAGCCTAACATAACATCCTTCAGTTCATTGCATCTGCCCAGGGAAAATGTAGGTCATCGAGGTAGCATCATCTTACACATATTTCTGGATCTGGACAATAGAGATTTTCTGGTTTGCTTCACTTGAAACTCAGGATTATACCCTAGTATCCCTCTTTTCTTCCATGATTGATTTTGCTCATTGCTATGTGTTTTATTGGATTCCTTCTATTATGTCAGATGTGGGTTTTTAGCTATTTTATAAATACAGGTATTGTAGTATACTTGGAGTCTGTTAATTGTTTTCCTGTTGCCCTTTTTAAAATAATAGAATCATCGAAAATTAGGGTTAGGAGAGACCTCAGGAAGTCCAACCCCCTGTTTAAAGAAGGACCATCCTTAACTAGATCATCCCAGCTAAGGCTTTGTCTAGCTGTGTCTTAAAAACCTCCAAGAATGGAGACTTCAACAACCACTCTGGGAAACCTGTTCCAGTGCTTTTTACTACCCTCCTAGTGAGAAAGTTCTTCCTAATATCTAACCAAAACTTCCCTTGGTGCAATTTGAGATCATTGCTCCTTGTTCTGTCATCTGCCGTCACTGAGAACAGTTTAGGTCCATCCTCTGTGAAACTACTGTTCAGGACAAGGGACAGATGTTATATATAAAGAGGAATTAGAAAGAGTTATAATTCTATTTCAGTGATTCTCAACCAGGGTGCTGTGGCATCCTAGGGTGCCTTGAGACTCTTGTGCTGCACCTTTACAAGAGTCTTATAATGTTACCTCTGGTACATGTGCAAACACAAATCACAAGATAAATCCAGAGATTTCCAGTAAGAATTCACAGTGTTAAAAACAGTCTGACCTGTTGTGCTCTTTCTGAGTTCTCTGCAATAGAAAAAAAAATGTGTTATTGTTTTTCTGTAGTCAAAAAATGAATGAAAACTAAGAGTTGGCAATTTAACTGATCTGAAACTGGTTTATTCAGTGCACATAAGCCAATTTCAAAATGGCCAAAACCTGTTTGAGATAAATTTGGTTGAATGTAGTATCAGACTTGACTGATTGTGCTCAAACCAGTTTATGCAATGTCTGCCCCAGACCCCTTCCTGGTTTAAGCTAAACCAGAGTCCCCCAGCATCCCAGCATGCTCTCTGGGCTGGGCGGTGCTCTTTACTCCAGAGCAGAGCTGGCCTTTCCCCCTGCTCTCTAGCCCAAGCAGGGACAGGATGTAGTGAGACACCAGCCAGCGTGGCCTTGTTAGGGCAAAGTACACAGGGAAAGGGTTAATTGTTCCCTCCTTCCCCACTGCATCTGGGGTCTGCCTGCCTGGCAGGGAGCAGAGGGAAGGGGGATGCAGCGGTGGCCTCTAGGGCTAGCAGACCCCGGCTGCAGGGCAGAAGAGACAGAGGGAGGACCTTAACCCTTCTCCCTGCCCCCTTCACCTTAACAGGGCCATGCCAGGATGGTTGTCCCATGGAGCAGAGAGCGGGGCTCTATTCCATGCTGGGGGTGGGACTCTTATCCCTTCTCCTCCTTCATTATTGACTCCAAGATGAACATGGGCCAACAATGCGAGGTCACGGTTGGCAGGGCTAACCAGACCTTGTCGTGCATCCACAGGTGTATCTCAAGTTGGGCCAAGGAGGTGATCCTCCCCCTCTGTGTGACACTGGTCAGGCCACAGCTGGAGTATTGTGTCCAGTTCTGTGCGCCCCATTTCAGAAGGGATGTGGACAACATTGAGAGGGTCCAGAGGAGGGCCACCCGCACGATCTGGGGACAACAGGACATACCCTACAGTGAGAGACTGCGTCACCTGAACCGTTTCAGCCTTCACAGAAGGCTGAGGGGGGACCTGGTGACCATCTATAAACTCACTAGCGGGGACCAGAAGGGTTTGGGAGAGACCTTGTTTCCCCTAGCGCCCCCTGGCATAACAAGGAATAATGGCCACAAGTTGTTGGAGAGTAAGAACTACTTCACGGTCAGGGCAGCTAGGAACTGGAACCAACTTCCAAGGGAAGTGGTGCTGCCTCCTACCCTGGGGGTCTTCAAGAAGAGGCTTGATGCCTACCTGGCTGGAGTCATTTGAGCCCAGTTTTTCTCCTGCCCAGGCAGGGGGTCGGACTTGAAGATCTACAAGGTCCCTTCCGACCCAACTTCTGTGACTCCTCCGGGGGGGGGCTCTGTGTAGAACCAGAGGGGGACTTCTCCTCTTCCCCCTGCCCCTGCCCCTGCCTCTACCCTGCCACTGTGATGTGGGAAGGAGGCTCTATGAGATGCTGCCCAGCCCTGGCAGGGGATTGTTCCCCCTGCTCCTCCCCTGCCACTGCAGGGTGGGGACTGGGGGCTGTATTCATGGCTGCCTAGCCCCAGAGGCAAACTCCCCGCCCCCTCCACCCATGAGGCAGGGAGGGGGGCTCTGTCCTATTCTGGGGGGTACTCTTCCTCCTCTCCCCATGCCCCCACCATGTGGTGGAGAGGGGGCGCTCTGTGCAGCACTGCCCTGCTCAATCTGGTGCAGCTGGAGGGTGGGGAGCTGCTGTAATTGAGCTGCAGCTGCATGGGCCAGCCTCGCTCGGTTCTGGCTGAGGCAGCCGCATGGTGGGGCCAAGTCAGGTTGTGGGGATGGGGCGACCCCTGGCAGCTGCAGCTCGGAGATAGGGATGCTGAACCAAGTCAGCAGCACAGCCTGGCCCGACCCAGTGTACACGGCCCGTGGCTGGTTGGCTAGCAGCCTACGCAGGCCGATCTAGAGGTGCTGGCAGGCCCACAGCTTGGGAGCTGCTCAATGCAAGGGCTCACTGAGGACCCATAAGCCCCCATGGCACCTCCAAGCTGGCCTGGGTAGGCTGCTGCCCGTGCTTACCTGGCTGGGTTTTGCTGTGCTGCTGATAGGGCTCTGCATCCCTGTCACTGAGCTGCAGCTGCCAGGGGTGCCCTGGCCCTGGCTTGACCCAGACCCACTGTGCAGCTGCTCTAACCAGGGCTGACCGACACTGGCTCAGGCCATGAGGGCAGAGCCACCCCCTGCAGCTATGGCTTAGTTACTCAAATCCTTCTTGTTACCCTTTACATCCCTTACTAGCTGCAATTCCAGTTGAGCTTTGGCTTTCCTGCCTTCATCCCTGAACAATACTCTTATATTCCTGCCAAGTTGTTTGTCCAAGTTTCCTCTTATAAGCTTCCTTTCTGTGATTTAGTTTACTGACAAGTTTCCTGCTAAGCCAAGCTGCTTTTCTGCTATACTTGCTAGTCTTCCCGCATATCGGGATAGTTTGTTCCTGTGCCTTCAGTAAGGTCCTATCTCTTACATAGTGAAATTCAGTAAAGGAGTGGGGGGAGGCAGGAAACCTATCTTTTTCTTTTTCATACCCATTCATCCTTATGCCTGTTTTTTATAAGCTAACTGATTTTTTAGAAATTAGATACTCCTAGTATTCTTCAAGGGACCAATTGTATTACTTAATGGAGCCATTAATAATCATAGCACAAAAGTGGTGGTGTGATAAGGACACATTTGTTTAACACAAAGTTGGGAGATGTTGTCAATACAGAGGAAGAAAAATTGGATCAAATCAGGGACTGGAGAAATAAAAATTAAATGCCATGGCATAATGTAAGAACAGGATCATAGACCAATAGGAATTTCTACTATAAACTGGGAACTCTTCATCTGGAAACAGTCAAAGGGGCAAAAGACCTATGTGTTTAATAGCCCATCATAGGTTGACTGTAAGTCACCAAAGTAATGCAGCTGTGAACATGTAACCCTGGCATATATTGGGCAAGATAATTGCAGTAGAAGTGGGTGTACTCTGTAATACTGTGTAAATGTATGATGAATTCATGCTGGAATAGCTGAGTATGAAGGCCAATAGATTCTCCATTTCCCTGATTATCCTATCTCACTATAAGTGACTGTAAGACCTTGGTGTATTTAACTTGGCAAAACAGACCTGAGAGGGGATGTGAGTGCTGTCTCTAATGTGGAGTTGGAGGGGAGAATGAAAATGCCATAAACGGAAGAGCTGCTTATTTTTAAAAAATGTTCACACAAGAACAAACTGGGTAAAAACTGGCCCTAAATAAAATTAGGGTAGAAATTAGAAAATTTCTAATCATCAGATAAGTAGGGTTCTGGAACAGCCTTTCAGTAAAGTACAAGTAATGGGGGCAAAAAAACAAAGCAAAACCCTGCCTATTTTTAAAATGGTGTTTGATAAATGTCTGAGCGGACAAATGCCTGATTATATGATGGGATTGTTTGTGATAAGCAGGGACTGGACTGACTCAGTGGATCTCCTGAAACCATGGGCTACATGTCTCTTAAACAGAAAGAAATAAAATTATTCTTTGATGATTAAACTGAAGTTGTCTCTTTATACAAATAAAAACATTATTAGGATGTCAGCTTCTTATTGTAGCAGTCCTTCCCATTGCCTTTTATTATTTTCTTTTGGTTTTGTGAGGTCTGTTAATCAGACAGTTCATAAGAGTATATACGGGTGACCTTATAACCTTTGAATTTGAGTACTTAATATAAGTAAATCTTAAATAGTCAAAAGAAAAATGCACTTTAAATATTACAGACATCTTTTTATCTTTGTCCCAAAGAAAGAAGAGGATTATTATGAGAACAAATTGTTCCCTTATGCACAAAGGTATCTGAATCGATCTCTAGTTCTAACCTGAAACCTTTCTGTCATGTTTCTAAGCAAGGGATTTAAGAGACTTAGAATGACAGGTTTAATTTAATGTTATGACAGAGATCAGCTTCTAGAAAATGGAGCCCGTTTCTTATGAGCCCATGGTTTTTCTTTTTTTCCCGCCCCTCTTGCTGCCTCTGAGTCTGTCTGTTCTTTAAGATTGAACATATCAGTTCTGTGACTACTAGTTAAAAATCTCATTCCAGCATGCTGAGGGTCAAAACTGTGAGAAGTGACAACTGTGCTTTGTATTTCTAAAATAAAGTATTATTACTATTAATATATGATGTTACTTTTATCAGATTATCAGGACAGAAAGGATCTTCTGTGATAACCTACGGGTCCTGAGACAGAGTTTGCATCCTAGGCAGCAGACTTATACCTGCTAGGGTTTGTACCCTGGAGCACAGGAATGGAGGCAGGTGGGGGCTTAAGGCTCCAGGTGTCTAGATTAAAGCAGAGCAGTGCAAGGACAGGACGCTCCTCTGAAGGGTGGTCACTACCAGCAGACATTTTAACTTTCCCTTGGTCCTGTCATTGCTACAGGTTTATATGGCAAGAATGATGCAGTACCCTCAAGTTAGCAGAGGCTGCAGGGCTAGTATAGGGCAGCATCAACCATCAGGAGGGAAGGTGAAGCTGACAAAGCTACTTCTCCCCTGGTCTGCTCCACACAGCAGGAGCCTCAAGCCCTCTTGCCTTCATTCAAGCAGCCCCTTTTATGAAGTGCCAGAACTTTCTGGTAACACGTTTTCTTTCCCTTAAAAATGTCCACTTTATCAAAACTTTTCCAGGTCTGTATTAATGTTGCTAAGGATGGTCAAAACTACTGAGCCTTTCTCCAGTGGTTGACACTGTCAGGGATATAGTAGGCTTGTATTGAAGTTCCTCATCTGAACTGGGCAGAGCAAGATTTTTCTCCCAGATTTGGAAGTTTGGGCTCTAACCACTGGGCTGTTTCATAGATTGCAAAGGGCTGGAAGGGATCTCGGAAAATCATCGAGTTCAGCCCCCGCTGCCCCAAGCAGGAAAGACAACTGGGGTCAAGTGACCTTGTTGGCAAAGTCCAAGATTGGGATGGGGCAGGGTGGTGTTTGTTCTTTCACTCTAAAGGTTATCACTTTCATTCCAGTGCAAAATGAGAATTTTAAAACTTAAACTTTTTGAGGGATGAGAAGACCATTATTTGCCTTGTTCTACTTCAGTGTTCTTGACTGTGCAGCTGAAATTGTAGTGTCTCTAAGCAAGACACTACAAGGAGACTAAGATTCATGAAAGCCTGATATATGAACTACTGCAGATTAGGGGCTTCCTGGCTAGATACAGACATTCAAAAAGTCCAAGGTGGAATTGATCAAAGTTATACAGTTTTATGGAAGTGGTGTAGTTTAGAACAGTAGCAAAGAGAACACACATTCGCCTTTTGGTCAGGGGGAGGGCAAAGCTTAGCCTGGGTTCTGCCATTTTTAAACCAAGTCTGCGTGTTGAATTTCTGTTCTTCTATAGGTATAAACTGGTTTTTGATCACTTCTACCAGTAAAAGTGTAATGTCTGTACCTGGCACCTGAGGCCAGGATAGCTGTCTTCAGCTAGTAGTAATGTTGAAACAGGTGGTCTCAAAGGCTGAAGCCAGGGGTTTGGTAATGATAGGGGGGCTGAAACTTCCAGACAATAAAAAACACTGAGCATCATGTTAACAAACCCCCCCAACCCCCCCCAAACAAAACTAAATGAACCAAAAATGGAATCCACATAATATCAATAGTTACACTTATCTTTAGCATTTATGGTAGTTACTCTCCAGTGTAACTATCCCAAGCAGAAAATTGTTCTCAATCAGATAATAATTGAGCACAAGGAGAAAAACAAAGCTAACAAAATATTGTTATCTTACAAGTACATTCCACTATAATTCTTCTAAATAGTCTAGGTTTAATTTGTAATTTGTTTTACTTAATAAACCTATTTATGGTTAGGAATGTCTTTTCTGAATTAATGTTTTATCTTGGTTTAATTGTCATTCACTGCCTGTTGGCTTGTATTTATTTTAGTCTTCTGTTTCCTTAAGGTTGTTTGTTTCAGAGTTTTGCATTAAATATCTCTTTTATTTATAACAAACTATATGTGGCTTAGAAGAACAGTGTAAAGAGAAAAAGTAGCTGTATTTATGTAGCAATAAATAAATCCAGTTGTAATTTTTTTTTTAATACAAAGTATTGTAGAAATATTTCCTTTCACAGAGAAAATAATTTTTTGTTTTGTTTTGTTTTGTTTTTCCTTTAAACAGGAAAGCTTCTGAGAGCTAGGGTTGTCTGGTCACCAGACCTCGGTTGTCTGGTTTGGATCAAGAGAGAAAGGAGATGCTCGTAGTGAAGGACAGAAATCTTAGCTTCATTGAAGCTGATGACAAAGCTCTCAGAGACTTCAATAAAGACCGTTTTTCAGCCAAAGTTTCCACTCAAATGTTTATTTGGCAAAGTAGTATATTCCATTGTAAATATTCATAATGTTCAATAAATTATGACTTTCATTAATGAGGAGAAAAAGGACACAGAGTATGTTGCAGTTATGTAGTCTGACCAGCTGAATAAGCTAGAATCCTTAACTTAAAGAGTAGGGTTTTTTTTGTTATATTAATGTTAGTTATCACATTTCATTTTTCCTTATTTATTAAAATTTGGTCCCAAAAATACCAATAATACTTTAAAAAAAAATGAAAATGCATGCCCTATATGTCTGTGTGCTCCTGACCCCACTATATGGTCTGCTGAGGTGAGGTGAGACATTATCTTAGGTCTGGAGCCAGAGCGTACCTGCTTAGACATAAGAGATGGTATCTATTGGAAACGTTTGGACAGAGAATAGTTTAGTAATTCATTGATCTTGAAACACTTTTTCCCAATATTTTAATACTATACTGTACTTCAGTCATTCATAAAACACTATCTTCTAAGGCAAATTTGAAGTTCCCAGTATTAGTACTTCCAAAACAGAGAACCTGTTAGTAAAAAATAGAAAATTTAGGCCTGCTCCTCATTTCCTCTCAGGTCATTTTGCCTGTCTAAACTGTCTTTTTTTCCTAGCCTATTTTTTTAGTTCTTCACCTTCTTAAAAGAAATCACATAAGAAGGAAAAAGCAACTGCATGAAATTATAGGGGGGAAAGGCTGATTTCCTTCACAGACTTAGAAGTAGGCAGGAATCTGCACTTTTATTTTGCTGGATTCCACAATTCATTTGAACTGATGATGCATGTCATTGATAGACTTTTAATTTCTCACAAGGCTTTCTTAAAGTGCTAACTCTGCAGTTTAATATTTTCTGCTTAGGACATGTCTTTTATGTGCTGGATATACAGCTGTATAGAAAGCTCTACCCATGTCATTTGTACTCATTTTGAATAAGATGTTTCATTATCATTGTCTCTCCAGATTTTTTTCACTGGTTTGCAACCTTACAAAAGTGTAGTGAGACAACATTAATGCCTGTCAGTGTACTAAGATTTGAAAATGCTGACATATCTAAATGTGTCTTATCTCTGTGGGAGAAATCACTATGAGAAACTCTTTGGACTGCGGGATTAATAGTTTCAGTTTTGCTCTGCCCTCAGCATGAGGGTAGATATTAATTCAATTTTTGTTGCTTTTTTATGCTAATTTATACACCAGAATTCTTTTTTTGAAATAGGAATAAAGAATTTAAGACTTGAAACATATTTGGGAATTTCATGACTTCCAGTTCTTTTGGATGTGCTAAATGGGGAAATGATACTATGTGGTTTGTTTGTTTGTTTTGCTGGTTTTTTGGTTTATTTTTTTCCTCCCCCTTTTTCCCCTACTAAAAGACATACACCTGGTTAATAATTAATTGTTAAGACTGAACAGTGTATGAAGAATCTGTTCCATTTTCTCGTGTTGGGAATTTGTAAGAGGTCTGTATGATCTTCATGATGCCAATAGAAGATGTAAACTGGTGTTTTCAACACTAAAACATAGTGTTTTTTAGAGATAAAACACTGTGACAAAGATCCGAACAAATGTAGTATGGTATATGTTGTGTCCACTTCCAGGAATGGAAAAAAAATGTTTGCTGTTTCTACCAAAGCCCCCATATTTTTAGTACTGACAATCCCATGCTCAGCCCTGGCTGCTGACCCATAAAAAGGGGTCATTACATATGTCCTATGTGCACTGTAAAAGTGGTCTTGGCTATGCTGTTATGGAGGATTAATTATTTTAGAGTAGGAGGATTAAAATTTTTAATATGAAAAAGGAAAAGGTCAAATGCATAAAATCTTAAAAGTGCAGGAAAGGAAGTTAGAATGGGCATGTAACGTATCTTCTAGGGTGATTTAAAATCATAATGCAGATTAAGGACACCTTAGCCCAAAATAATCCAAATACTTTTTTTTCCCCAGCCATGCCTCTTGGGGTGTTCTCTTATGCATGATTTTAAAACTGTATCTACATCAACATGAGACTCACGGAAGAGAGCGCTGTCTCCTGTTTGCAATAGGGAATGACTGAGAGTCGGGAGACCTGAATCCCATTCTGAACTTTCATAGATTAAATAGTCCTATGATATTGGGTAAACTCCCTGAAATTAAAATGACTGTGGCTGCCCAGATTGAACATAGGCAGAATTCAGTTCTATCCATATTTTTGAGTGTTCTATATGCAGAAAAGATAATTATCATTAATGAAATGCAGATTTCTTGATCTGATTTTAAAAATTGATTTAAAACCATAAAATCCTTGGGGCCATCCAATAACATAAGGTTCATGCTGGCAGAACTGCAGCATGGAAATTGAGTCCAAATTAGCCAAATACATGTCATAAAATATTATCATTGTCAGTAATGCTTAGTAAATCATGGCCGTGGGCAGAACAGACAACTTGACAGATCATTAGAATGACAGCAGTCAGCTAGAAGCTTTAATAGCTGAGATACTTGATGCTCTAGACAGCCAACCATAATGCAACCAAAGGACAATAAAGGGCTTATTGGAGGAAAAGTAATTTCTAATACCATCTGTTTAGAACAATGGTAATAATTACAATTCACAGTGAGTCACATGATGCACAGTTAGTTTTTTGAGGTCTTGGAAGTTTTAGAAAATTCACATATTATTGTAGCACATAAGATGCTGAGATACAGACCATGATGAGCCCATTGTACTGGTAACTGTAAAAACACAGAAGAAAATGATGATTTATTATCTGGGTTTACAACCTCAGCATAAAACAAGGGGTTAGTGTGTGTGTGTATGTGTGTATGTGTATGGGGTGGGTGTAAACTCATAGGACTGTACAAGGAAATAATGAGACGTTGTTGGTAGGTTATGGACACCAGCACACAAACTGTTGACTAATATGATAATGATAAGGCATAGCAAAAAAGCTTTTAGAGGTTTTCAAGGAAGAATGAGTTCATTTTGTTGACCTCCTCTATGGGGACCTCCTCTCTCATCTGAGGAGAATCATGAGAAAAAGCACAAAACCTGCTTGTTAAACCTTTCAAATAATAGAATCTGGCATTGTGAGCCAATGGGAGGGAATGCTGACTTCACTACACTCAGAGATAATTGGGATGGCAATAGGCCATGAAGGTCCCTGAAAGTGAAAGCACATAGCTTATGACTGATATGACAGACATGTTTAAAACCAGCTGCAAACTTCAAGAAGAAAGAAGGTTGTGGATGGGGAGGAATGTAAATGCGGTGATCCCATTCCTTGTGCTGCAGGGGTCTGTTAGTCATTTGTTGCACACCAAGCAGATAGCTTGTTGAGTGGGAAGTGGCTTTGTGTGATGGGCTGTGTCCTGGAAGAGAGAGCCTGGGGTCCTGGTCCCTGCTGTTACCCCCTCCCTTATCTGTCCATCTTATCCAGTGATTACTTAAGGCAAAACACAGAAACACCACTGAAAACAGTACTAGGAGCCAGAAAAACAGGCCCCTTATCGTCCAGGTCAGTGCCCATCTCCCTATGGTATGCTTGCCCTTGATCTCTCACATCTTCTCCTCTTGGCTGCTTGTTAGGACAGTTCAACAAGAGGAGTGCTGCTACAGCCTAACACATTTTTTTAAAGAAATATTTTGTGCATGTTACAGGTTTACACTTGGGTGCAGAAATAACACATGGGTATCTTTAGACCAAGTAGGATTTGGGTCGTAGGGGCCAAACTTCAAAAAGTGGTTGTAAGTCATTTTCCAAATTCATTGTTTCAAATGAGAGTTTTCAGTGTATAGAACAAAATAGTATTATCATGGAAATACAGCATTGATTACATTGGGCAAAATTCTGGTCTCAGTTGGTTTAGATTTCTATTGACATTGACTTCAAAGATATACATTTACCAAAATGGGAATATAGTGTATAAAACAATATTTGTTGCTATTTTAATTTTAGTGTTTCCTATGATATCATTTAAAGTAAGGGTGTAAAAATCATCTGGCCTGATGGCAGAGATGAGTGGTGTCAGATCAATCCACAGGCTATGTAAGGCTCCTTTTCCTCCTCCCCCCCATATACCTGATCTATCAACCCTTCCAGACAGACTGGGACCTGTGATGTATATAGTGTGGATTCCCTGAGTGGCCTGAACAGGCATCATGTGTAGCATGGTCTGGCTCGGGTGGCAGCTGTGCTGCATATGGTGACCTCCCCAGCTAGACTGCACTAAAGATGGCACCTGCTTCAGCTGGTCCAAGACCTGGGCTGTATGCAGAGCTCATAGGCACCGTGTGCAGTGCAGGTCCCAGACTGACTAGTGGAGGTACCACAAGTAGTGCAACTCTAGGGCTGCCAGGGTGGGTGCTGCCTGTGGTGCAGCCCAGCTGGGATGTATCAGAGGGGAGGGCCTCTGTGGGCCTGTTCTGGCCCATGAACCAGCCACACACCAAGGATGCCATACTTCATGTTGATCTGATCATACCTGGGGCAGAGCCAGTGGCTGGCTGGTGGAGTTCCATAGACTGGATCTGGCCCGTGGGCCATATGTTTAACATCCCTAATTTAAAGCCTCCAATACTCTTAAAAGAGTGATTTCCCTATTGTTTACTTCTATTGCAGAGGCAAACTTTCCCCATTATTAACATTTGATCAAGCTACTGTATAAGCACAAAGAGGACAAAACATTTGATTTTTGGTGAGAAGGTTAATGAGAAGTTTTCACTTGTCAATGTATGTGGATGTCATTTTGATGTTTTTCACTGACATTCCAGTCTCTTACCCAGGTGGATTTTAGTTCTCAAAGTTTGATGGGTTGTCTGTGAATGTTCCTGATAAAAGAAGAAAATTACCAATCTGTAGTAGCTGAGACCAGGTATTATCACAGATGTTCTGGAAAAAAAAAAGATCTTTGGTTCTGTTTCTTCCTCTCATAACACCTTTGTAATAGGAACATCCCCATAGAGGAGCCCAAACTAGAATTTTTCCCCTGCTCTCTCAAACTTTGCTTGTCTAAACAATGTGGAGCTATTTCTAGTTTCCAAGACTTTAATTGGAAATTAGAATACCAGTCACAGTTAAACCTATTTGTTCACAAATCAAAATTGGAAATATGCCCACACCCCCAAAACAAATGAATACAGATCCAATTACCCATGGTTTTATTTCTGCAAACAAGAAAAGAGCCTGAGACTTGAGCTCATGTAAAAGGTGGTTATGGATAGCTTTCCATTCCAAAAGGAAAGTGCTAGACATTAAATTGGTTTAAAATGACTGTTTAGAAATGTTAGACTTCAAGGAGTACTGGTATGGTCTGCAATTTAAAGGCACTACAATATAAAAAACAGATTTTTCTGTACTACATACTAGTCAGGGTGTATATAATGCAATTGTTTTCTGTAGAGAATTGCTGGAGAAATTGTAATAGGAAAAGGAATCTATATCATGCCACTTTAGTTTTGTCAGAGGGTGAAAGGATATTAGATAAATATTACAGAAACGGTAGGATTATTATTGGCAAACCCGGGCAAGAATGTTATCCCTGGGAAGTTTTATTTTGTCTAAACACTTGGAGAACTGAGACCAAAAGCAAGAAAAGTGCTAGTAGTTACAGCTCATTACTGGAAATTATGCAATATAGTTAAGGGCTTGGAGACCCCTCTTTTTTTTTTTTTCCTTCTTTTTCTTTCTTTCTTTCTTTCTTTTTAATAGTACCTTACAAACATTTGGAACATTATAATAATGGAAAAATTGCATGTTGTCTTTAAAGACCGAAACATGTCTTTGCAGTGTGGATGCCTTCAGGGTAACTGCACAGTCTTCCTAAAAGAATGCCTTGATTCCTGCCTCTTAAAGATTACAATGAAACCAGTATTATTCAGTTCTTCCCTAAATTGTCTTGCCATATGCTCCCTCATGAATATTAACATAAGCAGATAGATGGAGTAACTAGCTGCTGCCGAAAGACAGAAAGTAATAATTCTGAGCAATTGTGGCATAAAAGTGAAGTGAGTGGCTTCATATTGTGGAGAAAAATGTTTTACTAACTTGCTTGACTTATTGTTCTTTACTGACCTAATACAACTTATTAAAATTGTCAGAACATGAACTTATGTAATATCTTCAGCTTCTAAATTATTTTGGTTTTGAAAATACCACTCCCACCCCCCTCCCACCCTCCAATGTTTTCACTATCAGCTTTTCTGTAAAATTATTCTTTTTACTTCATAGCTTTGAGCCTAGGCTAATAGCAGTCATGGAGTACATGATAATCAGTCTGTGTCATTTCTCTGTCCCCTGAATTTTAGGGAGCAAAGCTCCATGAAAATCATAAATAATGCAATGATTGCAGTATTTGAGGTAGGAAAGTAAGAATTTAAGCAGAGACATGGTTGAGATTCAGATGACTGTTTGCAGTGTTACAGGAATGGCACTATGCTGACTTTTTAAAAAAGGGAGATACCTTGCATTTCAAGGAGGAGGAAGTAGTTTCAAACCAGCTGTTGGTCTTCATCATTATCTGTCTCCATTTGTGTTGTTGGGGAATTAGGTGTTATCAGTCACATCTGGCTCCTTCTGTTTGGATGATCTGTGCATGCATCTCTGATACCATCTCTGATTGCCATGCCCCTATTAAGTTTCTTATTCCAAGAACACGGCTGCAGGATTTGTTTCTTAGGAAAAAAAAAAGCTTGGTCAGGTTTACTGTCCAGAAACATGCTTAGACACTAGAATCCATGGCCAGCTGATACACTGTGCTAGGCAAGTGATTTGCAGCCATGGTTTGGGCATGAACATAACCCTTAAGACCACACAAAATATTCAGGGTTCCCAAGCCACTTTTGACTGGTGAATGAAAACAACTTAACATTTACAGCATATGTTTTTACCAAATACTAAAACAGCTTTATAGATTGGAATGGGGCTGGAAGGAACTTCGCAAGATCATCGGGTCCAGCCCCCTTGCATTAGGCAGGAAAGACAACTGGGGTCAGGTAACGCCAGCAAGGTGACTGTCCAGTCTCAGCTAAAGGTTTCCAGGGTAAGTGATTGCACCACCTCTGGAGAGAGTTTATGCCAGAGTCTGGACACCCTGACTGTGAAGGAGTTCTTTCTAGTGTTAAGCCTGAAATAGTCTTCCAGGAGTTTGTGGCCATTATTCCTGGTTTTCCCTAAGGGTGCCCTGGTGAACAGTTGTTCACCAAGCCCTTGATGTACACCTCTGATGTAGCAATAAGCTGCTACCAAGTCCCCTCTCAGCCTTCTCTTATTTAGGCTGAAGAAGCCAAAATCCCTCAGCCTTTCCTCATATGGCTTGTTGTGCA
The DNA here is from genome assembly GCF_001723895.1 of Crocodylus porosus. Classification (NCBI taxonomy): domain Eukaryota; kingdom Metazoa; phylum Chordata; order Crocodylia; family Crocodylidae; genus Crocodylus; species Crocodylus porosus. The sequence continues at coordinate 181,710,183 of NW_017728906.1, read as the reverse complement.
AGTCTCTGATCATACGAGTGGCTCTTCTCTGGACTCTCTTTTCCACATCCTTGTTGAAGTGCAGCACCCAGAACTGGATGCAGTACTCCAGCTGCGGTGCCACCAATACTATGTAAAGTAAAAGAATCACTTCCTTGGTTTTGCCGGAGATGCATCAATTAATACAGGCATACCTCGGAGATATTGCGGATTCGGTTCCAGACTACCGCAATAGAGCAAATATCGCAATAAAGCGAGTCACACGAATTTTTTGGTTTCCCAGTGCATATAAAAGTTATGTTTACACTATACTGTAGTCTATTAAGTGTGCAATAGCATTATGTCTAAAAAAAAGTGTACGTACCTTAATTAAAAAATACTTTATTGCTAAAAAATGCGAAGTGAGCAAATGCTGTTGGAAAAATGGCACCGATAGATTTGCTCGAGGCAGGGTTGCCACAAACCTTCAACTTGTAAAAAACCGCAATATCTGCAAAGCGCAATAAAACGAGGTATGCCTGTATATGTCAGAGTATTATTTGCCCTGCTAGCTACAGCATCACACTGACAACTCATGTTCATACTATGCCATAGTTTATTATTACCCCAGGTCCCTTTCAATTGCAATGCTAGTCAAATGGGTGCCACCAAACCTGTAAGTATGTCGGGGATTGTTCTTCCTCAAATGGAGCACTTTACACTTCTCAATGTTGAACTTCATCTGGTTCTGATCCATCCAACTGGGCAGTCTGTCAGCTTTAGGTGACACACCTACTTCTCACCAATTAGTGCAACTTTCCCACCAGTTACAGACACTTGTGGCCAGATCCTTCTGATCTTTGCTTTGGTATTCTGTACTGATCTCTTCAATTCATTTTCTTGGGCCCTGGAGAATCCTCTAAAACTACTGAGCTACCTTTCTAGTATTTCTGTGCAAACTATTTGTGATATGTCTGATTTTGTTCCAGGGAGGCCTTCTTTGGTTCATGCTGTTAGCTGGGCCTTTTGTGTGATTTGTTTATACACTGATCAATGGTTGCATTAATCTATACTCCCATGAGACCTTCACTGGCTATTCAAATAACACTATTGGAAGCTACCTTACTTGTTGAAACAGTAGGTGGAAGCATATTAGCAGCATAGCTAGGAGTGGATTGAGGCAAGGTCAGTGAGGGAAAAATTGCAGTTAGCTGAGAGAATATAATGGAATTAGTGATATTTGTACAAAAGTTAATATGCAGATATGGAGTTTTCAATAAACAGAAATAGAAGATAGAAAAAAGAAAACTGCTAAGGATGGGATTAGATGCATCATAAACCTGCTGACTGATATAGCTCTAAGGCTTTAAGAAATTTTAAGATTACAAATGGGTATCAGACTTGGTACGTATTCAGAGGAGTTAAGGGTATCCCCTTAATTTCTTGGAAAGTGTTCAGTAGCATCACACATAGGTGAAGATCTTTTGAGAAATCCTGGTGAAAACTAGAAGTTGATACATAATTTTATCTTGCTTTCATCTGAAAGATGTAGCAATATAAATGCTCCTGAATTGGTTCATTTTTTTTTAATATGAGTAGTATTTGCTGTAAATACACATTTTGGGCCTGATGGCTAGGCTGGCTGTACATATATTTGTGGGTGTGCACATTTGGATATCTACTGTATATTCGGAGTATTGCATTCACATGCAAAAAGTTGTTTTAACACAGGTCCATACTAAATAGGTGTCTTTCGTTATGTGTGCTCAAAAGCCTTTGTTTAGCATTTTCTTAAAAAATATGTCCTCCTAATGGCCATGGAAATGCAAACAAGAAAGATCAGGTCTGATTTCTTCAAGAAAATCAGCCCCCATCAAGGCAGACAGAATTAAATTCCCTGAAAAAACATCTTATTTCAGATAATACTGCAATAAATTGAACAATGCAAAGAGAGATTAGATCAAATTTCTCTCTGAAACGCTAATGGGTATTTTATTTATTTACAAATAGTGGTGAAGTAAATAGAGCTCAGGATAAATGCAGCTTATTGTGACTTTAAGCACATAATTCCAAAAAGGAAACAGATCATTTACAGGGTGACATCTAAACAAGTTTTTATTTTCTCATAAACCCAGCTACTGTACCATAACACTTTTCACGCTGTATACATTACATTGTTATAACAGAGCACTGACACCCACATGTATTAGCAGAGGTATAACAGTTTTATTAACAAAGTTAGATTGTAAGCAGACACTTTGCTTGTTAAAAGTGAGTTCCAACTTATTATCACTTTCTGTGAGAGGTTAACACCAAAACATCTGTTGAGCAGTCTCTAGGTGCCTAATTCAATCACAGAAATCTGAATTTTGTTGTAAAATTAATATTAGTCTGAAATGCTGTGCCAGAAAGTTGCAATGATTCATGATTATGAAACTAGTCTCCTCCCACCATACTAACAAATGCTCTTTTTAAATATTGGAAGAAAGAAGAAACAAGTTGGTTTGTTTTAAGTAAATATTTCTCTTTCATGCTAAATCAGTGGATATATAGTAGTAAAATATGTATATATGTTTTGGATTGAGGATGTGAACAATTAATGATAGCTTTATAGGCATGGTTCCTGTAGGCGTAGAAATCATTTGTCTTCCAGGTTTCAGATGAAAACAGTACTAGGAAAGATCAGGTAACGTTTCAAGAATACCTGCACTTTCCGTCTGCCTTCCATTACTCCACTCCAGAGGTCAATGGAAACAAAACATTCATTTTCTTCCGTGTGGTTTCCAAGTATCATATTTAAAGATTAAATGTTTCTCAGGAATTTTATTTCATTGTCTGTTCTGAAGTTCTAAAACAAGCACTGTTCATTGTGTACTAGACATCTGTTACATCTATCTATCCCATCTTTGAAACAGGCAGAAAGTAGGGCAAACTCTTCTCATACTTAGAGAGGAATGAACTTTCATAGGTAAAAACTTTACTTTGACAGATGCTATTTTAGGGCCTTGCTCTTCAAGCTGCTCAAATGTTGATTGGTGTTAGTGTTAGCTCGAGTTTGGAACATTTTCATCTTAAGGCTAAAAACCTTCTCTGACTGTCCCCCACCTGCATAGCTGTGACTTGCCACAAGAGGGATGGTGAGCAGAGTCCAGGCTGGGAACTACAGCTGTTAGTTGCCACTACAGGGCTGGTGAGCCAGGACAGGTTTCTATTACTGCTCGGGGGGGGAGAGAGGAGGGGAAGGGTGAGAGGTGCTTGCTGGAGTGGGGGTAGAAACATGAAGTTAGGAGATGAAGAGTTAATGGGAGCAGGGTGAATAATGAAATGGGAGGTGGAAAGTAAATAGTGGTGGGGGGAAAGTGGTGAAATGAAGCAAGTCAACAACTGAAGAATAAAATAAAAAGGTAAGAAAGAGAAAGGATTTAAAAAAATAATGAGGAAATGAATTAAAGCATGTCTCATATTTTAATGAATTGGGATTGGTGTGTGTGTGTGTGTGTGTGTTGGCGGGTGCTGATTGTGCTTCCCAGGGTGGCTGAGAGATGGGACTGGTAGCTTTTGGAAAGGAAGATGCAGGTCCTGGGGATCCAATCTGCCCCCTCTACCTTATTCTCCCCCACACTGCCTAAGACCCCACTCCCAAACCAACCCCTGTAACCTGACTAGCTGGCATGCGCTCTGCAGGCTGTTTGCGCAGCATTGTATTCCTTGGGGTGGCAGGGAAAGGAGTGGGTCTGATACCAGATCCTCAACCTGGGCAGTAGAGTTCAGGGGGTGGAAAGTCTGTCCACACAGAAAAGGAGGGTAGAGGAAGGGATGATACATCTTGGGATGTTGGAGGACCACAGTTTCAGTGGCTCATCTGTGGGGAGTAGCCACAGATTAATGGAACAGGAGCTGCGTAACACATCAGAGATAAACCTGCCCTGGAGTGACATAACTTTAAGCTGCCTCAAGTGTGCTTTAAAACTAGTTTCAGGTGTTATTTTGTGTATAGTGCAGGGGTTAAACACTCTAGGAGTCATCTGAAAATAATATGTAACAATGCCCTTAGTCTGACTCCAGACAAACAGGGCTAATTACATCTGTGCAATAGGTAAATTAATTGTAAGAGGCCAGAAGTTATTTTCCAGAACTCTCTAAGACTGGTACTAAAGGGCAAATGAACTTTTGAACTTACTGTTAAATGAGAGCAAGAAATAGGGGTGTTATTATAAGTTACCCTTAGGATATAGTAGGCATGTCCACATGAGATGCTACAGGGCAGCCATTACGGTGCATTTATTTAGTACTTGTATTAGCAAGTACTAAAAAAATGTGCAGTAACTGGTGTTAATGCACAGTATTGCTGGCAAACAACTTTTAGGTGACACTACTGCACAGTAACCTAATAATACTGTCCATGCTGTGACACACTATGGCCCACTGAGATCTCTTAATTTGGGAGTATCCACACATTAAAGCATGAAAAATACTGCTCAGCACCCTCTAGGCATCTCAAAGTTATGCTACTTTTGGTGAGGTGTATTTTTTGAGCTGTTACGCAGCTTATGTTACAGTCATATGTGACTATTACATGGAGATAAAACAGCCAATCTTGCAGCCTCTCAGAATGTGCCCTTCCCTTCCCCTACCTGTGGACAAACTCCACCCCCCCCCCCAAAACTGCAGCATGACCCCTGTGGACTTGTTTCTTCAAACCTTCCCAGATACAGAGACATCTTTCCTAATATGTTGGAACTTGCTTAATTGACAGCTTCTGTCATAGGCGACTTGTAGCGGGGTATGTGCCCACCCTCCGATTGGCTGCCAGCAGCTTCTATGGGCAGTCACCACTTGCCACCCCGATGCTGCCAGTGCTGCCACCCACAAATTGTGCCCCCCCCAGTCTTAGGGGCCACCAGTCATTCATGGCTTCTGTGAATCAATGAAGAATGGTTTTGTCTAGTTTTCTGGTATCACAGAACAGATAAACTTCTTGAATGTTCAGCCATTTCCCCAAAAGTATATAAAATGAGTCATCTCATACCTGCCCCAATCCTCCCCCACAAGCATCTTGTTTTAGGAAGGCCAAATGTAGAATAAAAAAAAATTCTCCACCCTTCCCCCCCACCAAATTTTTTCATGCCAGGGCACCAACTCATTTGGAGCTGAACCCTCTAGCTCCATGGGGCAGGGGCTGAGTCCCATAGTCAGTGTCACTCTCCTACACCTTGCTGTTCAGCCAACAACTACTGCCAATTTAGCTGTGGAATAACTGAACCTGTAGCTGTCAGCACTGCAGCAAGGGGCTAAGTGGTGATTCTGATGACAGGATTCTACATGGCTGGAAGGTTCAATTCTGACTCAGTGCCAAGAGCATAGCCCCAATGCTGCCATTCATCCAATTTTGATTTTTTTTTTGATGGGGAGCTATGTGTGGTATGCAAATACATAGATTCTCAGACTCTAATTTTGGGGAAAATATTTGTAAGATAAGCAGGATGGTTACCCACTGTGTGCTACAATCAAAGAGAAAAGGGAGAGGAAAGAAAACTTCAAAAAATATGTTTTTTACCTTGTTAGTTTTTTTTAATAGTAACAAAAAAGTACAAAGAGCCTTTCTGAACAGTCTTTGTCATTTTAAATAAAATTAAAGCTAAGTACAGACAGTCAAAAAGCACGAGGCTGAATTGATTCAGTCTTGGCAGGTTAGTTTAAGCTGCAAAGATTGAACAAGTAAGCAAATGAACAGACATCCACTTGTGATTCAGGATCTGCAGCCACATGCCTGCAGTGGCTCAAGCCAGATGCCAGCGGGTGCTAGAGCATGGCTTTCTGGCATGTAGCCAGCATGGGCTGTGTGTTGACTTCCTCTGCCTCCTGGCCCTGAAGTTTCTGGGATTTGCAGTCCACAATTAGAGCAGCAGGATTCTGCAGGGTTGCTCATGACTTTCTCTTCCTGCTCCCAGGTACCTCTGGGATTTGTCCACAGTCTCAGCCAACACTAAGTAAGCAGAGCAGGGCAGCTCTGTAGTCATGGGAAGGGAAATTTAACTCCCTCTCCTTGGCCCCTGATTCCAGCTGGGGTGTGCTTGGGGGTGGGGGTAAGGGGGAAGGCAGTGAGCCAGCCAGTGAGCCATCCCTTACTGCTCCAGCTAGGAACCAAAGGTACAGGGCCAGCCCTGCCCTCTGGAGCAGACAGCCCAACCCAACCCAGTGCTGCAAAATGCTGAGATGGTGGGGGACTGTGATTTTTAAGTTGAATCAGGAAAGGGTCTGGGACAAAAAATTCATAAACCAGTTTGACCCAAATCAGTAAAGTCGGATATTACATTCAACCAGGTTCTATCTTAAACCAGTTTTGGCCATTTTGAAACTGGTTTATGTGCATGGACAGAGCTTATATTCTGTTCCAGTTTTAAAACAGTTTCTGATCACTTAAACCAGTTTATGCGTAACTTCTGTCCCTAGCCTAAAGAGTGGCTCTGATGGTCCAGACTTGGTTGTGTGATGTTACTCAGTTGAGTCCATCCTGTAAGCAGCAACTGGAGGTTACACCAAGTTCTTTGGTTCAGTTTCATATTGCCTACCAAGCATGAAATGAAAAGATCCAGGTAGGTGCCTTTTTGGAAATGGTGCTAACAATGGAGTGGACTAAACACTACAGCTGAAAGGCATGGATACATCTCAGTTGAGGGTAGCAATTGGTGCAATGTGGGTTTTTCTATGCAACAGCAAAACAAGATATTTTTAGCAGCCATATAAACCAGCTTGGACTAATTCTTTCCCCCTTCAGTTCAGCAGTTTGCCCCTGGAGCTTTGAATAGCATGCTTTGAGAGAGCTAAAAACGAAACTTTATTTATTTATTTATTTATTTATTTTTGGCTATGGCAACCATCCAGCATGTAGTTACAAAACAGTACTTTGGTTCTAGACACTGAACATTTAAAAAAAATCCAAAAAATGTGCTTATAGTTTGTTCAAGGAAGTTCTAAAAGGAAGGAGTAGAAAGTTGTGTGTTAGAAAGATAGACATTTTTTTCTCTTTCCTTTTTTCGTAAGTGTTACACGGGTTATGTAGCTTTAAGCATAAAATGCATGCATACAATGAAAACAGATTAAGCCTTGATAGAGGGATAAAAGAACAAGAAATAAACAAAATTTAAGATCTAGGTAAAATAGTTATAAATAATATTAGAAAGGGGCTCATCCAATGCCTGCCACCCCCAAAAACCAAATGAACCAAATGAACCTAAACTGGAATAAACCAAAGTAAAGAGACTTCAAAATAAAAAAATAGTAGAAAGCATTTCAATATTTTAAAAAGTTAATCTCTGGAGTATGGTGAATTTTCCTCCCTTTGAGTAGTTTTGAAAAGACATAAATAAAAAACTAAAAGTTTAGCACAGTAAAACACCAAGTTTAAACTGGCAAAATAAAATAAAGATCTTAAGGATGCATATAGACAGTTTAAATCTGTGAAAAGCAAATTCAGATTTGCAAAAACAGGAAACACTCACCAAGTTCTTTGCTTGGGCTTCTAAATATAGTTAAGGCAAATGGAATGGAAGTTATGTAATTTTATGTAAAGTTATTATTAATAGTTATGGTTAGTTATGGTTTTCTAAAGCAATTAATATAGTCCCAGAATAATCCAAGTCAAATCTTTTTAAATTTAATAACTTGCCATTCTCTTCAGAATCAATTCACCTTACCAAATGAGTAATACTTTGCAATGGTTTGCAAGCTCAACTCAAACATGGCTTTGTATTACTCAGTGCTTTGAATATGATTGGCTAAGCATTCTAGTATGTGCTTTCAAAATTATTTTGAGCACAGCTTTCTTCAGTTTCTTCATTATTTGTAGTACCTGAATCATGAGTCCAGGCAAGTGTCCCCTCCCCCTGCCCCAGATCCAGGAACAGCAGCCATGGCTGCCGCTGTCAAGATTTCAATGGAGGGACAAAACCAAATGGATGAAGTGAAGACTAGCTTCAAGTGGATTCATGATGCTAACCAGACCTCTGGGGGCAGAAGCACAACCATTGTCTTCCAGGACGAGGTGATGTGCATCCTTGAATGGATAGGGTTGTTGCTACTCAGCACACCTATACCACTGGGGAAAAGCTGCAGCTGATGGCCGGAGACCCCCAGTAGCAGGGATTGCAGGGGAGCCCCAGAATGACAAGAGGAGAGGGTGCACAGGTGCAGCTCCTGAGGGACACGTAGGAACCAGGACTTGTGTTGCAGCTAGAGCCAGACCTCAGCTCCCCCAACTTCTTCCTAAGTGGTAGAGCCATAGGCACTGAAAGCCAGGACCCAAGAGGCAGTTTCAACAGCAGAGTGATTGACATGCTAGAATGTAGACCCCAATGTTGTGCTGTCCACTCCTCTGAAACACATTGATCCTTCTGAATCTGGGGAAAGCTACCTGCCCAGAGACAACATTGTCTGTGTCAGGGCTAAGGGTGTTCCAGTCTGTCTTTCCTCTGACAGCTCCTCAGAGGTCCTGGCACTGATCAAGAGACCACCCAGCATTCCTCCTGGTCCCAGTGTAAGAACTCAAGAGCACCCACCCCTCTTCCCAGTTCCCCTGAAGGGGTCAAATAGTGCACACTCTCACTTCTGGGATGGTAGGGACTTTAACAGTTTGATATATTTCAGAAAGCCACAATGTCTCTTGTTTCTAGGAAGAAGAGGGGTGAAATCATGGACTTAGTGACCCTGGTGGCTGGGTTCTCCAGGGGTCAGATGTCAAGATTGGGACTGGGGCACCCAGGACCCAAGGACCCAGGCTCACTCTGGACATTGCAATCATGCCTTGTTTAGACACTTTTCCTGCATGTATGCCAGTCCCCAAGCAGTACTGGATCAGCCTTAGTATGGTGATGGACCACTGTGGTCAAGGTCATGACTCTTATCCCACAGTCTCACCATGCCAGACTGGATGGGACAGAGCCTGGACCCTAATCTTATACCCTACCATGGTAGGGCATAGAGAGGGATGTGTCTGGGCTCTGGGAGTCTAGTCTTGGTGTCAGGGAATGCTGTAGCCACAGTGTGAGAGGTTATGGGTCAACCTACCAAAATTCTCAGGGCACAAGGCATCCCTACACCTGAGCATGGCAAGTACTCCAAAGTTATGTCAAGGTGTACACTCAAAGCCCTCCAGGGTGTCTTGAGGTAGTCAAAGGCAGATTTAAGTCATGCAGTACCTGTTGACGCAGGAGTCGAGTGCTCTTTTCTGCTGCCAGGTGCCCTGTGAGCCAGTGGAAAGGGTAGGCCAGGTCCCTTACGACGTATGAGTTGATGACTATCAGCCTCAATGCTGGGTGCCCTAGAAGTGTAGTATTTATTCTCCATTATATAGGAAGGCCCTGGCATCATGGGCACTGGCTATCCAGCTAGCAAATGTGGATGAAGTGACCACAGTGGTTGACCACAACCTGCAGCACAACAGAAAATATACTTCACCTTAATTAACTCCCTGGTACACTGGAGTTGGTAGAGGATGTGGCAGTTGGTATCAGGCTGCCGTCTTGAATCTAGGGCTCTGGCCTGCCTCGCACAGCTGTTCATCTTGGTCTGCCACCTTCTCAAGAGAATACCGGAGCATACAGAGGTGGGCCTAGATGGGCCTAGCCACATGCCCACTCCCTGCCACTGGAGTAGCCCTCCTAGGTCAGCTGACCCTTCACCCCTGCCAGGATAAACCCCTGCCCAGAAGAGGAAGCATCTGAACAACAAGGTCCAACTCTGTATCTACACTACTGTACGCTTGACTTGTGCTGCTACTGACATCCTGACAGAATCTCTGGAGACTTTGCTTGCCCACAGACCCTGAGTTTGGCCTAACCCTTTGGATACTTGACCTGATCCTGGTTTCATTTCCTGAATACCTGACCTGGCTGGCCTCTTGACCTTGTGCTCTGCCTGACCCTCTGGATCTTGGACTCAGTTACCCAGGTGAATCTCCTGGCTTCTGGCTTATCCATGCTCTGGTTCAGCATATACCTCCCAGACCTCAGCTGCTTCTCCTGACCCTGAGGTGACATCCAGACCTGGCCATCTATGGCCTGGTATGACAGTCAGTGCCATTGGCTGTCCCCGTGTACTTGGGGAATCTCGTGCAATGGAAGCTGGAAATGACCACCTGAAGGTTGATAAGATGGACAGGACAGTTTGCCAACATGTCCCGAATTACCCTATGTGCCTCCTGGACTGCTGCTCTGGACATGGACTTGTTCATGGTTGGCGATGGAGCAGAGGCTGTTGGGTGATGAAGTTCCAGATTATGATGGTAACATGCTTCTCTTGATCAGGAGTTGGCTTATGCTGATGTTCTACTGCTGAACTTAGGGGGCCAGCTGGGTGACAATGTCTATGAAAGTAACCTGGCAACTGCTAAAGTTTAGTAGCCACTGCCTGTTGCCCCATGTGTGCAGGACAATGCATTCCCACTAGTTGTTGCTGGCCTTGCAGCCTTCACACCACTGCTCAACAGTCTGGCAATGTTCCCAAAGCATCCTGTAGTCAATGATCTTTGCTTTATCAACCAAGTGGAAGTAGTTGACTGAGTACAGTAAGTGGTCGCATGTAGGATACTAGGTGCCTGGATCCTACTCATGATTCTCCCGAGTCATCTGCATATGAGTATATGTAATGTCTCACAGCCTCCAGCAAAAGTCATGCAGGACAAGGAGGACATGCTGCTGCTCGTGGGTCCGTCAGCTTGTACGTGAGGGGTACATATCCCTGGTGGGTGGGAGAAAAGAAACTGACATGCTTGCAGCTAGCACAAGAAGGGCCGCACTCAAGGTCTCTCTCTGGGAATCTCAGAACAGGGAGGGAGGGAGGAGTTACAGTTGTTCCTTTTGGAGTCGGGGGTTCCCGGTTGTGGCCAGCCAGTCAGTTGGCTGCTCTTAGCTATCTCTGGCAGCCAGTTGTACCCACAGGACATGCTGAGATGCATGTACAGAGGCACCCTTTCTGTGGGCTCTTGTAAGTGTCCGTGCCTCCCCCAAACACTTACATATCAATACGTGTTTAGGCCACTCAAACTAAACCACCCAACTTAGACTGGTTCATTTGGCTGCTTCTATGCACCCTTAGCCATTGCTGAGGATTTCAGTTTTGTAGATGTGTAAAATGATTTCATAACTACATACTTAAAAAAAACAAAACAAATAACTTTAAATTATGAATAGAACAATACATGCCATTTCCTGAATGACATCTCAGTTATTTGGACAGTTGTAGATTGGAAACTTCTGCTCCTTTTTTTTTGGGTTGAGATGGACCGAATGGGGACATTCAGGCAAATTTTAAATGTATTAAATGCAGAACTTTTATTAAGTCTTGTGTGATGGGATAATTCATTTTTAACTGGCTTGTGGACCCTCTTACCACAGGCAGTTGTTTGAAACTGAATTTAGAAAAAATATTTAAAAAGGATAATAGGGCTAGTTGTTTATATGGATATTTACATTAGGCATAACTAACTAGATCACCCATCCCCTCCCTGAGATTTCTCCCCTTAAAAAAAACAAACCTCAAAACCCCACAAACATACCTACTTTCATAATGTGAACTCAATATTGTATGAGATTCCATAGAATTGGAAGGGACTCATGGGTCATTGAGTCTAACCCCTTGCGCAAATGCAAGATTTGCTATTCCTACACCAGTCTGTGGGACCATTTCAAAAAAGAAAAGATATACATGAATAAAATCAAAATACATGAACAGAAAAAGGGGAACTGGTATTCATTTCAAGATGGTAGGAATGCAAGTCACGAAATTGTTTTATTTGGGGTAATATTGGCATGAATGTAATGAGAGAGAAGTATTTAAAAGTTATGTCATATCAGTGAAGCAGGGAAAGTTGGTAAGGAGATTATGTAAGATTAATATAGGGCCAACTTTGGCCCAGGTCAGCATCTTAATATTACATTAGCAGTATAAGCTCTCTGTTAACCACATACGTGAGAAGGATATGAGAGCATGGTTCTTTCATTAAATACATGACTCCTCTCTCCTGGTAACCATGATTCCTGAGCCAGAACATTCCTATGTTTTGTTTTGTTTTGTTTTGTTTTTGGGGGGATCTAAGGAATATTGGAGCATATCCTCTTGATAGTCCCAATCTCTTGTGGTTCATGGCTTCTGGAATCTTGAATCCTCTTTAAGGAGGCTAAGATCCTCTATTTACTAAGTTTGTCATTTAGAATTAATGAAGGATTCATCACCTGAGGCAGTATTCTCCAACATGACATCCCTGTGAAATTATAAGGAGATGCTCTGTTTACTTTATGGCATACATTACCGTGAGCACACAAAGATCCCGCGGTGCTGCAGCACTATTTATTTGAATTGTGAGGTGATGCACTGAATTTGAAGCATTGGGCTAACTATTAGGCAGGAAAGCTGCATGACGCATTCACCGTGGTTCCAGGTGCTGTTAAATTCAACTTGACCTTTGTAGTTTAAGTAATTTCTAGTTCAGCCCCATAACAAAAGAGTGTCAAACTAAGAATGATGCAAATAAAAACCAGTAAGAGGCAACACACGGTATTCTAGTTAATTAAGCAAGATGCATTTTTAACATGTCTTGTAGACTGTTGTGGCTGCCTTTTGAGATGCTTATTGTTTATAATATTCTCTATTAGTGATTGTGGTTCAGTGAGGCTAAATAGCAATTAATATTTCCTTTTTTTCCTGAAAGATTAGTTTTGGAATTTGTGTGCCTTTGTAAAGAAAAAAGAAGGCACAATTTAAATAAATTGGGGCTCAAATTTGCTTTAAAATGCCCTTAATATAAATCTCTAATTTGCAAGCAAGTTCTGTCATATACAGCAGGATTTTGTTCACACTTCATTCAAATAAATATCGGGTTATAATCAGAAACAACTCTGATCAAGAGAAGAGTTTTCAAAATCCTGAACTTTCTGGAGGGCCTTGATCACATAAATTCAAAGCAATATGGATATGTTAGACCTTCTTTGGTGCTATCACTGCCCATTTCAGGCTTTAAGAAAAATACTGAAATCTGTAATAGACAGAAATTGGGGATGCATTCTTGGGGAGAGCTATAAACATAGTACTCACAGCTCTAATTTCCTGTTAAATACTGTGCAGCATTGGGAATGTCTCATGGGTTTTTTTCCCGCTCTCCTCATCTTTAGATGGATGTGGATTTACTATGTAAGACATATTTGTGGCCATGAATTGCATGAGGCCAAGAAGTAGTGCTCTCTTCAAGCGAGGGGTGTGAACATACCACTTCAGATTAACCTGGGAATGTAATAGAATTTCACTATCCTTTTCAGTTCCAACTAGGTTGCAAAGAGAGACTGAAGATTAAGTAGTCTTAGTCCTAAGTATACCTATTTGCATAAAACATTTAGTCACAATGGTAAATCCTTTGAACTTTACACCCTTTAGCTTAATTGGAAGAAGAAATTGCTCTAAAATGCACTAACATCCTTCAGATCTTGAGCTTAAAAGGTAAAGAAACTCTTCTTAGATTCAAAATAATGGTGACTAATACCACTAAGTCACTTATTAGCTAGAGTGGAAACAGTTGGGAGATTATGAAATAAATTGATAGTCTATTATTCAAAACTGAAGTTTATAGGAAATTCTGCAGCTTGACTGCAGATAATTTGTAAAGCTAGACATTTCAATCAAAAGCATGAGCTAAACCTTTGCAAAACTTCTGTAAATTAATACAAATACACTTGCCTAAACAATGCTTAAAATAAATAAATATTATTTTGCAAATATGTGTGATTTGTTCCACTCAGTCTGATACATGGAGTCACAAAGGGTGCCTGCACATGAGCGCGGAGGCTCCTCTAATGTGCTGTAATTACTGCCTGTCAGAGGAGACTGGATTAATTGAGACTGCTGGAGCATGGCAATTACTGGGCTCCAGCAGCCTCCTGCATCTTGTATATCAGCATCCTTGAGCTTGACAATGGTGGTGAGGGCACTTCCACCATTTTCAACTGTGGGGGCACTGATACACAAGATGCTGTGGTGCTTTCATTAGAGCAGCTCTTGGAGCCACTTTAAAGTGCCACCCCTCCTTCTCCTACCTCCAGAGCATATGTAAAGTGCCCAAGTATTTGAACTACTTGGTATCAGTATCAATAGAAAATCATAAAAGCCTTGTGTGTCACATAAAAAATTATTCCAGGTAATATATGGAAGAGGGACACTTTTGTTTTTCAGATTTAATACTTTTTATCCATTGAATCAGGCAGCAGAAACAAAACCTTAATCTTACTGGTTGTTAAACTAAGATATTTCAAGGTAATGAACCTAAAAAGAATTAGGCACCCAAGTATAGTTGATCTTCAGTAAAATTTGAACTTTGGAATCTCCATAGGCCTTTTTGAAAATCCAGTCCAACATCAATAATGCATATTCTGGTTCAAACAGCCAGTTAGATGAGAATAAGTTAGCACAGATATTTCAATACTGAAACAATAAATATATTAAGAGGGACAGAAATTGTAGCATTCGCTAGTCATAAAGGTTAACCCCCTAACTTTTTTTAAAAAATTAACAGCTTAGCTGACTTCTAAATGCAGATATACCTTTTACCATGATGCTGTGTCAGAATCTGCTAAGCAGTTCAAAAAGGGGTTGTAGCAATTCAATGCACTCTTTACACCCATGTTGAGAATTAAGTAGACTAAAAATTAATTGAATTTGGTCACGGATGTTCATTTTACCCTGAACAGTGACCAGTTATAGATACAATAATGGAAAAATGGGCTTTTGTGCCCAAATTTTACTTCATATTTGTGAATTCTTATCACCAGTGCTGGATTAGACCTGAGACCTACCTAATCTAGCATCCCCGATTCAATGCTTGGTGCCAAATACATCAGAGAAAGGTATGGAAACCCCATAGTGGACAGATGCAGCCTAATCTGTCCTGCATGTTAAAATTTATTCTGTTTCCAGATACCTGGAGTTCTGAAGTTTAATATCCCTTTCCAAGTGTGTTAGGGTTAATGATAACTCTAGCTGTTTTTCATATCCATATAATACTAATTCCCTTTTATAATCTCAAGAGCTTCTTGACCTTGGTAACCCCTTTACAATGTAAAGTTTCAGTATTTTATTAAGTGTTTCTTTTATTCTTTTTTTTTATTTCCCTTTAAATTTAATTTACTCTCCCCTCGTGTTCTTATTTTGACATGGAGAGAACAGAAATTCTATATCGTTCTTTGATTTTTATATAATCCTATTCTCATGACTATTTTTGTACTATAAACACTCTCCATTCCTTTAGGTTGGTCCTTCTTTCGAAGGCTTCCCCTGCCCTTGACCATTTTCATGACTCTTCTGAGTTCCCTTGTACAGTGTAATATCTTTCCTGAGATCTGATGATCAGTTCTGTATACAGCAGTCAAAGGAGGCCACATTACTAACAGCATAATGATCTTTCTCATAACTACTTTGCTCCTTGTATGGTCTAACAATCTGTTAGCTTGGTTGCAAGGAGCAGAGGTTTTCATTAGGCTGTCTACAGTAAAGACCAGATCCTTTTTCTTCAAACCATATTGTAGTGCATCTCCACTTTCAAAGGTATGCATTTTTAAGGAAACTCTTCTTGGTTTATAATATTTCCTTGAATCAATATATACCATTATCTCAATAGAGGCTACTATCATACTTAAGACATGCAGCCTCAAATTCCTGTCTGCTACAAAAAGCATTGGGAATGATGAAATTTCTACATACAAGTTTCAACATGTAGTGGCATGGATTTGGGAGTGAGGGGAAGTAGTAACTTAAAGTACCACACAGAGGAGGCTGGTAGGGCTGTGTGAAACACCGTCATTTCGTTTTGATGTCCTTTTTGATGTTTCAAAGGGACAGCGTTTTATGTCATTGTTTCATTTCATTTCAAAGCACTGTTCCATTTTGTTTCATCAACACTGTTTCGCTATTTCAACGTTTTGTCCATAGGCTATAATGGGGAATCCTAAAAATGCCTAGAACATTGTCATTTCTTGCCTAATTTGAATGAAAATTGCAGGTATGCTATCCCCCTCTGAGGGCCTAAAGCCTGTCAAGTTTTGAGTAGATAGGTGCAGAGATTTCTGGGGAACTGCATCTGAAACTCTTCAAAACACAACTCCTGACACTTGCCAGATGAGGCAGCCTCCTCTCATCTGGCGCACAGATCCGGGGGCCTGCACCCCCGGGAAGAGTCCAGTGCAGTCTGGCAGCCCTCCCAGGGGTGCGAGCCCCCAGATCTGTCCCCCATCTGAGAAGAGGCTGTCCTGCCACCTGGGACTGGCAATGGGCACAGGGTGTGCCCAGCACCTGAGAATATTGCTGCTGCTGCCTAACCCAGGCAGCAGTGGCAGCCTCCCCTCATCAGTCACACAGATCTCGGAGAGTCCAGCACAGCTCAGCAGCCCTCCCGGGGGCATGAGCCCCCAGATCGGCACCCCGGATAAGAGGAGGCTGCCCTGTCACTTGGGACAAGTGGCAGCAGCAATTTTTTCTGGTGCTAGGAGTAGCCTGCACCCAGCACAGGTCCCAGGTGACAGGGCAGCTTCCTCTCATCTGGGGCACACATCCAGGGGCTCACAACACTGAGACTCCTCCCAGGGGTGCGAGCTCCTAGATCTGCATGCTGGATGAGAGGAGGCAGCAATTTTCTCCAGTGCTGGGTACAACCCACACCCACCACCAGTCCCAGGTGACAGGGCAGCCTCTTCTCATCCAGGGCACAGGTCCAGTGGCTCGCACTCCTGGGAGGGCTTCTGGGCTGGACTGGACTCTTCCCAGGGGTGTGCTGGATGAGAGGATGGATGGATCTGTGTGCTGGATGAGAGGAGGCTGCCACTCCTGCCTGGGACCTGTGCTGAAGCCAAGTAAGCCTGGCTTCGAAACTCAAAATGTTTTGTAACTTGAAATGTTTCGACTGCTCTCATTTAGTTTTGAAGCTGTTTCAAATCCCTTTATTGTATTTCAGTTTAACTGTTTTGAGCTTGAAATGTGTCGAAACAGCTTTGAAATGAAACACCCAGCAAAATTTTGCATGGCCTTAGAGGCTATGGGGGAAAGTACTTTGTCTAAATCCTTAGCTTAGTATGTAAGAGGATATAACTGGGGGTATCATAGAGATTTAGAGAAAAAATGTACATTTGAGATATTTCATTAAGAAATTCATTCTAATAGATAATATTTTACAAGTGGTAGAAACCCCATTACTTAATACCTTTTTAAAACCAGGTTAGACAAAGCATTAAAAATCAAACTTTCTGATATTCTTCCGTTTCTGACTTACAATGTCATTTGAATTGTCTGCATAGGTAGAGGATACCAAGAAGAGTAGGTTTTCTAGGACTATCTTACATTTAGAGCAACTCTTCTGTATGAAGCCTGAAAGTGCAGAAGGTTGTGGAACTGGAAAATAATGAATGAATGAATATTTTTAGATCTAAAAATTGGCAGGGTTTTAACAGTCTGCCCTTTTCTTTCTCAACTAACTAAAGAACAAGGAACATTTGAACATCCTCTCTGGCAAGCTTGTCATCCTCTACAATTATGAAATGGCAGAAGAAAGAAACAGAGCCAACTGGGTTTTTAGTTAACATTACTAGCTTTGCATTGTATTGAAACAAAATGGGTGGATTACCATGCTACAGAGTTGGACAAAATTAAAAATAAAACAAATAGATTTTACCTTGTAGTTAGCAATCTAGTCTCCCCTTCCCCACAGTAAAAGAATAATGCTAACTCTGTGTATCCAATGTATATTAAGGACTAGAAAACCATTGTTGAGCTTTAAACCATGTTCTAAACACTGGATCCCCATCTTTTCCTGATAAACCCAAGCCATATCTTATTTCAGTCAGACTGATAACTCCAAAGGAACATTGTAAACAACCTCAGATGACTTGGGTGACTCAACTTGGGCTAGGTAAGGACATTACACTTTTACCAGTCTAAGTGATTCACAACCAGTCTAAACCACACCCCAAAACTTTCACAGATCTGAGTCAGCCCTGCCTCTTGCCAGCTGCCAGCCATAGGAGTCATCTGCGTCCTGGAACAAACCGTGTCATGGAGCACCCCATGATGTACACACAGACCTGGAACTGAGCCCAGGAAAACCCCTGCAAGTGGGCACTGCCCCATGGAGCCCGACAGGTGAGAGGAGAGCATTCCCCAGTCGTCTGCCATGTCATCTGTCAGCCACAGACATCATTCAGCTGCACACAGGCAGCTTGGGGGTGGGGGGAACACTTGCCTTTGCCCAGCAGCTCGGTTGGGCTCTGTAGGGCTGCGCCGCAACATGGGTGTTCCCCTGGGTTCAGCGTCAGGTTTGTGTGTACATCATCGGGGCAGCTTGTGATGGAGTTCATGCAAGGATACAGATGCCTACCTTCCCAGGTGAGAAGCTGTGCTTGGCAGTCTCTGGTAGCTTGGGGAGCCCATGAAGCCTGCTGGGAGGTATGCAGGAGTGCCCCCAACCTGCTGGCGTTGGGTACCCAGAGTGCCCCCCCCACCAAAGGGAGAATGTGCATTCTTTTCACTGTTGACCTATACCACTTACAGAAACTGCATAATGTAGATTGAGTCCACCTCGGGCTTTTTAGAATCTCTGTATTTAGCCTTAATTTACAAGGCAAAAATAATCCATGTACTGAAAGAGGGAGAAATCGTTGTCTTAATCTTCTGGAAAATAAAACAGTAGTGTTGCACTATTGGCATTATAGTTTACATACTCTGTAAAAAAGCATCCCTGATCTTAATTGATCATAAATTCTTCACACACGGTCCAAATGAAATGTAGCTACCTGCTGAAGTTGAAGACAGACAAACTGGAAAATCAGTATGCATTCCACCAAAAAAAAAAAAAGGTGGGGGAAGAAGGGTGAATAAGTATGTCGCCAGGCTACCCTTCTGATCTTCAAAGGTGAGAAGATCTTTTAAGGTCCAGGTAGAACATATGGATCCTTGAGCTTTAGCTTTAAAGGTGGGTTAACACTAAACTGCCTTGAACACAGTTTAATTACCAGGTGTAGATTAATGCATGGTGGCATTTGACTGTGTCTAGTTAGTATGGGGATTTGAAAAGTAACATTTAGACCTTTAAGCCTTCCATTAAGAATACCAGAGATGTCATAGTGGGTCAGTCCTAGTTCAATATTCTGTATCTCACAATGGCACAGAGCAAATGCTAAAGAGAAGTATATTTATGCAGGGACTATCCAGACTGAGCTATCCTCTTCCATCTTCTCTTACAGTTTCTAGTATGGTATTTTCTGATTTGCCAGGCTGTCTTATAATATGGTATATAGGGTATGACTCTGTGGATGTTCCAGGGCTAAAGCACTGACCAAAAAAATATCAGTGGGTGGTTAGCACCCATGAGCTATGGCCATTTTGTGCTTGCAGATATTCAAAGAAAAAGGATATGTTGAAAGAAAAAGAAGCAGCAGCAGAGCATTGCTTCAACCCGGCTCTGCAATGTCTGTAAAAATTGGGCATTTCAGAGAGACTTCTTGGTGTTTTTAACTAAAGCTTTTTCAATCAGCTATTAGATAAAAACACCAAAAAAGCCCCGCTAAAGCACCTGATCTGTACGGACACTGCAGAGCCAGGTTGAAGTAACATGCTGCCCTTTCTGGGCATGTGTGGGGTTCAGCATGGAAATGCACTGAGCTTAAAGTAAAGCAACAGGAGGTTTTTTGAGTTTTCTTTGTTTTTTGTCTGCAAGCACCCAACAATAAAAACCAAAATCAGTGCCTACAGGAGGTGTTCTGTATCTTTACTACTCGTCCCCCTCCCCAAATGACTTGAGGTGAAATTGTTCTGCGGTCAGATGATGCTGTCGTTCCATATTGTCATGTGTTACACTGGAGAACGCCATGGTAAGAATGGGTATGAAAATAATGTTGAATTAAACTGGAGGGGGAGGTAGTGATAATATTGTAATATACCCAGCTTTGAAGTAGTGTATTTGATTTTACTGATTGAAATGTTTGTGTAGAGCATTTTTAATAAACACTGATTTGTAGCGAAAACTGTTAGATGCGGCATTATCAAAACATTTTGGAAGTTGGTTTACCTTTTCCTATGAGTTCTGAAAACTCAGAAATCCAGTACAATATCATTACAGCCTTTTCTTTTGATTTTAATATTGAAACAGGTTTTTTTTCAAAGTAGTCTTGATTTAAATTGTGAAATAATTGAAATCCAAATAAAATATTATGTTTGACCCCACGTGATTCTTTGAAGTTCTTAAATTCCTCAAAAACTTAAATGTTTGTTTTGCCTAAAGCCCTAGAGTTGCCACTGAAGGTTGGTTCTTCCTCTTCAACACCTCCCACCCTCAATTAGTTTGTTTAGCTCTACTTTGCCAAGTACATTCAGTAGCAATGGTTGTGTATTTCAGCCCTCAAGCAGAATTTTTTTAGATGTAAGAGGAATATATCTGTCTTTATACTCTCAATCCTTTTTTGAGATTTCCTTTTCTAAGCTAACGCTGATTCTGAAAATCATGGCCCTAATGCTTGTGTAGGTCACTGTTTTGATTTCTTTAGAGGGAACTGAATGAAATACAATGTAGGCATGAAAGAAGTATGAATGAATAGAAGAAGCTTGATTACTATCAAACATGTCTTAGGTCCTGTCAAAACTCTTGTTCGTAATCTACTCTGCTACTTCTAATATTACATGCTGCCTTTCAAGAAAGCACATTATTCAAGCACTTTTTCATTAAAAATAGAGAAGTGATAAAAAAAAAAAAAGTGACATTTTGTAGACAAAAAATATTTACCATCTTGGCAGCTGACATTCTAACAATACAGGCAACATAATCACTGATCCTTAAATGCTAGGTGTGGAAGTACTTTGCTGTGAGTATTGTAGACTATAATATTTATATTGGTAGAAAATGAATAAAATACCCAAGTTTTTACAGGAACCATTAATTTCAGTAATTTCTAATACAGTTCTGAGAATTTCTATTTTTATTTTTAAAATGTTTTGAAACATTGACATCTATGGCTCTTCTTAAGAAAACAATGGACTCAATTACATACTATAGGAATAATTTTATCTACATGTGCTAGTGTCCATAAAAACCATCCTACCTCAACTTGATGTCACTTGTGTAATACTGGCAGGATCCCTTGATGGCATTTTTTACATATAAATCCATCTTTTTTTTCATATGTGATTTTAGAAATGTGGACATTAAAAGCATTTTTTTGTTATTGTCAGTAATGTACCCACATTAAAATTGCCCCCCAAAGCTGGCATTTACCAGTTTTTATTTATAAATCCATTATAATCAGCCCCAGGAAGATGCTTCAGGCAATATATACCCAATGTCTGGAGAACATTTCTCATGGCACTACAGTCTTTCAGCCTACAGAATCATGATTTATGCCACCTGACTCGAATAGTATTGCTGCAAGATGTACTGCACGTTAGCCAATATTTTCTAGCAAGTGAACAAACTTTGCTAGAAGATTTCATTTGCATATATTGTTCTGCATTAAGAGAATTCTTCTAACTTTTGTTTCATTGTATGGCAAAGTAACACCAGAAGAGACTATATAAAATTATGGTTGCAAGGTTCTGGGGGTTTTTTGTTTTTGCGTTTGTTTTTTAAGTCATGTTCATTGCCTCTGTTTTTAATATTGGAAGAACAGGCACGTTCTATGGTCGTCATTCTCAATAAAGCTTACGATCTTTTGTCTCCTTCAGCCTTCCGCCAGCTTTTTGTAATTTTGAAAAATCCTTAGGTCCTAAATAGTTCACCCTCCATTCTGCAGTGATAGTGTAACTTGCTTTTCCAAGAAACATAGGGTCATATCCTGTCTCGAGTTAACAGCTTTATAATCTCCTTGAGAGTGGTGAAGTTGATGTAGATGTTTCTGAGTTCAAAATATGGTCTGGCATATAAGAATACAGAATACAAATTTGAGGTTAAATTTGATCACACCATTCACAGGTTTTTTTTGCCTCTTTCTAAACATTTTACTTTGAAAAATCTGAATCCTTCCATGTTACGTTTTTGGGTTTTTTTTGTTTGTTTGCATGTGTTACTCCTCAGGTCATCTATATAGCCCTACCAGAAAAAACAACCTCCTTATAATGACCAGTACAAGGTGACTGAATCCTCACTGCCTTGTCCAAAGTAATTCAGAAAAGTTTATTCCTCTGCCCACTTCCCTCATCCTAGAGTTAGTTGACAACTTGGTATCCTAACGTATTTATGACTTCATAGGAGTAATTCTCAGTTATAGGTCAAAATATTAATCCATAATGAATGTCATGGCCCAATTCAAAATACTAAGGTAATTGTAACTTTTTACATATGTAGTTTGGGTGTACTTGGCTGTGTACCCTCTTCTCCAGTTGAAGAGAGCTGTTGGCAGAACAAGTGTGTAGTGGGGGAAAACTGCTGGCTGCATGCAACTTCCTTCCTTCCCCTATAGAGAGTCAAACTAGGACACTATATAACTTAACTATATACAAGTTAATTAATATTTACAAAACATTAAGAGATAAATATGCATATAAACACAAACCTATTTATACATTTACATATTCTATAAGACTATTACCGTATTCTCTCTATATACATATACACATCACTAAGGAAAACAGGTGAATCAAAGATAAATAGTAGAGTGAAGGAACCCACCCAGACCTCACTAAAAGTAACACACTCTAACTTCTATCATATTATAAATTTACAAATATAACAAGACACAAAATATAGTATACAATATTGAACTCCATTTGAATCAAACTTCACATAAACATTGAATACTCAAATACTAACACATACACTTCTATACCTCCATTTTAAACAAATACTCAGCTCCACAAGATTAAACTAATATTTCAGTATAAATGACAATCTTAAACTCTATCAATGCATAGCTACATAACTACAATCATACAGAATATAAGGCACAGCAACTTGAACTCAAGTTAACTTTACAAGGATACCAAGGCTCAGGCTGCTCTGGAGCCTTGGCTGCGTTCCTGTGGCTGCGAGGGGGAGGGGAGAAGCTCCTCTGGTGCCCTCTAGGCTTTCCCCCAGCCCAGCCAAAATGCATTCCTTAAAGCAAAACCTCCAACTTGGGGAGCCCTGTCCCTTTGGGTTTCCCCTCCAACAGTCAGACTCACTGGCCCAGGTGAGTTCCCCTCCCCTCCCGTGGGAGTCATTTTCCCTGGTAACTTGCAACTCCGGGGCCTCACTGGAGGGTCCTTGTCTCCTCCAGTGAGTTGCTGCCTCTTCCTGAGACTCCAACTGTCTCTGCCTCCCTCTAGGCCTGCTGGCCCTGTGCACCATGAGGTGTGCACCCAAGGACTTTACTCCTTTTCTTGGAGTTTGGACCCTGAGCTCCCTTGCAGTGTTCCAGGGTCTTGATTCCAACCAGAGCCCCCTGTGCAAGGCTTCCTCTTTAAATGCCTGACCTCATGCCAGGGAGGCTGTAGACCTGAGCTGTACTGCACCTTCCTGGCCTCGTGCCAGGGCTGGCAACCTGAGTCCTCTCATAGGGGTCCAAGGTCTTGGCTCATGCACCTCCTGTTCACTGACTGGCTTGGAGACGAACTACCCCATGAAGCTCCCAGGATCCTGGTCCTGCTTGGACCCACCAAGCAGCGGCTATGGACCGACTAGCTGGAGACCCAAGTCACTTCAAACAGCTCCCAGAGTCCCATCCTGTGCACCGCTTCTTGGTCCTCAGCGGCAGGGCTGGGATGCAGCCACTCACTTTTCCCCATTCAGCAATGGGAAGGAGTCTTTGGGCTCTTCTGCGGCTGCCACGTTTGCCCCACTGGGCTGCTCTCTCCAGCTCTTCTTCAGCCCTTTTTCCCTCTTCTCCATCCTGCACAGCTGTGTCTGCGTGCTGGGCACACTGTTCTTTTACAGCCTCCAGAGGCTCCACCCCCAGATTGCAGAGGGACCAATCAGGGTGAGGAGTACAGTCCTCACTCAGGTCCTGGCTCCTTGCCTCAACCAGGGGCAGGGGCAGGGCAGCCTCTTTCTAATCACCACCTGATTGGTGGAAATGCTCCACCAATGGCTCAAAGCCCTTTCAAGTCAGAAGCTGGGCTGCTACTGGCATGCCTATCACACTTGTGTCACTCTTCCATATTTTGATCCTCAGTTGTATAACCCTTAGGTAGTATGAGATAATGAATATAGCAGCTTCCCCATTTTTAAGTAAACATAAGCTTTCTCCCAGAAGTTTACAAATATTTTACCTCTTTCATTGTAGCTGAGGCTGTATTAACTTCAGTTTTTATTTTGAAAATTCTGTGGTCAAGTGTTTGAGAAAATATCTTTCATTGGCATCTGCCCCAGTCTCTGACAATTATACATGGTTAGTTGTGGCAACAGTGGATACTGTTATTGTAGATATTTGCCTGCTATCAATTTTTGCTCTTATCTGATCATCCACATTCAGGAGGAAATTTTAAATCCTACAGATGGATACACCCACTCAGAGCAAACCAAATACCTGAAACTTAATCTGTCCCACTAGAATCTCCACACATCTCACTGCACAGGAAAGATGCATTCAACTCATTTTCCTCTCTCCTCTTTCCAGGATTATTAAGCAATATTTTCATTTTAAGCTCTAATTTTCAGTGACTCATAACTTTCTATAAATTGCGATTTAGACTGCAAGGTTGCAAGTTCATTATTAGAGAGGTGATTCCTGCCCCCCCACCCCCCAACCTAGAATCATAGGGCAGCAGGGACCCCATAAGGTCATTGTGACAGGGTGCTTATTGCACCTGTCACTTTAAGAGGAGCAAAAGGTCCAGAAACAGCTCAGGCAGCAATTAAGGAAAACACCTGGCTGGGAGGGGGCTGGTCATATGGCATATGTAAGTTCAGGGCCTGAGGTAGGGGAGTAGCCTTATCCCGGCAGCTGATGGGGAAGGAGCTCCTAAGCAGGCTGCTGAAAAAGTGACTCTGGTTCACACCAAGTATGTCTGTGGGTATGCAGCCTTAGGGCTGATGGAGCAGCCAGCATGCAGCCTGTTTATTTGTATGTATCTTCCAGAGATTGTGGGCCCTGGGGTTCACCTAGTTAACTAATAGCTCCCACTGTGTGAGGCCAAAGTTTGAAAGATACAACTGATAATTTTTGTTTTGTTTTTTTTCTGGTGGAACAACTAAGGAAGAAAAGGGTAGGAGTGACATGGGGGTGAAAAGTTCAACATGTGAAAAGAAGTTTTCCAGAGGGGGACACCGAGCAGAGCCCCCTGGGCTGCACCCACCAGTCCTCAAAGGCATCCAAGGAGCCGGTGGATGCCACCCACTGCTGCTCTGCCTGGAAATGTGCACAGACAAGTGAGAAGAAAGTGGCCCTACAGTCTCCGGGCATCTTCGTGGCCAGAGCTTCCTTCCTGGTCAAGTACAGGGCCCGCTTGGCCAGGGCCACGAGGAGGATGACCAGGAGGTCCTGGGACTTGGTGGGACTATGGATGGGGTGAGCAAAAACAAAAAGGTGGGGGGGTGAAATTCAACCAGAACCTCAGGTGAAGGTGGAGGGGCTGCAGCCTGGTGCACTTGAGGCTGGCATGAAGCTTGAGGGCTACAGCCAGAGACTTCTGGGGCTGAAGAGCCCATGGTTTTCAGCTGGCCTAAGAGCAGGGACAAGGTCCAAGGTGAAGGACCAAAGGCCAGGAGAGCCACAAACAGAAACTGAGGGGACAGAGTGCCCATAGCTCAGGGAAAAAGGGCTGTTGTAAAGATGAAGAGAGACAGGAGCTCATGTCCCATATGGGTAGTCATTTTGATTTGATTAGTATGTATGACATCTTTGAGGCATGAATGTGGGTATTTGGGAGGACAGATAATTAGCCCTTAAGGCAAGGAGCAAAGATGCCTGTACTCATGCATGAGACCAGGCTTCAGGAGTCCTAGGGCAGCTCCTTTTTTCTAACAAATAAATATATCAAGGTGTGTCAGGAAAAGAGAAGGAAAAATTGCCCAAACAGAGTGAAGTTAAGCACTGAGCGGGCTCCAGGGGCATCATGGCAACCCCTTGACTGGGATCCTGTTACAGTCATCTAGTCTAACACCTATTCTAGGCAAGGTCATCCTTGTCCACTGTTTTCCCTGCAACCACAGAGCCAGGTTGGTCAGGCATGACTTGCCCTTGGTGAATCCATGCTGTTCCTGGTAATTTTCTTTTGTTCCAAGTGCTTAGAAAAAGATTATTGAGAACCTGCTTCATGATTTTTCCAGGTACTGAGGTGAGGCTGATTGGTCTGTAGTTCCCTGAACCTCCTTCTTCCCTCTCTGTAAAGATCAGCACTATATCTTCATGAGAAGCTCTTAATATGTAACTTAAATTTCCTTTGGTCAGTTACAGTTATTGTTGCTTGTCCTGTCTCCTATGGCTACAGAGATTAATGCTATATTCTATGTTCATCTTCCATGTACCTACCCTACAGGAATTTCAGGTGGTTGAAGGTTGTTATCAAATCTTGCCTTCCCCTCCCTCTGCCCCACCAGCCTTCTCTTCTCCAGACTTAATAGTCCTTTCAGCCTTTTTCTTATGTCACATTTTTTAGGCCCCTAAACTTTATTTATTTATTTATTTTTGCTCTCCAGAGGAGTATTATTTGTCCACATTTATCTTGAATTGTGAGATCTAAAACTGGACACAGTGCTCCAGGTGAGGCTTAACTAGTGCTAAAAATAGTGGTAGAATGTCTTCCGTTGATTTACAGGTGTTGTACGTACGTTATATAACCGAGCACACTATTGGCCTTTTTTCCAGTAGGAGCATATTGTTGGTTCACATTCAGCTATTGATCCACTGTTGCACCCTATTTCCAAGTCCTTTTCTGCAATATGGTAGCCTAAGCAGTCCTTTCCTAATCTGTAGTTGTGCATGTGATTGTTCTGTCCCAAGTGCAGAACTTTGCACTTGCCTTTACCTTATTTCAGACTGTTTCTCCAGTTTATCCAGGTTATTCTGAGTGCTAGCCCTACCGCCAAGGCAGCTGCACCCCACTTGGTTTTGTCAGCAGATTTGCTGAGTGTGTATGCCATCCCATCCTTCAAATGGTCAATGAAGATAGTAAACAGTAACAGGCCCAGGATAGACCGTTGACCCTCGAGGAACCTCACTTGATATCTCCCCGCAACTGGACATTGAGGTATTGATGACTGTTGAAGAATCATAATGATCCAATCCATTCAGATACTTGGTATTTTTCAAAGAGAGAATGAATTGTGGCCTAAATCACTAAGAATGTACTGAGATTAGACTTGTAGAGCTCAAGGCTGCATGATGCTGCTGAGCACTTCTTTGAAATGTGAATGAGGGTTCTTGGCAACACATTCAAGTCATCCAGGACCTTTGCTTTGCAACAGGGAAACTTGTGGAAAATGTACTTGACAACTTGGTAACTTGAAGAAAATACACTTTCCACAAGACCTACCTATAATATAGATATTAGCCTATATGTATTTTGGCCTGTCTTTCATTGACAGAGGTTAAGGACTGAAGGGTGTAGGGGAAGAAGTAGGGGAGAAAATGCAGTTCCATTTCCTGGAGTTGTTGCAGACCATGGAGAATTGTGAGAAGACATCCACACCTGTGTGTCACATAGCTCCTCTTAGAGGTAAATCCTCTGTAATAGGGAGCCATGGAGGAGCAGCAGCCAATCAATTTGCAATCTAATCCTTGCCATGGAGCACACAAGAGCTGTGTGAAATACTGCTACCGATTAGCTTTCGTAGGACACTGTCAGCTGCTACTACTACTAGTGCCTAGCCTGTACGGAGAACATTTCATGGCTTACTCCTGGAAGAAGCCATGTGTGTGAAATCTCTTGTATGCAGACTTGGCACAAGGGAAAGAATGTGGTGGGGGAAAAAAACACAAATCTATTCTGCTCCTTCTGATTAAATGGTATGTTTTCTGTAGCCTTTAATAGATGTTTCATCTTTTGTTATGATAAGGGGATTAAATCCTGAAGGTCAACATTAAAGTATGTTCTTATAACATTAAGGTTATTAAAGAAACTGAAGATAGGCAACTGATTTCCAGAAATCATGTTGTTTTCAATGAGAATTTAGATGTAATTTTGTTTTCCTTGCAATAAAAAAGAGAATCAGTAGTCATTTTGAATCCCTTATTCATATTAATTGTCACTACATCCTGAAGTGTCCAACTCCAATATGTAGCTCGTAAGAAGGAAATTCTGTGTATGTCTTGTACAGCATTGTTGAAACATCCTTTGATTTTTCTACAAACCTCTGACCCTTAAGTTCTGTGGTTTTCAAAAATTTTACTTTTCTGAAATGAGATGGTGAACTAAGAATGAGAAATTGATCTCAATTGTTAAGTCAAATCTTAAAATCAATTAATTTTTTTGGAGGGGAAATATTTTATACTCTCAATTACGAGTAACAGCATTCTGTTTCTGATGGCTACATTTCTTTTTTTCTTTCTTTTTAGTTGCAAATGATATTGCATTATGAGAGACCCCTTTCTGAAGGGATGCATTTAGGTCTCCATACTAATGTCACTGGGGACTAAGCAAAAAGTAAATTGAGGTAAAATTCAGTGCTCCAACTGGAACTGATAACAGCTATGGGCAAAATGGTCTTGCTGGTAGTTGGAGGCTCTTTACATCCTTCTTTTTCCCTGCAGACGGAGGAAAAACAGGTATATCTCCAAACTTGCAAACCTGCATTTTAATTTCTATACTGGGACTGGTTTACACACCTACAGGTTCACACATACACATACCAGTTCACACATACAGGTTCACCAAATTTAAGGCATTTTTTTGTTTAACTCATTTTGTTGAATTAGTGAGAACTGCTTTTTGGACACTCTTAAATGAGTTTAAATCCACCCTTACTGGATTAGCTCATGACAGTACATTTTCAAGCTAAACTACCATAAGCATTTTTAAACTATTCACAGGAGTTTGTATGAGTTTAAGTAAATTGGCTTAAGGACTGATTTTAGTTTACACCAGTTCAACTTCTTTGGATTGAGAATCATTAAGTTAGAAGTATTTAAGCTGGAATCCATCTGCTCCAGGGGAACTTCCACAAGCTCAATCAAAGCAATAACCAAAAGAAAAAAACTTTTTATTTTAGTAATATAAAATATGAGTTATTCAAAACAGATTTTTTTCCAAATCACTAAGTCAACCGACATTTACAAAAATTTACAGAAAATGTGCAATGTAGAAAGATGGTGGCAAATAACAATACTGTTGTAAGTCTTAATGATAAGTAAGGTTTACAACTGCCACACAGGTATCCAGAAGGTGATGCGCATGTCCATGAGCTGCCTTTAATTAAAATTGCTCCTGAAGGAAAATGCTGAGCAATATCATCCTTTCTCCTGTTTTAGCTGCTGTGGTTCCCCTGCTTCACCTGTGTCAGGTTTGACAGGAGTCTTATGTAGAGTTTAGATAATGATTTAGATAAAGACGATCCTGCCTCGGGCAGGAAGTTGGACTAGATGACCTCTGGAGGTCCCTTCCAACCCTACTTCTCTATGACTCTAACATAGTCTGCTTTTTAAACAATATCCAGCGCTAAATTGCTAAATTTACTTTTTTTTTTTTTTTGCAATGTTGCAATTTCCCAATGACCTAAAATGTCTAGTAGTGTTCTCTGGTACTTGACTTTCCAAATGAAGTGTGGGTTTAAGTCTGTTCGTTTATGGTGACAAAGTGTTTACTGTAGTTGTTTTTAGTCTTGTTTTTTTTTTCCCCTTCTCTTCTCACAACTAAGCCTTCCTGAATTGCTTACCACTTATCTGTTAACTTCATGGGCCAGATCACTAAGGCAGAACTGTGTAAACACTAGTATTCATCATTATCATCTTAGCCTTTCAACATACAGTACATTTTGGATATGGCGATATATGCATTAGAAGAGTAAAATATTTAGGTTGTTCACACATAAAATTAATTATTGTACATACATAATCCTAGTTTAACTGATTGTTGCTGCTATACCAGGTCTCTTTTCTGCCATAAGCAGACTGTATTGTTTTAAAGAAAGAGATTTATTTTTAATCTGCTTGTTTTCTTTATTTACTGGGCAATATAAAAGTCCTATGGAAGGCTTTGTTGACAAGAGTTCTAGACTATTAACTTTTTCAAGTTTTTTTTAATAATTTTTTTATACCTCTAAACCTAAGTTGACTACAGTAAATTGATATAGCTATCAATGAATCTGATCAGAATAACTTTGGAGCTATGTTCTGCTGAGAAAATATTCATCTATGTCAAAGCATTGTGTTGTTCTGAAATTTTAACACCAATGACTAGCCTCCTCCCACCCAAAAATGTCTTTTGTAAGAAAACACAGAAAAAATATCTAGCAAATCTGAACACTCTGGTCTTGGATGCATTTGAATCAGAACCTTTTGACTTTTTAAATTCTGAATTTAATCTTTAGGTTTTGGGTCAGTGAAATTATGAAACATTTATACTTTGCCAGAACTATATATTTAGTTTTCTTCATTAATGTAAGGAGAAAAACAGATATAGTAGTCTTGTACAAGAATGTAGTAATTTAAATCTGGGTAGTTAATCAGGAGGAACATCATGGTTACTTTGGTGTTGCTTATTGGCATAGATGCTTTTTTTTATAAAACTTTGAATCAGAATGATCAGCCCAACAAAAAAACCCCAAGAGAATAAAGGAGTCTTGAAAGCAGTCATTAGTATAAATAAGTCCTTTCGGGCTTTACTCACTGCCATAAAATACACCCTTTCCCCCTATAACATTTCTGCAATTATAACTAAAATGAGCCATCTTGGATATCCAAATTATGTTCACATATACATTTGGCAGTGCTCCATCAAGGGAGCTGCTGCTACTTTGCCTAACAGCAGGAACAACACAACTTTCTCTCCTTATTTGTTTGAATGACAGAGATAAAAACAACGTGGGCATGACTGATGCTATAAATGTTGTTCAAATCTAAAATTGTTGTTGGCAGCCATCACTGACACTGCTGTTCTTGAGTTGCCGTGTGTTTTAATACACAGTAGACTAGTGGTATTGCCTAAAGTGGCAGCAGCAAATGGTGTAATAGGTTTTTCTGTCTTGGGATTTTGATCATCTGGGTAAACCTGCAGAGATACGGATAGTAAGATTCAAAGAAAGGATCTGTGACAAACTCTCTTTTCATTCTTTTCCTGTTTGTGAATGTAGTCTTGAAGTGGGGGGAGGGATGGAAGGTGCTGAAGATTAGTTGCCTATTGTGTCATACGTTTTCTTTTATCTGATGAGGAAAGAATAGAGGACAGCCATTTTTCAATAAGTTTAAACAATGAGATGACAAAGGCTACTTCAGCTTTGTGGAATGCTTTCTTCTGCAAACTGCCCCATCCATGATTTAAAAGCAGCATCTAAAGGGAGAGGACTATGACTGGCCTGTTATAAGCACTATCTGGTATCAAGGCATTTTGTACTAGAAGAGAGAATATAAGATAGCAAAACATTCCCACAGCTTTATATCAACTTAACTGGCAATCTTCTAGCTGCTCAGCCTCTTATGACATAACATCTCTGGGGCGGAATGAAATGATCTTTCTTTTCTTTTCACCATAAACATTCAGGGGGACATAAGTACATAGAGATACATTCACAGAATTACTTATCTGAGTTTATGCAACCTGTTATTCTTGCAAGTAAGATAATGAAAACCTAAGAGTTTTCCTACCTTTCTATTCAAGTTCTTTATTATGTGTATTTCATAATGTGTTTATTATACTTTGTGGTCCGTATCATGTTTTTGTCCTTCATAACAGGGTTGTCAAACATATGGCCTGCAGGCCCTGTTGGCCAACATAGACATTTCCTTTGGCACGTGATACTTAGGGGCCTGTCAAAATTCAGGTCTACAGGGTCCCATTGGAGACCACTTTTGGTACCAGGGTGGCAAGTGATGGTTGTGCCAACAGGCTGCTATCTGTTCTGCTGCTACCAGAATCTGTATCTGACCCAAGACAGCCCTATAATCTGGATTTAGCTGGGTGTATGGGACAAATTAGACATCCCTGCTTTAGGATTTGGTGGTGGTGACGATCCCTCACAGTCAAGGATTATCAGTCCCACAGGTCAAGTAAAAGGTTGCAAATGTATCAGCTGATGGCTAAGAAGGCTGATCCTAGAGCTGGAGTAGGGTTTTTACTTGCCAGGATATAAAGGCCATTTTTGTGTTTTGACTGCAATTTTGTATGGGTGTTTGTGATTAGTTATTGTGATAGATGTTGGATTTAGTGGGAGAAGCCTGCACGTGACTTGTTTTATGTGCATCAGAAACTGCACAGATCTTGATGGAGGAGAAACCTGTGTCCAGTGGCAAGAAGATCCAAGATGACTGGGGTTATTCTTCTACTGCAGCCTTCATTTGCCTTTGCAGATGTTGAAAAATATGCCTCCTTCATCTGTCTGTTCCACCATTGAGGTCTTTATTATGTTAGTCTCCTCTTCATCTGATACGTCACCTTTGAATTTACTGCCATGGGTAACCATACCAGAAGTACAAAACTCCCAACAGTGTTGCTCTCAGGGTCATCAATGCATGCAAGCCTTTCTACCCCTTGAGGTGGCAGTCCATGGAGAGAATTAAGGATTAGCTAAATACATAAATTGTACCTGTTTAGTTCTAGTTTAGTTAAGTTGACCTTGAGCAATTTTCATTTGAGCCACATATATATTTACTCATATACAAGGTGAGGTTTTTTCCCCCCAGTCATGATTGGGGGGGAGCCCCTCTTCTTACAATCAAAAACAAGAAAACCTCATTAAATATACTGTCTGTTTATTATGTGCTCAGTAAAGGAAACCAACTAGGAAGTTAATTTAAAATGCAGGCAACACTGAGTATGAGTATAAAACACATGACCCATATTGGGCAAACATACTGATAGGACCTACCACAAAGAAAAGTTAGTGCAACCCATATGAATCAGACATTTGGTAATGCCTGTTGGCACTGTCTCCCTTAGCTCCAACTCTTTTTCTAGTTATGGTGAACCACTAGATTGAATACATTTTTACTTCCATTTACTTCCACAGCTGAGCTGTACCTTTTTTCCCCTTTCCAATATTTCTGTTTCTTCACCAGCTTTAAATGTCTGGCAAACATCACAAAATGGAGCCCCAAACCATTCAACCAGAATCTTTCTGTTTCTCGTTGCATATAATTAGTGTGGCCCCACTCCTTCATGAGGTAGAGCCAGATCAGGTTGCCCTGTGCCTCATTTGCATATAACTTTTTGGAGGATTTCAAGACTTGTGACAAGAACACCCAATTCCAGCCACGAGTGAGGGGGGTAATTAGCACACATACTGGGCAATGTTGAGCTGTAGGGTCACCATGGTTTGAAATGCTGTTGACTGCTGAGGCGAAGCCCAGTGAACTATACAGTAAATTATGAGCCTTTTGGCTAAAGTTATGTATATTTGGTATTAGTATCATGCATACTCCAGTTGGCTAAGATGAAGTACAGTTTTACCTGCCTGGGTCAAGGCCAGAAAGCCTGAGGAAGGGACTGGAAAGGATGGCGTGAATAGTATGAAGACAGATTACCTGGACAGAGTTCTTGCACAGAGAAGGAGAAGGGAAAAGGTTGAGAAAGGACCAAAGATGAAGGTTCCTAGTAAGTGTTCAGACTCTCTCTGAATACTGACCTGGACCTTCCAAGCTGGACATGATTTTACTGGATTTCAGCCAGCTAGTGCTGCAGAACGTCTTGAAGGTAAACCCTAGAGATCTGGTTGGGCTAGTGGCCTTGCCTGGAGGGCTAGACTGGGACTTTGTGTTCCAGGATCACTGGGGATTTAAGTTTTTCTGGGTGATGTACAAGAGGAAGAGAGAAGATCCAGGGTTTTACTTCTTTGACTTCGGAGAGGCAGAGGGTAAACAGGAGCATGTAGTGATGTTTTAAAGATGCTTAACCTGGCAGTAAAGGAAGAAGACATAAACAGCTGGCTCATCAAGTACTGTGAAGAGGTGGGTGAGATTGAAAAGATATGGACCCCAATGGCAGCTATACCGGGGCTTCGCCCTGCTGTGGGGGAAATACAGGAAGCCCTAGGAGAGTGAGACATCTCCCACCAGCAGTAAACCTAGGAGCAAATAGGAGGTTCATGTTTTACCATGGCCAGCCAAAGCTATGCAGGAAATATGGTGAAGAGGGGCACTTATTTTCCATCTGCTCCTACACCATATGTTCAATAGGTAGGAAGAAGGGCCACATGGCAAAGAATTGTAAGGAGAAAAAGCACTGCAGTCTCTGTGGGGAAGAAGGGCACATGTTCTGTTTCTGCCATCAGTCCTTTGCAAACAGAGCAAGGCAACAAGGAAAGGAGGAGAAGAAAGAGCAGGAGGAAAGGGAATGAGAGGCACTTGCAGAAGAGGCTGCAGAGCCTGAGGAGCATGTGAAAGTATCAGAAGAGCAGGATAAGAATCAGAAGGGGAGCAGGAAGATGAGAATCTAGACCCCCTCTCCCCCCCATGATGAGAGCTGGGCGAAAGAAGGAAACAAAATGCAGGCAAGGAAAAAGGAGGTGAAGACAGATGTTTGGAGGAAGGCAGAGGTCAGAGAAGGAGGAAAATGAGATGGAATGGCAAGAAATTAGAAGGAAGAGAAGGGAGGAGGAGAAACCAAGTGAGGGAGATAAAGGATAGAAGGGAAAGAAGCAGAGTCCCAGCTAAGCACCTCCTCCTCGGTATTCTGCTTAGAAGAGATTTTCACCACCCAGAAGGAGTGGGTGGACAAGTTCCTAGAAGAGTCAGGTCTGTAAGGGTTTGTCAAAGCAATGGATATGAGAATGGATAAGCAAGGAATACAGGAAGAGGATAAGACAAAGGAAAGCCTATAAAGAGAGAAGCTAACAGACAAACAAAAGTAATTTGAAATCTCAAACCAAAATGTTAATTATAGCTTCTCAAAATGTATGGTCTGTACTAAATAAAGACAGATGGAATATGGTTGAAAGGATTGCAGAATACAGGAGAGGGGACTGGGGGAAAGTTACCTTCAAGAGGAGATGCAGCGGGGAGAAGTTTCTCATGACTTGACCTTATATTGACATCAAAGCACTGGACAAATACTAGAAACAACACCGGGTTTCTTCTTGGACCACTGCATGTTTAGAGCAGGGCTGGAGGAAGGGAAATGCTTGCAGAAAGTAAAGGAATCTGGAAGGTAAACACTAAGCTACTGGAAGAAAAGAAGACCAAGAAAAGTGTGTGTAGGACAGAAAGCACTAAAAGGGTGGATAGAAACAGTAACAGGCTGGTGGGAGTGGGTAAGAGTGCACAAAGAATTACTTTATAAGAGTAGCAGAGAACAAGGAAAAAACCAAAGAAGCACACACGGTGCAATTGTGATGCATACTACAAAGATTAAATCAGCAAAGCACACTGGGATTCAAAGTGAAATAAAAAATTGGCGGGGGAGGCGCAGAATTGGAACAAGTGTTTAAAGAGCAAGGTAGGAAAAAAGTATTTCTGGAATGAGCCCAAAAGGTGGAGGGAAAGGAAGAATGGACAGAATACTTCAATAAGATAAGAAGAGGAGGGAAAGAGAAAATATGGTGCCTCCAGGATGGAAGAAAGAAAGAAAGAAAGAAAAAAGACTCTCAAAAAGCATAAAAGAAGAAATAATAACCCTGATATACAAGAAATGGGACAAAACCCACATAAAGAAATGGAGATCAATAACTTTATCAAACTACAAGCTCCTCACTAAAGTGATAGCAAACAGACTAAAAGTAGTAATCTGGAAAATGCTAGCAGAAGATCAAGTATGTGCAATCCCAAGAAGAATGATTTATGAGGCTGTGATACAATTCAGAGATGCCACGCAATACTGCAAAGAAAGAAATCTAAACCTGGCAAGATTAAACACAGACCTGGAGAAGGCCTTTGATTGGATCAACCACTAATTCCTATAGCAAACACTGTTTGGGAACCCTGCAGGATTCCTCAGTTGGTTCAAGATGTTGCATGCAGGTACAAAAAGTTAAATCTTAATAAATGGACCCCTGACAGAACTAGTGGAAGTGAGATTAGAGGTGACCCTTTTTCTCAGTACTTCTCATCTATGCAACAGAACATAGAGCATTACAGAATGATGCCAACATGGTAGGAGTCTAAATACTGGGAAGAGGCAGAAAACAGACCAAGTGCATCCTGTACCTGGCTGACATAAATGGGATATGTAGGGACAAATGGTCCAGCGGGAAAGCAATGAAGTGTGTTCAGATTTACAAGAAAGCATTGGGGGCAAACATCAACATGGCAAGGAGTACTTGTATGGTATGCAGGAAGATGGGGGACCAGTCAGGGATGGGGATCATGGTGGTAAAAGAAGGGAAACAGGTACTCAGAGTACATTTCAACGTAGAGCTTAAAGGGTGGGAGGTGTGGGGGGGAAAAAAAACAACTACTGCAAGGGTCAGGCAAAAACTGGGACTCTGGAATGAGTAGAAGTCAACCCTAGAATAGGGTGGCCATTCGTCCAGTTTATAGGGGATAGTCTGGTTTTCTGGTCCTCTGTCCCCTATTGATACCTTTATATCAGATGCCTTTATATCCTCTCTTTTTCACCGCTCAGTGCCCACTCCTGCCACTGCCACCACCACAGCTGCCTGCAGGAGCTCCCTGCTTGGCTTGCTGCCAACATTGCCTCTGCCTGCAGGAGCTGGCCATGCCTCCCTAGCCTTGGGAGGCATGCAACATTCATGGTGGTGGGGACAGTTGCACTCAATACAACTGTCCTCTGTTCTTGAGGTACCTCAATGGCCACCCTACCCTAGAGGAAAAAGGTGAGGCTGCTAATATGATCTTGCCCATTATTTTATATACAGTAAAAGCTCTGTTATACACACATGGGATATGGGGGGTGCTGGTTAATCATATATGCCGGTTGTCTGAGAGTTACAAGTCATGATACAGCACAAGCACAATGTGATCGCAATGGCAGATGGTGGATGTTTACAATTCAGACTGCCGCTAGCGACACCGCTCGGCAGAATCCTGAAGCTTCTATAAACAATGTATCTATGAGACGTGCACGGCAAGATGCCGGACGGCTATCGGAATTTTTCTAGATATGTGAAGGAAGATTTTTATTGCTGTCTATGACAGATGCTGGTTAACAGAGCATTCTGGATGGTAGTGCTGAATCTTTTACTGTACAAGATTGATGTTTCCCACTCCCCACAAGGAGCACAGCCTGTGTAACATAGAAGAGCATGTGTGTGTACTTCTGGCAGTCACAACTGGAGAGACTAGCACAGGAAATACTATACAAACAGAAGAAACATGGAAGGAAAGACTTCCCAGATGTGTTTTTACTCATAGGGTGAGTCCCTATGAGTTAATAGAAGTTAACAGAAATGGTACAAATTTAAGCCAGGGCTTTTTGCTTCAGCGCACGTGCTTGGACATGCACTTCAGTGTGGAGCAAATTTGTGCCACTTGGGGCAACATAACCCTGCCTGGCTCCTCCTGGATCTGCAGCCAGGGGGAACCTAGAGCCTGAGGCCAGCACCTGTGTTGTCCCCAGCAGTATAAAAAGCTGCCCTGTCCTGGCTCCAGCAGTATAAAAAGCCACCCTGGCAAGTAGCTCAGGGTTACTAGCTTTCAGGAGCTTCTGGCACCCAGACAGTTGGTACCTGGGGACACTTCCCCTTGTGCCAACTGGACTGCTGTAGCAGCCCTGAGAGTTCCGTTGTACCTTCTACCCACTGCAGCAGTGTGGCAGTGGGGGCTGCTGCCTGGCTGTGACCTGCTGCGCACCTGCCAGACCCGAATGGGGACTGCAGAGCCAATAGAGGCATCTGCCCCTCTGGGCCAGCTGCCAGTGGACAGTGGTTGCAGAGCTGGCCTCTGTGTAACACTACTGCCACATGTTCCCTCTGCCTGGCCATCTGGGCAGCTATTGCCCAGAAGATGTTCCAGGTATGGTGGCCTGCTTTGAACTGTCAAAGCATGTCCTCCTGGCCCCGTTTGTCCAAGAGGTCGGCCACAACCACCTGGGTCCAAGATGCCAGCTCTGAGCAGGCAGGGTCCTGCCACTGGCCTCTCTACCATGAATTCTTGTGTTCCCTATGGGAAACTGAAAAATCCCTGATTAAAAACAAAAATCCCAAAGTCACTCTGTAAAATACCCCCAGATCCATGTTCCTCCACGAGTAAAACAAAAGACCACTATACAGAGAGAGAGAGAGTGAGACAGAGACAGCGATCAGTTGGACAATGTTTTATTGACATATCTTACAGTGTTAAAGTAAGTCACTTATAATAATAAAGTGAACTCTAAATACATGTTTCATGAATTCATGAATACATATTTTGCTTCCCTCCCACAGGGACAATGGCCCCCACACAGAGGTTATGGCCCCCCAACAGGGG
>NW_017728906.1:181649998-181671217 GCF_001723895.1 Crocodylus porosus | reverse complement strand
AAAGGGATGGACAGCAGGGGGAGTGGGCAGGGCCATGGGGGGGTCCCCCCCATGGTCCCCTTGCCCCTCCAGCCCCACCAACCTTTTACTCACCGGCACTGGAGACCTGGTGCTGAAACACGGCCTGGCCAGCCACATGTTTCAGCACCAGGGCGAGGAGCCAACCATAGAGACACTCTGGCAGCCAGAGCATCTCTGTGGAGGACCCAGCCTCTGGTTGCCTCAGGGCATGGTCTGGGACCGTGCCCTGCCCCACTTTTCTTAAACTTCGGTTTTTTTAGACCCCAGTATAATTTTCTCCCATGCTGCAAGTTTGCAACACATGGAACATTTTTTCGTTCCTGCACGTGCCTGTTGCCCCGCCTCAAAGGGGTTTGAGGCAGAGCAAGATGCATGTGCACGCACATCTGGATGCACCCATAATGGCCAAATAGTTAAACTTGTGTTGTAATTGAGTGGTGGGAGGGGAATCCAAAGTGCTATGCTTTTCAGATACTTTGGAGGAAGACTGTGAGGGAAATGGGGAATAGGAGGCTGCCTGTCCAAGAGAGCCCCCAAATGGTATCTTGCAATAGAAGGTTTCTGAAACCAATATAATTTACAGCAGATATAACTGAAGGAAATAAAAGATCAGTCAACAAAACGTGCGTTGGTGGGAGAGAACAGCTCTGACTGGGAAACTCTATGTAGAGGAAGTAGATACCTGGAAGAGATGTGTGAAAAAGACTTTCTAAAAGAGCACAGAGAGGTAAGCTGAATGGTGGCACATACAATACTGCCAGTTCATGCGCTGCAACACTGCTGGTGGCTCTGCTGACCACAAAGTGCCCAAGCAACATGCGTCAGGCAAGAAAAGCGTGAGCACGTGCTCTGGGAATGTGCCTTCACATACAGGGCACGGGGAAAGGAAGAGCGATTTAGCTAGTAACAAGGGACAAGCTGACAGCTGAAGTGTTGCAGTGAAGACAGACTTCAAAAGCAGAATAAAACTGAGCGCACAAAGGACAGGAAGTGGGAATCAGGCACCCTTCTTAAGGCATGGGAGATTGCAAAGATGTGGACTGTAAGAAACTTGCTGGTCTCAAAGGTAGAGTGGTCTCTTAAACAGTGCTTAAAGCTAGGCCTGTGTAGAGTGAAAATGTACCTATGGATTGACTGGGAAGAGAGAAGGGAAAAAGAAGCAGATGAAGGCTGGTTGAAAGAGAAATGGGTCCTGATTTTTGTAGCTAGAACCTAAGGAAAGAAAGTTGGAGGAAAAAGGGGAAGGGAAGGGGAAAGGAAGAAAAAGCAAACTGGAATTTGGATAGTTTTGTATATGCCACCCCCCACCCCCATAGTTTGTATTATATATAAGTAGGTAGAAGAGTGCTACTTAAAAGTGTGTTTACTGAGTACCTGTGATAAAACTTGCAGCAGTTTTTTTTTTTTTTTAAAGTATCAAGTCTGGGTGAGCTACATCTCTGGGTGCTATCTGCAAATCACTAGAGGTATGTTTATTTTAGGGTTGGTGTTTTCAAATTTTCCCCTGACTTACATGTACTCAAGGAAAGCAAAGTCTGACAGTTGGAGAAGGAGAAGGGGCTGCAGAGAGAAGAAACTGGGGAACAGAGGGCAAGGGGGCTACCTGACTCCCCCCACCGATTTAGTTTCCCTGCTGTAGCAGTGGGATGGGGGCACATTCTAGGCAAGGCTCCAGTAATTAGTGTCTATACCTATAAAATTATAACCAATTTAGAATTTTTCATATATAGAATCTAACTATTGTGGGATTGTATTATATTCAGAGGCATCTTACATTGAATAAATATAGGGGATGTGTATTAGCTGACTGTGTATATATTAATGTGCATCTTAGCTATATATAAGCTTATATATTAACTATACATACCTATCTATATTAGCTATCTATGGTTAATATGCAAGTTGAATAACTAAGTTGCATAAATTGGTTTAGATAACATCCATAAATATCTGGAGTTCATGTAGGTATAACCTCCAATAAGAATGCCTACTCACAAAGATAAACAAGGTATAAAGTTGCCTGTTTCCCCAAATGATACAAGATTCTGGCTGGGTCTGACATTCCATTTGTCTCGTTTTTTCCACTGACATGGGGAGACAACATTTGGCAAAACAGGAAAATGCAACTATAAAACTACAAATATTGGCAGCTCATCTATGGGCAGAGTTTAGTACTTTTAACTCATTTTTAAACTGATTAAATTTACAGCATCTTTTTTCCAGTTTAGCTACTTGCAGAAACCTGCAAGTGGAGTTATATGGTGCTGAGCATTGGGCCTAAAACCTCAACTCCTTTGCAAAGTCTTGTAGACATATTGTATTCAGGGAGTATGTTTGGTATATGGGTGATAGAATACTCCTCTTCCTTCTAGTCATGGTGTGTGACTTTTAAAACCTGCAATAGTAGATGCTGTCTTTCAGTGAATATGAATCACAGATCTGTTGTGCATGCTTGTTTTTTCCTCCCCTACCATTATTATTCAGGTGGTGTATTCTGCAGGAGATAACTGCCCATCAGCCCCACATGGCATATTTATAACCTATTCTGCAAAGCTGTAGTGAACTTGCTGTGTTGAGAGACCTCCACATCCAAAGTGAAGCAAGGGCTTCACCCATTTTAAGTGCTGCAGCATGTAAAAATGCTGAACTGAATGGATGCCTTGGAGTGTGTTTCTCCCGTATCTCTCTGAAGCTGAGACACTGGCCTCTCCCCTCCGCTAACTCTCTTCTGATCATTTGGCAGGTGTATTTACTATGTTAATTCCTAGCACAATTCCCCCACTAAAGCTTTATTGGGAAGAGTAATATTTTTATTCTTCACCTTCTATATAATGTATCTTCTGAATTATACAAGAGTTTGCAAAGAAACCACAGCAATTCTCAGTCCCTTTGTTTTAGATATATCAGCATGTTGGTGCCTGTGGACAGAAAACATTTCACATATCATGTTTTCTTTATCATGCACCTGCTTATATTAATAAATTCTTTCTCAGACAGCTGTATTTCAGCTTTCAGCCTGTATGTTTGTATTAAATAATTATCATTTTGATTCTTCCAGTAGTTAGTATTGGATTGAAAAAGATATGGTTGAACACCAAACAACCAATCAACTACTTATTGCCACAGCTTGTTTCTGTAACACAAATTATTTTCTTTTCTTAAAATACTGTAAGTTTATGCTCCTTGTTGATCTGGAAATCTCTTGCTGTTTGTGAAAGCTTGAAGAAATGTCTTTCCAAATTCCATTTATGTTAACAAAGTACTTTAAAATGCAGGGTCTTGCTAAGGGCAGAGGTAACTTAAAAGCATTTTGAAAGAGGGGGAAGTGGTTGCCACTGGGTA
Organism: Crocodylus porosus; assembly: GCF_001723895.1. NCBI lineage: Eukaryota > Metazoa > Chordata > Crocodylia > Crocodylidae > Crocodylus > Crocodylus porosus. The sequence goes on along the minus strand of NW_017728906.1, from coordinate 181,667,854 downwards.
TTGGGCATCAGCTGTTATGCTGTAAGAGTTTTGTCTACATACAACTATGCTAGTGAGTGAAATCACTGTAAACTTATCCCTGAATGAGGTGCGGTTAGATCAGTATGGTTATATCACTTATCAATTGCCGCAAACTTGTTTTCCTGGGGAATTACTGGCTAGGCTGCTGTACTGACAATAAGAGCCTGGGGGCTACAGTGTACTATAAGCTGAGTATGAGCCAACAGTGTGTTCTTCTTTGCTTTTTCTTGCAGCAATGTACTGGATTGTATTAACTGGCGTGTCTTTTACAAATCAAGGGATGCCTGATTTTATGCAGCACTGGTGAGGCCTCATCTGGAGTGCTGTTTCCAGTCTTGGGCCTTACACTTTAAGAATTATGTGGACAGATTGGAAAGAGTCCAGCTGAGAGTGACAAAAATGATAAGAGGCCTGAGAAGCATGATGTTTGAAAGATCTAGGGTTATTTATTCCAGAGAAGAAGGCTAAGTACGGACAGTCAAAAATCAGTCTTCTCAGGTTAGTCTAAGTTGTGTAGATTGAACCAATGAACAAGTGAACAGACATTCTCTTTTGACTGCAGCAATGCAGCCACATCCCTGTGTTGGCTCAGGCCAAAAGCCAGGAGGGAGAGGAGGGTACTAGAGAGTGCCTCCCTGCTCCACTGGAGCAGACAGCTTGGGCCAAAGCTAGCCCGTCCACCCTGTGAGGGCAGGGAGAGGTTTGTGGGGGAGGAGCAAAGAATCCTGGGGTGCTGGAGAACTGTGAGTTAACTTGAATCTGGAGGGGATCTGGAACAGAAGTTCAATTATCCAGTTTAAATTAAATCATTTAAGTCAAATGCTACATCTATCCAGGTTTATCTTAAAGCAGTTTTGGCCATTTTGGAAGTGATTTATGTGTGCTGAACTTCTGTTGTGTTACATATTTGAACTGATTTCTGATAATTTTTACCAGTTTGTGTAACTTTTGTCCTTAGTGTAAAAGACTGTGGCGGGATTTGATAAGTCACCAAATAGTACCTGAAAGGTGATTATAAGGAAGATAGAGAGACACTTTTTCTCTTTGGTTTGGAGGAATAGCCTCAAGCTGCAGCAAGGAAAATTTAGGTTGATGCTCAGGAAGGACTTTGTGATTATGAGGGTGTTCAGGCATTTGGAACTTAGCTATCTTCTTTTAAGATATTGCAAAAGGTACAAATGCAGGTATGCAGAAACCAAGGTCATAGCCTCTATAATTCATCTGTTTTTTTGGTGTGTTTACCATGCATCAGTATCACCCTATTTAATTTGAACTCTCTTGTGTGTTAACTTGTGAAAGATTCTCCAGTGGGATGATTATTCCAACAGTATAGCCTTTCACTACTACCATAAGGAGCCTGCAATTATAAACAGCCATCTCTTAATTTATTTTACTAGAAGGAAGCCAGGCTGACACAGGACCCTCATTTAGCTACATAATTAAACTATGAAGAATTAGCAATTAAGATTTTTTAATGTCCTTTTGTCCTTGTTCCAATATGGTTCAATTTGTAAAAATCAATTAAAATTACAGGTGTGTAGATTTAATTGCTTTAAAAAATAAAAAAAACCACACAACCTATGGCTCTTTACAAGCTGGTTCCCTAGGGAAAAAGATTTGCATATTTTCCTCTAAAATATCTGTATGTGATATGCTACCTGACAATGATCAAAGCATATGGAATAACATAGTGGGTGCTTCTACTTGAAACATTTACTGTTGAGTTCTTAATTTGCTCCATAGTAAATGTGTCAGCATCTACACATGTGGCCCTATTAGCCTGCAGGAAACTAATAAACTCCACAGCAGGGTACTACTTGTAAATTTACAAGTATTTACAAGTACTATTCTGCTGCGGAGGTTTTTTTAGTGTGCACCAACGCATGTATAGACTCCATTGGGGCTGACTGGGGGCTGAGGCTGCTTCTGTCCAGGGCTTCTTGATGTCTAGCCCCACATTGAAGCATCCCCGTGCTCCACTCTTGATGCCTTGCCAGACCCAGCTCAACGTGCTGCTGTCCTGGGTGCACTTGTAAATGTGGTGCCCAGGATCAATAATTGCTGCACATGTAGATGCATCCAATCATGATGCATCCACTCAGACTCTCACGGTTATAGGCTTACACACATTTAATAACATCCGTGCTCTGTTATATTGAACAACAATCCATAAATAGTCCCAGGCCTACCTCTTTCAGCCAGTAAGGCAGGGAGTGCAGAAGGATCTGACTTTTTTCCCCTCTTGCAAATTGATAGGATATAATTGGTGGGGGACCACTTTAAGAATATGGATAAGTAGATGGATAATTCCAGACTTCCCTTTCCCCAACCCCAAATAAGATAACACTCTTTATAATGTAGAGAATAACAAGGTATATGGTAAATGGGGGGCGGGGGGGACCACTCTAGAGTAGTTATTTGGATCTGGTTTTTAAAGAGGTACATAGCAGTGTGCCCTCCAACCCTCTCCACTCTTCCTGCTGCTCTGAATGAGGCTCTTAAATAAAGAGGAGAAAAAAAGTAACAAACTATTCGGAAGCAACATATCATTTTCCATTGTGCCATGCCACTCTAATAGCCATACTACTGTCCTGGGTCAGCACCAGAGGTTAGAACTTGAATTGTAAAATACTTCTGATTCAACTAATCATTACAGAGGGAATGGGGAACAGATTCTTTTTCTATCTGCAACTTCAACGGAACCACTAGTCAGAGCTACTAGTTGGGGATGTGCTGAGGGGATGTCTCTCTCTTGAAAGAGAATAGGCCAACTTCTTAATAAGAGGAGGCCTGATAATTCAACAGATTGTCTTCTGGAAGCTCAAAAGGCCATGCTGAGTGAAAACGCTGCTGGGTGTTATCCTCCACTCCCTGTCAGACTAGTGACTAAAATTGAAGCTTGTTTATCCCAATAGAGCCTCCCCTGGGTTAATTAACTGGATTCTCCATCTATCATTCCTAAAGTTGCCCTGCACGCACCCTTCAGTAGCCTGAGGCTTGTATTTAACTGGCTGAGTTGTATCTACTGTTTTGGCAAATATTTTAACAAAATATCAGTAAAAAGATGTATATGTTGTGTGCTATATAAATACCCCAATTTACTGGACAGTTATGTTTGGTTTGAATGTTAAGTGGCATGAATCTTGCTCAGGTGCAAGATACTTGATAAAGCAAAAAAAGAAAATTCTGTGCTATAGTTCTGTGTTTTAGACAGGAAAATAAACTTTTATTCTAGGTTCTACATACGTTCCTTTTAACTTTTATTTCTTGTGATGAAAGGGACTATTTCAAGGATTTTTTTTAAAGACTGTATTCTTCTCTTTACTGCAACCCACAGCCATATACCCAGAATTATCCTTGCATTGGAGCTCAAAAGTTAAGCAAGGTTGCACATTGCTAGCATTTTGATGGAAGTCTTCCAAGGATCGTATAAGGTTCTGTGGAAAGCATTGATTTTTTTTTTTCCCTAAATCAATGTCTATGCATCATACTGGAAGATTCATCTGCAGGAGGAGATGAGGGCTTTTTTATAATAGAATTTTATATTGTAAGAGATATGTGTCTTTGTTTTTGTTTTTAATTTCTAACATTGAACCAATTTAAGGAACGCCCCAGAGTATTCCAGAATAACCTGTTTCTGAAATAATTGTGCTAATTGCATTATATATTCACAAAAATGTGGACCGTTTAAAAGCTGTCTCTGCAAAGAGAACCATATTATAGTCGCTAGGTCAGATTCTGAGCTAGTATAAATTTTATGGCTTCATTTACTTGGCTTAAGCTATGCCAATTTATTCAAGGTGATTTATGCAATTTATGCTGCTGTCTTTTGAATGGAAAGTTAACCTTAAGGGTTGGACATTACCACCATCTTAGTCAAATTTCAAACAGCCACATACCAAATTAAACCCTGCACGTTCAGATTTATACAGCACTCTAAATGTTTCTATCCAAATCTTTTACTTTATGTGGAGTAAAATACTGTTCCTTCCCTTAATCCTAAGGAATATCCACAGAGCAGTAACTTTCTGTTTGAAATATGGTAAAATAACAGCTGACATAGTCAGAAATCTATGTGAAAAACAAGTTTCTAATCAATAACTGTCTATGTCATTTCACTAATACGTTTCCCTGCAGTTAAAACTACACTGTTAACCACCCTTTCCTCCCCCACCTCCCTCCAACAAAAACCCTGCAGTATTTGCTCTCTCTCTCTCTTTTTTCCTTTTAAGAGCCATTCATAACCAAATCTTTAAACCATAGGGCCTCTGACAAGAACTACTCCATCTGAGTCTTGACCTGCATGCTAAGAAACAACCAGCTCTCCTGATAAGGTGTATAACTGAAGTAGAAAAAAGTACATTTCTTGTACATTTTAAGAATGCTTATATGTTCTAGCTCTACTACATCCGGTTATGTGCACGCAGCCTACTATGATCTTAAAGCAGTCTCTATCATTTCTTTTTTAGAATCAAGATGAAATCCCTGTGGAAAATAGTGCTGGTGCTAGTAACATTGAGAGGACGTTAAAAAGACAGCTAGGATGTCTGCCCTACCGCTTTATCACTAATATTGCAGAAGGTTTTACATTAAGGTGTCTTGGGTTTCAAATTAAATGTCAAATTCAATTTGCCACTGAAAACATGAAGTGTGTGACTTCCCTGAGAAAGGTAACCTGACAGCACAATTCTGTAATTCGTGTCTGCCCAGTACTGAGCTAAACTATTCAAAAGATCATTATTTGTCAATTGTCACCTCTTATTTTTTTAAACATAAACAAACCACCCCCAGATTGAAGAAAACCACTGGTGAGTTGAGCCATTTATGAAACTCACTGGCTTTGTTGAAAATTTTGAGAAAATAGTGTTAAATACAGTATGATAACAGATACAAACCTCCCTTATGGGATCACGCCACCAGTTATGTCTTTATGTCTGTGACATTTAGTTCATAATAAAATGAGACTTGTGAAAGGAAATGAAGAGGTGCTTATTCCATTTAGAGTACTTTATTTTTTTCCCTTTCTATGCAGACAAGCCCATGTTTTAATAATGGGATTTCTAGCCCACTTTAATATCCTTGCATTATATCTTTTTGAACTATCTGCAATATAAGTAATAATAATGAAGTATGTTTAAATATAGAAATGCATCCTTAAATATCTAGACATTTTGACTGCCAATTGTAATTAGAAACTTTAGAAACATGTGCAATTAAATATGCTCAAAAAAAAAAAAGATACATCTCTGTAACACCAGTCAATTTGTTGCATCAGTAATATTCTTCAGTTTAGTATTTTAAAAATGTATTGCAGTAATTCAAGTGGAAAATAGCTAAGGGCAAAAATACTAACATTTAAACCAATGTAACTGTTTTAGAACAATTGACTATTTTAAGGATCTATTTATGAAATAGAGTTTTTTCTTTATGGATGCATTTTAAAATTCATATGGCTCTGTATCGTTCTAATATGTGGATGCCAAAATAATTTTATTCTTTACTGTTGATGTAAACAAATTATTTTGTAGTACCAGGTAAAACTGGATTGGAGAAAACATAGGTTTTCACAACCTGTCCCTTTTTTGGAGGAAGAAGGAACTAGAATGATCAAGCCTGAATAATGTGGGCCACATAATTTTATCCAGTATATCTTGCATTGATTTAGCTTGCTTGTGTTTGAACTAAATCATGTATTTTAGCTAAGGCATGCAGGGTAAGAATTTCAAAAGTTCTTTAAATAATTTAAATTGTTAAGCAATGGGGCTGGAATGGTGGTGTAGATGTGATGTTTGGAGTGGGGTTGTAGATGTGATGGTGTAGGAAATGTGCTAGAAGCAAGGGCTTTTGGATGATTATCTTTTATTGGATCAACTGTACAACTGGAGGAAGTATTAGAGAAGCTGCAGGCACGAAGTACTTTTCCTTAGGCCTGGGCCCTTTCTGCTCAAACACTTGACTAACATTTATCCCAACTATATGTAGTTGCTCCAATAAAAGATATCACCAAAAGAGAGAATGAAATCCATTTTACGCTGTTCCAGAACCCACCCCCCAGAAAACACATTGAGAGCTGCAAGTATGGCCTAGTATGGCAAATAGGTTGAGAACCACTGTTCTAAAGTAACTCCAGCAATAGCAGATGCAAGATAGATATTACAAAATTATAGTAAGACCTTATAAGTAACATAAACATTATTTACAACTCTGTTTGCCCTCACAAATGTTCTATTAAAATGGAAGAGGGGTGTTTACATTTAATTAATAAGTGGTACATGTAAAACAACTACTATTATGTTAAATCAGAACTGGTCTAGTCATTAATGACTTAGTCATGTTTATACACATGACAGATGCATTTGTTGCCTAGCACACAATGGATTGAACTGGGAACCTTCAATGCTAAAAGCTTGAGCTGATGCGCTATCCTGTTTGGGTTGCTGGCTCCTATGCAAATCAGTTCTTAAAATGTTCTCTGTCTGTCTTTACTTAGTCTTTACTGCATAAGCATAAAATGCATAAGCACTCCAAGCATAAAATGCCCTTCCAAACCCATTGTATATGAAGTACTGCCTCTCCTCTTTTTGTAATTCTCCGGAAAGCCTCCCATTTTCACATGACATTTAAAAAAAAAAAAAAAGGTAAAATGAGGGAAAAAGTAAATACAATGAAGATGACATTTCTAGTTATTGCAACAATTTTTGTTTTGTTGCAGTTTTTGGTGCCCAGCAGTCAGACAACATGATGTAGCGATGCAGTTTGGCACCCAGGATAAAGCCCACAGTGGCAGCCCGCCCTCACCCCACACACAGATCCGGGGGGTACATGCCCCCCCATGGTTGCCGAGAAGTGCACACAGCAGTAGGAGCTGCACTCTCCCTGTCCCCCCAACCCGGCTGGGGCCCCTTTGCTTTGGTGCCCATTACACACATGGGTGGCTGCTGCAGTCCTATTAAGAACTCCGTTGACTTGAGCAGAAGCAGCTGGACGATTTGGAGCCTATATTGCTGTATCTTCAAGGCATCATATGCATTGATTTAAGTGTGCGGTGGGGGGAGAGAGGGTGCATACAGTACTGAGCACATTAGTATATAATAAATACACTTTGTTATCCCAAGGCTTGATCTGTGGCTTTTTAGACCCTTCCTGGAATCCTGAGTAGAGAGGCCGCTTTGTTATTAAACTGCATATTATTATTAGTCTGCTAGCTAGATTAAATGGGAAGTTTAAGCTGGAAGTAGAGAGAATTCCAAAGGCAGATAGCAGGGAGAAGCCTACCAAAAACTGCTTAATCAAAGTTCTCTTCACTGCTGACTTTAAGGAGAGCGTAGGTTGAACAGTTATCCCACATAAGGAGAGGCGGGGAGTGGGAGGCTCTTGCAGAATATGGCTGAGGCATATTGGTAGAACAATTTGAAAAAGGTCTTATTGCTGCTGCTATGATACTCACTTTGTAGACTGAAGAGTTAATTTACCAGTGCAGTTGGTTTGGTCCATTTCATGATCACTGAATAGAATTCTAAATTAATGAAGAAAAGGGTCCTAAAATAGTTGTGCACTTCAGCAGGGATGTGCATCTCTTGGAAGTGCTTAATTCTAACCAAGTTGAGTGCAATACAAATATTGCAGGGTCAGGGTAGCCCTTGAGAATTGTAGCACTTGCTGAACATGCCCATCTATAAGATCCTAAGCGTGTTTCAAGGTTCCTCAGGTGCCTTAGGGCCAGCTGCTGCTTTTAGAAGTGTTCAAAATAAATTAAAAACCTTTCAAGAGTGATACGAGTGAGAAGGATTTATTATTATTTATATATGTATGTATTACTAGCGCACTGGGTTGGAATTCAAATAACCCAAGTTCAGTTTACAAGTCAAGTGTTCACTGTGTGTGACCTACAATAAATCACCTAATCTACAGTGTATGCTTCAGTTCCCCACCTGTAAAACATGGAGTAGGGATGATGGTTCTGTAAATGCTCATGATGCTTTTGAATACAGTTGTAGGGAAGCCATAAATACATAGTCTAAATGCATTGCTATTACCAGCCTGATATTCTGTTAAAACTTGGAGGTGTCATTTTCAGGAGTGCTCAGTGTACATTATTTGGGGCAGATCTTTGAGATTTCAGGCTTCATTTAGGCAAGTAGAATGACATAACCAGGTATGTTTTTAAAAAGTTCTATTCCCAGCCACTCTCACTGTACTCAGTAAAACCATAGTGGCCCTAATGTTTTGTTTCTCGTTGAAGCTAGAAATTTAATTCATTTCTTTTTTTTCTTAGAAGGCCTGATAAACTGTGTACTCATCTGAGGGTGACTTAACTCATCCCTCATCCTGAACAGTTCTCTTAATAGTCCAACATAAAACTTCATATTTATAATAATAATTTCCTGCAATGATTTAAGCCAACATGATGAAATGCAAATTCTGCTGTTCTGTAAGACTTGTATTTTAATTTTACCTTTTCAACAACACGTGAAGCAATTTAGGAAATATGATTAGTGCGATGAGTATGTGATTTCAAATAATCTGGAATGCACTAAACTGCTTTCCCTGGAAAATAAGGTACTTTAAATTTTACGTACACAAAGTGTTCCTTTGTATTCAATTATTGGTTTGTTTTATATATAAATTAGGAAATACCCTTTGTTTTGGTTTTTGAGATCATTGAACATTCCAACACTCCACTGCCTTCAATAGAAATTGCTGATGTGCAACATTTAAAAATTGGGTAAACTTCTATAATGGAACAGTCTCTTTGAAAACTCCATTACAATCATGTATGATATAACTTAAAGTATTATTTTAAAACTAAGTTTGTAGGTGTCCCTTGTAAAGGTAACAAGAAAATTGGTCAAATAAAAGATATCGCCCATCAGACTTTTTCTAATGAAGCAGCAATTTTCAGTTTTAGGTCAGCAATAAATTAATGGCTCATGAATCAATTGAGAGAGAAGAAAAAGTAAGCTACTAAAAGTATTTTGTGTATGCCTGTGTGTGCGCACACACCTGCATGCTTTTCTTTGTAATAAGTTGAAATGAAAACATACTCTTCCCGTGGGGCAATAATCAATTATACAAGACTTCTTGCTGTTTACATTTACTTAAAATTATTTCATTTTTATTTGTCCTGTAACAAATTCTCTTGACGCATTTGATTGTTGAAGTGTTAACATTATGATTTATCACATTTACTTGATTTTTATTTTTTAAAAATGCAGTTAAACTATCTTGTAAACAATGTCATACTAGACATTGGGTTAAATTTGGACCTCAATTTCTCACTGAGAGGAAAATAAAGGATACACATTCAATATAGGTTAAATACAGTTCTTTTTTTTTAACTTTGAATAAAGCAGTAATTTTTCCACGTAATATCAGAGATCTAGCAGAAGTCAAGCATTGGTTAAAATCTCTAGCCAAGCTGTTGCTGCCACTGCCTATCCCAGAAGCAGATTTTAGACATGTAAGCCATTAAGTGGAACCCTAATCCAACCTGCTTGAGTTCCTGAAAAAAACACATTTACTTTTGAAATACACCTTGATCTTTGCCTTAGAAGGGATCTGGGTTGATGTGTGGGTAGGTGTGGGCAATTGCTGGGGGGACTGTGGGTGTGGGGGGCCTTGTATGGGGGAGCTCAGGAGGGGTGAGTCCCTTGGCACATCCCCCCCCCCAGAAATATGGAATGCCTCCCCTCCCACAGGGCCCCAGCTGCCTCCTGGAGGCCCAGAGCCCCTGCCCCCGACAGGGCCCCAGCCCCACTGCCCAGGGTCTCCCAGCTCCACCCTGGAGGGCCCCAGCGGCTCCGTCCAGGAACACTTTTTTTCCCCCGCTCATGCCTCTTGCCCTGTCTCAAAGGGGTTTAAGACCAGGCAAGAGTCACATACCTGCTCATCTGAACACGCCCCATGACCACAACATGGGGATGCAGTAGAATGTAGGGAGTATTGCATATATTACTACATTATCTTTCCTAATACAAATGGGAGACCAACCATCTATCTTTATATGTAAAGTCTTTATATTTAAATAAAGGTAGTAAAAAATATATATGTATTTCAATAATATAGTAATCTAAAGTAAAACTAGAACAAATAATTTTCCCAACAAGTTCAGTCTCCTTCTGGTCACAAAATATTTTATATCAAATTGCAATTTCATCATGTTAGGAATTTGATTTTTAATTTTTCTTGGCAAGGATCTGACAAATTACTTAGCATATTTTGTTTTTAAATTTCATGGATTGATTGTGGGTGACTTATAAAGGCATCTGATATATGTTATTCTCAGATGCCTTGGCTAATGAACATAGGGTTAGATCTAATTGCATGGTATTATTTGAGCTCCTGAACTAAGAGTATTTCAGTAATGCAGAATTTCAAGATCAATACTCATTCAACATTGTCAATACCCAAAGTTCAAAAATACTGACTCAGCTTCTATAAAAGCATGACATTTTAAATTGTATAATGTATTTGCTGTCTAGGTGTTGTGTCTATTTTTCTTGGGTTCTTTTACAATCTTGAAAAGTATTTTTGCTTTGTTCTTAACTAAAGGAACTATGTCCATAAAAATATGCAATTACAGCTATGCTGTCATAAAAAGCCTTATTCCAGTGTGTGTGTGTATGTGTGTGTGTGCGCGTGTGTGTGTTAACATATATAAAACTGTATCCCTTTGCAACACTTACCTATGGAAAGGGGATAGGCCAGGCAGGGGCAGCCTATATCCTGTCCACCTGTCCAGAAGGGCACATGAGGCCTGCACTGGTCCTAAGGAGTGCACAGGCTCCAGCAGGCTTCTGGGCAGTGTGCTCCAGGGCACAAAATAGCTGCAGCCTTTTATACCCTGCATCTAGGGACTGCCAGAGAGCAGCCCAGGCCAACAGCAGGTGAGGGGGCCAACCAGGAGCCCTGGGATGGCCCCCTAGTGGGTGGACAGCCCTGGCACGCAAGTTACTGCCGGGTCATGCCTACATGTGCGTTACTGTGCATTAACTAATCGTGACTAAATTTGATACCAGCACTTGCAGGTATCAAATGTATTCATAATTAGACATTTTTACTGTGTAGTAAGGGTGTGCATGTGTAGATGCTCTCCAGTACTGCAAATTAGGCCAACACACATTAACACATCTCAGGTAGACATGCCCAATGTGTAACATCTCTATATCTGGTTTCCATTGAGCTTTAATTTGAATGTGTAGCAGGGGCACCTCAACATTGAAAATGCAGCCGTCTAAAAATAAAATATTTCAAAAAAACATTTAGATGAAAAATATTTTAGAACTACAGACTCCCAGCATGTCTGGCTTACCTAGCCTTACTGTCCTGTGATGCTAACTGAAGCAGGCTTAAGGACTTTAAATGCACCAGATGAAACTTTATCTGAGTCTAGTTTCCCTAAACAACTCCTTCATGTCTTGAGTTCCCCTCTTAATGCAATAAGAGATTCTGTTCTTGTTAAAGCGTTTTAGGCCTTGTTTATAAAAACACATTCTGTATGTGGACAAGAGGGTAGAATCTAGTAGCTAATATTCACAATTCACCAGCAGGCTCTGTATATGCCTGAAGAAGGCTGTTATGCTTGAAAAGAACATTTTTTTTTCCAACCATTTAGTTGGTCTAATAAAAAATATCACATCTACCCAAAGAACCTTGTCTGCCTATGTCCTTAGACCAACAGACCACAACCAACAAACCTAGTTCATTTTTTCATTTTTTACATAGTTTCCAGGGTCAGAAGGGACCTGAACAGATCATCAAGTCCGACCCCCTGCCTTGAGCAGGAATGAGTGCGGGGATCATAATACCCCAGCCTCCTCTTGAAGACCTCTAAGGTAGGGGAGAGTACCACCTCCCTTGGGAGCCCATTCCAGAGTTTGGCAGACCTAACTGTAAAGTAATGCCTCCTGTTATCAAGCCTGAACCTGCTCTCAATCAATTTGTGGACCTTATTCCTTGTTATCCAAGGTGGTGCCCAGGGGAACAGAGCCTCACCTAGTTTCTGCTGGTCCCCCCGATAAGTTTATAGATGGCCAGCAGATCCCCTCTCAGTCTTCTTTTGTGGAGGCTGAATAGATTCAGACCCTTTAGTCCATCTTCATAAGGCCTGGCCTGCTGCCCCCTGACCATGCAAGTGGCCCCCTCTGGACCCTTTCAATGCTAGCTACATCCCTCTTGAAGAGTGGCGCAAAGAACTGGACACAGTACTCCAACTCTGGCCTGACTAGCACCGCATAGAGGTGAAGGATCACCTCCCTGGACCTGCTTGTGGTACATTTTTGTCATTTAGCAACCTTTAGACATTTACTGAGGAATGACTGCCTTGAACCAATATTTTTCTGACTAGTTTGTTCCTGGCAATTCCCATATTAAATTTGAATCAGTGTTTTCATGTAATACATTGGATAATAAGGAGATCAACATACAATATTCATGAATTACTGCAAAGTATTTTGATGGAGTTGTAATCAGCTTTTGCATTACATTTTTGTAGAGTAGGATATTTTGTTTCTTTGTTTGTTTTGCCTCTATAGAAGTTAGGGCAAGTTACACTCATGTAAGGATTGTCAGTTAGAAGTAAAAAAAAAATCCTAGAAGTGGCAGGTCCTTATCTGATGCCTGTCAAAGCTCTATTGACTTTAGTTTAAACTTTCATGATTCATCTGTTTTTTGACAATCTACAGGGGTTTTTTTTAATATCACATTTTAAAATTATTGGGAGGAAAAAAGGGAGCACATCTTCCATGATGATTTTTCCATGTCATATTTATTCCTAGCTTCACAGACTGTAAGACAAAAAGGAACCATTGAAAGATCATCTAGTCTGACCTACTCGATAACATAGGACATAAAAGTTCAGCCAGTTAATCTTATATCCAGTTCAACATTCTTTTCCTCATTATTCCAAATAATATTTTTGCCCTTCTATTTGGAGATATTGTCCAAAACCAAAAACAAATCAGAAATAATATTTTTGTACAATGTTTTAAATGTCAATCTCTGCTTTAGTGTTTGTCCCTAGTATTTAAGACCATAGCACTAAATCAAATCAGATATGTTTTTTGGATGATCTCATACTATCCCTTTGACCCTGGAAGCATGATATCCTTTGCCTCCCTCCACCACTCTCTGTCCTCTGGTTCCTGCAACATAAAAATCACCAGAACTTTAAATGAAATATGTATTTATAAAAGGATTCATGTTTGGTGAGGAGGAGGGGAAATTGTAGAACAAAGTGGAGGAAAAAGTTGTATTCTATGTTTTTATGGATATGGCCATAAAAAAAAATTATTAGTGAAAATACTTATATCCCATAGGTCTGGCCAGTAGAGAATTCTAAAAGAGGTAACTCACCAACCTGGGAATATACTGACTGAAACACAAGTTATCACTGAAGTGAAAAACAAAGGCAGCTAGCGTTAATAATTAATTGAGGAAGGATCCCTGTGGTGGTTTAGAAGAGCTGCAGACACTGTGAAGTCACTTGACTATCAGATTGTTATATTCTATTTCAGAGAAGCACATATTAGCATGTATCCCTTTATACTAAAGATGCCCAGTCTAGATCACCTGAAAGGAAGAACAAGAGAAGAACTGTAGCTCCTAAGAAGAGATGTTCAGATTGTTACTGCCACATCCCTCCAACTCGAGTGTAATCTCACACATGGTAATGACTTTCCTTCAGCTGTAGAACACCTTTTGTTCTCACCTTCTCTGAATGTTTTAATAAACACTATATTCACAGAAGTCTCTCTTGCCACCATCCCAAATTGTATATACACTAAATTTTCTCATTAACTAGTTGTCTGAGTAAAGTGTTTTGGAGCATTTTGAAGCTCCATTGCCCCAGAAAAAGTTGTAGAAGAATAGATCCAAACTCTGAACTCCAGAAGGTGAATGGGAATGGGGTCCTTGATAGACAGTCTATCTATACTGTGACATTCACAACTTTGCTATTAACATAAATATTGTATTGGGGGTGTAGGTTGTAGCTGTGTTGATCTAATATTGTATTGAGCTTTTATGTTGAGAATCTTTTAGAGTTCTTGTGCTTTAAAGATGTCACCTCCCCCTTTACATAAAGAGTTCTTTAGTGGTAGATTTTAAGTGCACGAAGACTGGATTTTTTCCTTTGAATCGCCTATTGTATTGTCGCCAGATCTTTTTAATTTTCCAAACAATTTTGTCTTCTGTCTCATTAGGCTGAGCTTTAATGAAGAAACATCAGCGCTGCTAACATTCACACGAACTGGGGCTCAAGACCTTTGTGACCAATGATGAAGTCGTCATGGAAACTGTTTATGTTTCTGTCAATTGCTGGGTATCTTTCAGGTAAAAATAATATATATTTAAGAAATTCTAAATATGAAATAGAAGTGGAATGATAAAAGTAAAATTACCCCAAAGAAAAATGACCAAATAAACTATGCCTTAATTAGCATTACACTAAAAACTCTTAATTGTATTAGCCTATATATTAAACCGGTAAAATTATGCATTAAGAAATTTAAGTGCCATCCACTTGCCACTAAACGTAAGTAAATCTGCTTCATTAAATTATAGAGAAAGATGGGAGATCTAGCCACTTCTATATTTACAAAAGGCTGTAGTAACTTCAAAGACCGCATGAAAAAGGAAAAAGAATGAGTTAATTAGCAGAGCATGCTCCCAGGGCTAATAACTCCAAAATGTTTGTTAATTTTTGGATTGTGAAACTCTAAAAGTCTTAACTTGGTTTGTTTCTGGAAACTAATTTTGGAGGTGGATTTTTTCTATCTTGAGTATGCATGTTATATTGATAAGTGTTAATGATTCTGATTTTGCTGGTAACGATGTTTCTCTTGCAGCTTTCCTTTTTTTTTTTACTTGAGATGAATCGATGTTATTCTAAAAGCAAACAAGGTGTGTTGCTTTTTACTTTCTAACCTTTTAGCTCTTATAATATAATAATGACCTGCCTAGAATTGACTGATTTTTTTATTTCTCCTCAACTTGGCTTCTTTTTACATCTCAGTAGCCAACAATGATATGGTTTTAAAGATTTTTGTTTTGTTATGTTTTCAGTTATGCAAAGCAGTCATGAAGTTTAACTATTGTGGGTTGGTCTTTTCTCAGGAGTAAAGCTTCCTTACATGAGTCCCCACTGATATTAGGATCAGACCCTATATCCTGATACTAATAAGAACTATATAACTCTACAGAAGTATAATAATCTAAATGGTACATTCACTTTTCCTACAACTTCTATGTCCCTGTCTTTCTAAATGTTGAACCTTTTGCACTGTACCAGTACACCAAGTCACTCACTTCATATGCAAACATTATTACTTCATAATACCCATAAAAAGTCCATTAAAAATAAGCAAGAATGAAATATATAAAATATATAAAATGAATATATGCATTCAAGTATCAGAGTTAAGGGCACAGTGCAGGTCCCTAAGAATATCTGTGCGTGTATATGCATGCACAAGTGCGTATGCATGCACGTGTAAAAAATGTCATTTCTTTCTGTTTCTTGTACACCCTGCATTTCTTAGCACTGCGTCTCAGGTTGCAAGCCCCTTAAGACAAGCAGCTGTCTTTTATTTTTGAATCTGTACAGCACCAAGAACATTAATAATGTTAGAAAATAAAACTTGTTATCCAATGATTCTATAAGAGTAGCTTCTGTCATAGGCCTTCTCTAGTAAACTACCTTTAGTTAACTTAAATAGAAAGTTTTTCAGAGAAGTTTATTCCAATGAAAATGATATACAGTTTGCATATGAACACATTTTTACATGTGCTCTGGGATGTGGCACTAGGCGCTTTAATTAGCACACTGCGCTAATTAAAAGTACTTACATGTCACATGTATCAGCATTGATGTGCATCTCCATGTTGTAAAAATGGCAGGGGGGCACTTTGAACTAAAGCCCATTGGCTGTGTTTTATTTCTAAGCATCCCGCTGCCATTTTTTCCGTGTGGAGATGTGTGGGGATACTGATACACATGGCACGGAAGGCTGCTTGAGCGCATCAATATCTGTGCTCCAGCAGGCTCAATTGATTGAGTCTGCTCTGACACATTGGATTTCCAGCACTTTGGAGCAGGCTACCCACAGGTGGATAGCAGCCTAAAGTTGTGAGCACCTGTAGAAAGCAATAATAAGCAGCAAGGATTTATAACTTAAACATTATATGTTCTCTGATCTAAATATCTTATCCCAGTAAGTTATACAGTGCTTACGATTAAGAAGCCAACATTTATGATTTATGACTTGGTAATAGTTACTGCCTAGATGAGTTTTTCCTCTGGTCTGGTGGTTGTTTCATAGATTTTATAGACATTAGGGCTCGAAGGGACCTCAGAAGATCATTGAGTCCAGCCCCCTGCCCAAAGGGCAGGAAGTCAGCTGAGGTCATAGGATCCCAGCAAGATAGGCATCCAATTTGCTCTTGAAGGTGTTCAGTGTAGGTGCTTGAACCACGTCTTATGGCAGGCTGTTCCAGACCTTGGGGGCTTGGACAGTAAAGAAACTCTTCCTTATGCCCAGCCTGAAACGGTCTTGTAGTAGTTTATGACCGTAACACCTCGTCATCCCTTGGGGCGCTCTGGTGAACAAACATTCCCCCAGACACTGATGGTCACCCCTGATAAACTTATAGGTGGCCATCAGATCATCCCTGAGCCTGCGCTTTTCCAGGCTAAGGAGCCCCATGGCTCTCAGCTTGTCATCATAAGGTCTGTTTTCCTGACCTCTGATCATGTGCGTGGCTCTTCTCTGGGCTCTCTCAAGCTTTTCCACATCCTTTTTGAATTATGGAGCCCAAAACTGGATGCAATACTCCAGCTGCGGCCTCACCAAGGCTGAGTACAGGGGGAGAAGGACATCTTGAGATTTGCTTGAGAAGCATCTATGGATGCAAGCCAGCGTTTTGGTTGCCTTACTAGCCGCAGCATCGCATTGCAGGCTCATGTTCATCTTGTGGTCAATGATGACCCCCAAGTCTCTTTCTTCCATAGCGCTACCTAGTGTAGCACTGCCAAGCCTATAAGGATGCTGCAGGGTTTTTTTTCCCAAAGTGGAGAACCTTATATTTTTCGTGGCTAAACACCATTAGGTTCTCATCTGCCCATTTGCTGAGCCTGTCCAGGTCAGCCTGGATCACCCGCCTATCTTCTGGTGTGGATGCTTTGCCCCAAAGTTTCGTGTCATTGGTGAACTTAGCCAGTCCATTCCTGACTCCAATGTCCACATCATTAATGAAGATGTTGAACAACATGGGTCCAAAGACAGAGCCTTGGAGGACCCCACTGGTCACAGGCCACCATGATGAGTGACTTCCATCTATTACTACCCTCCTGGTCCAACCACGGAGCCAATTTCCCAGCCAGCGGATCATGGTGGACCCAAGGCCACAGTTGGCTAGTTTCGCCAAAAGGTGATCATGGCATACCAGATGGAAGGCTTTTTTGAAGTCAAGATATATGACATCAATCTCTTCTCCCTTGTCCAGGTGATGGGTCACCTGGTCGTAGAAGGAAATGAGATTAGTCAAACAAGACCTACCGGCAGCAGACCTGTGCTGGCTATTCCTTAGGATGTTGGCGTTGGCCAGTGCATTAAGAATGGCCTTTTTAATAAACTTTTCTAAGATCTACACCAGGATAGAACTCAGGCTGATGGGCCTGTAGTTAGCCGGATCCACTTTCCTCCCTTTCTTGAAGATCAGCACCACGTTGACCTTCTTCCAGTCTTCCGGCACTACACCAGAGCACCAGGAGTTTTCAAAGATCCGTGCCAGGGGCTGGGCTATGATGCTCGCCAGCTCCTTGAGTACCCTGGGGTG
>NW_017728906.1:181610446-181649806 GCF_001723895.1 Crocodylus porosus | reverse complement strand
GCTCGCCAGCTCCTTGAGTACCCTGGGGTGTAGATTGTCAGGGCCGGCTGACTTGAAGATATCCAGCTTCTCACGATGTTCCTTCATGAGGTCAGCATTGATGGAGGGCAGGGGATCTCCCTCACCTGGACCTCCCTGTCCTGTAGCGGGCATGGGCATCCCATGGGACTGATGGAAGACTGACGCAAAGTACCCATTTAATAGGTTGGCTTTTTTCTGGGTGTCAGTTGTCAGTTGCCACATCTGGTTCAGCAGGGGTCCAACGTTGCCCTTGCTTTTTTTCCAGCTCCCCACATATCTGAAAAAGGACTTCTTATTGTCCTTGATGCTTGAAGTTAGTTGGAGTTCAGTTGCAGCCTTGGCTTTCCTGGTTTGCTCCCTTCAGGACTGGACCAGTGCAGAATTATCCTCCTTGGAGGTGAATCCTTTCCTCCATCCTTTGTAGGCCTTTCTTTTTAGCCTCAGGAGGTCTGCTAGGTCCCTGGAGAGCCATGGGGGCTGCTGTACCCTCTTGCTGCCTTTCCTCCGAGATGGAATAGCCTTAGCTTGTGCACTGAGGAGCAACCACTCTTCTTGAACTCCCCTCTCCCTGGGGTCATGGTCCCTTAGGGCCTGACTGACAAGCCTCTTGAGCTTGTCAGTGTCGGCTTTCCTGAAGTCAAGGACTTCCATGTTGCTGACTGACTTGCCAGCTTTACAGAGGATGGTGAAGGTGATCAGCTTGTGGTCGCTGTCACCCAGCTTCCCATTGATCACTAGGTTACTGATTAGGTCATATCCTGTAGCCAGTACCAATTCAAGCAGTGCTTTGCCTCTCATTGGCCCATAGACTTCTTGAATCAGGTAGCGGTCATCCACACACAAGAGGAAGCTTTGCGACTGCCTGGATTTTGCTGAGTGATCCTCCCACAAGATGTCCAGGTAATTGAAGTCACTCATGACAACCTGGAGCATGCAGCCTCAGCCAGTTTCTGGGCAAACTCCTGGTTAAGCTCAGGACTTCGCGTGGGAGGTCTGTAGCAGACTCCCACTGTTGTGTCCCCTGTGCCATGTTCCCCACAGATTTTAAACCAGAGGGTCTCCAGTTGTCTGCCCTGGTTGCCAATTTCAGCTTGCAGGGACATGTAGCTTTCCTTAACATAGAGAGCTACACCCCTGCCCCTTTTATCTACATGATGCCTCCTGTACAGGGTATAGCCATCTATACCTGAGGTCCAGTCATGGGTGGAGTCCCACCAGGTCTCCGTTATTCCTATGATATCATAATTATTTGCACTGAGCAGGAGGACGAGCTCCTCCTGCTTATTCCCCAAGCTCCTGGCATTTGTGTACAGGCAGGCAAGTGTCCCCTTGGATTGTACCAGGGCTGGGGCAAGGGTGGGCTCCCTTAAATGCCTTGGTCCACTGACTTTGCAAGGGTTGCTCAGCGGGCCAGCAGTGGCGGTAGTCCCCCTGTTCCCCAACGGGCTTTAGTTTACCAGTTCTACTCTGATTAATCAGATTATGCACAATTAATATGGTCAGCTCTGCACAAGACTGATTTTACATAGCAAGGGCATTATACTTACAGATGAAAACTGACACAGAGGACAATATGAGTGTTAAAGTGAACTGGAACCCCCCAAAAATGCTGTGAAAGCAGCAAGCAGGCTCCATAGATAGCTTATCTTTTATTCCTTTTTGAGAGGCATATATTAGATTAAGGATTTTAAAGAATTTTAAAATATAAGAAATGACAAATGTTGCTTAAGCATTAAAAGAAATAGTCTTGATTGGAGTTTAAAATACTAAATACTATTACTTTGTCCACAGAACACCCAAACCCTGAAAACACTTACCAATCACCCAGGCACTATATTTAATATGTAATGCCTATCTCATGTTTTAATTAATTATTTATTCCCATCAGTTATTCAGACTATTCCTGTATTTAACCTATGACCTATTAGGTAGAGCTCAAATCTGTTTTGGTTCTAGGTTGTTTGTCTACTGTGTTGTCAGGTTAGGGTTGTGTAAAGAAATATTTTTTAAAACTTTTAATTAAGCTATCCAGCTTTTTATATGTTATTATAAAGATTCTGGAGCAACACCTTAGTTTCTCACAAATTCATAATTGTCACACTCTCTGCAGTGTCTTAAACAGGTTCTCATGAGATAATATAAAACTATGAGGGATTAATTTAATCTAAGATAACAAAAGTGGATTAAAATCTGTTAAAATCAGATTGTCAAGGTGTAATATTCATATTGTCAAGGTATAATTCTAATAGTGCACAATCTCTGTCCCTTTGGTTATCCGATCACATCATTCTGACCTTATAGTACTGCTACATCATTGTAGTCACTAGAGCATGTTACTGTTGCAAACACTTTCTATTATCGATGCTATTCAACACAATGTTCTCAGTTAGGTATTTTAGCATTTATTTTTGCATTATTCCTGGTTACATAGTATCACCTTTAAAAATTAGTTGTGGATGCTAAAATAAAGGTAGTTCAGTTCCTGTGTTATGCTGTGTGGGAAGTCAGGAAATAAACAAGGGTAACATCAGAGCCTTGCTAAATCAAATAAGGCAGCTGACAACCAACACACAGAAAAATTCTAATCTCCTCAATGATTACTTTGTGTTGGTTTTCCACCAGCCCAATGGGATCACTTGGCCTGACAGGACACAGGACTACCAGGGTAAGGGCAATTATACACCTCTAATTGGCAAAGATGTGGTGAGGGAACAGCTTGAGAGGCTGAACATCCACAAGTCAGCTGGCCCAAATGGAATGCACCCAAGAGTGCTAAAAAAGTTGGCTGACAGCATAGCATAACCAATAGCGAGGATATTTGAGAACTTGTGGCACTTGGGAGAGGTTTCTGAAAATTGGAAGAGGACCAGTGCGGTGCTTATCTTTTAGAAAGGAAGGAAGGAAGATCCAGGGAACTACAGGCCAATCAGTTTGACCTCAATCCCTGGAAAGATCTGGGAAAAAATCGTCAAAGAAACCATCAACAACAGGCTAATGGAAGCAGTGTTCTGAGAGATAGCCAACATGGCTTCATTGCAGGTAGGTCTTGCCTGACCAACCTCATTGCCTTCTATGACCAGGTGACACATCACCTGGACAGAAGAGAAGAGGTTGATGTCATATATTTAGATTTCAAAAAAACCTTTGACTTGGTCTCCCATGATGTCCTCATGGTAAAATTGGGAAAGTGTGGCCTCAACAACCTTGTGGTCCTATGGCTGGGGAACTGGCTCCATGACCCAGAGAGTGACAGTCAATGGAACTAAGTCAACATGGCACATGGTGACCAGTGGCATCCCCCAGGGCTTAGTACTCAGACCAGTACTCTTTAATATATTTATAAATGATCTGGATTCGGGTGGCAGAAACAGACTGGCTAAATTCACAGTCTATACCAAATTCTGATGAAGTGCAGTCATGATAGAGGATAGACTGGCAATTCAGACTGACCTGGACAGGCTTTCAAGGTGGGCAGATCAAAACCTGATGACAATCAACATGCAGAAATGAAAGGTGCCTCACTTCAGGAGGAAAAACCCCATATCATACTTATAGGCTCGGTAGTGCTACATTCACTAGCACCATGCCTGAAAGAGACTTGGGGGTCATGACTGACCATAAGATGAACATGAGCCACCAATATGATGCCACAGCTGTCAGAGAAATAAAACTCTGCCTTTCATCTACCGATGCATCTCAAGCAAGACCCGGGAACTCATCCCCTTGCTTTACTCTGCCTTGCTGAGGCTGTAGCTGGAGTACTGCATTCAGTTCTGGGCATGACACTTTAGGAAGGATGTGGAGAAGCTTGAGAGAGTATAGAGGACAGTCACATGCATGAGGAGAAGTCAAGAGAATAGGTCTTATGAGGAGAGCCTGAGAGGGATGGGACTGTTCAACAACAAGTTCATATGAGGTTTTAAGTATAAGTTGAAGTTCTTGAATCCCAGAAGCCAATTAATTGGATAAACTATATATTGTAATACTTTCATCTTCCAACATGGAAAGAGTAGATAGATGGTCCCTAGTCAATACATGGAAAAGATACAGATGAGGTAGGGGATTTGTAGATCACTGGGCAGTAGCCAGGTGTTATGAATTTCATTCTACCATAAGAATGATGATTGACTACTTTGGTTTCTTTTGTCATGGCAGGTGATTCCTTTCAAACCAAATTAGAGGTGCAGAAGGGTTAAGCTACTAGTTTTCACTTGTAAGATGCCTTACCAGCTGAATGTAAACTACAAGGAAAGTACAAACCCTTCTCTTTGTGAGGATTTCCACTGGGGAAATATTTTTTGACTGTAGGAGAATGAAAAATTAAAGGGGAAGTTCAGAAAGCTTTTGGATAGGCTAAGGCCATGGACAGGCATCCATTTTTGCTGGTAAGAATGCCTTTGAAATTCATACCTGTAGAAAAATAGCTTTGGAGCAGGAGTGTACATGAGTTCCAGTCCCTTGGCTGGAGAGCTACATGGGTGAGCTCTTCAGCCACAGAACATTAGAGGGCTGCCCTCTGGACCACCTTGGCCCTTAGTGGAGCCCATTATTTGACAGCCTGTCCTTTCCCCTGTCTGGGAAGGGGACAGGCCATTAATAGGCACCCCCCTGGCTTTTAAATTGCCATGTGTACAGCTCAGACCAGATGGACTGTACACAGGGTGATTTAAAGCTGGACACATGGTGAACTGAGGTTGGGGACAGTTTTCCCAACCCTTGTTCCCTGCTAAACAGAAACTCTCCTTACTTTAGTAATTGGCCCCATGAGCTATGAAATCATAGAATTGTAGAAAGTTAGGGCTGGACTTAGGAGGTCATCTAGTCCAACCCCCTGCTCAAAGCAGGACCATCACCAACTAGATCATCCCTGCCAAAGCTTTGTCCTGCTAGGTTTTGAAAGCTTCCAAGAATGGAGCTTTTACAACCTGTTCCAGTGTTTTACTACCCTCCTGGTGATAACATTCTGCCCAATATCTAACCTAAGCTTCCCTTGTGACAACTTGAGACTCCTTGTTTTGTCATTACATTCTATGTAATCTGCTGCATATTTATTTCTCAACATGTGCTGTCCAGCCAGGTGACCAAGGTAAAGCCTGCAGGGCAAAATGTTGTAAAGCCTGTAGGGCCAGAAACTGGCCTCAGTTCCTGGTCCCTCTCTCAGCTTTGAGATCATCAGACTGGTCCAGGAGGGGACTGAGGCAGTGAAGCAAAACTCAGACTGGAGACCCTTGTCTGGGGACCAGGTGGGGAGCTTTTCCCATTTGCTCCTGTCCCCTCAGGGACCAGGCAGGGAGGGGACTGAAACTCACCCCAGCAGGGCTGTCTCCAGTCTGGGGAAGAATGGAGGCAATTGGCCTGCTGCTCCACTCTCCTTCCAGCCCAGATCTGGAGAGAAGTATATAAGCATTCATTCATACAAGAAAGTTTATCTGGCAAGGGAGATTTTCCAGGTTGGCACCTGGAATATCTTGCTTCCAGAAGGGACGTATTTCTTCTGGGAGAAATTAAATGAACGTTTGCATGCTCATAGTTTCTGCCAGGAAAGCATCCATTTCCCCAGTAGAAACGCAGCACCTGTACTTGGCCTAGGGCACAACAGTGCTCTAAGTGGGCTTAGAAGTGTCCTCTTAAGTTATAACATTTGGGAACTAAACTCTCTGTAATAACTGTTAACAGGCTTAGAGAGTTGCATTATATTTAATAAGCACATACAGGCAAAGCATATATATCACTGAAGTGTTGCATTTTTTGTTTGTTTTAATGAAGAAGTCCAGAACAAATTAAAATATACTCCACTGAATATTTTCTTCTCCATCTGGTTTGTGTAGTTATTGATTGAATGAAGCCCAACACAGTCCAATGGTGTTTCTGGCAGCAGCATCTTATCTCCAACATCATCAGTGCATATGTTTTGCATCAGAAGGGACATTATTGGATTGCTTCAGTATAGCTATTCAAGCCTGTAACAATCTTTATCTCTATGCATAAATGAAATTTAGTTTATTTTCAGCTTACTTTGCAGACAGCTAACTAGAGCATCTTCAAAATTCTTGAAGTTCTATTGCACTGATATTTCAGACAAGCTAAACTGAAAGTTGAAAGGTATTTTAAGACTCTGTTACCTAACCTTGTAATGAATTAAATATGAATGTCTCATTATGTTTAACTAAGCAGAGAAATGTTGTTAAAAACAAAACAAACCCCACATCACATTATATATCATGAACACTGGGTTAATAGAGGTAATAAGACCAAGGGTTTTCTTTGCATATACAAGACACTGCTGACAGATGCTGGTTTGAGAGTAGGATGCCCTGCCATCCCTTTTCATCATTACTACAGCTTCTGTCAACATGCTTCAAAGTGTAAAGATATGCTAATGATTGGCTGGATGGCATTCATGTGAGTTGCTGTTTCTTTCTTGGTGCCCTGCATATTCATCATCCTCTGTCCCCTGCCTGTATATCTGTCTATTTTATAACATTGGCCAGTGCATGTTAACTGAGTTACAGAACACACTTTTACACGTGCTCCGATGTGTTCTGACTAGAACGTGTCAGAGCAGACTCAATTAGTCGAGTTTGCTGGAGCGCTCTAATCAGAATGCTTCGGTGTGCTGCAGTCTCATGTATTCAGCGTCCCCACATTTCAAAATGGTGGCAGGGGTGCTTTCCCTAAAGTGTGTCAAACAAGCTTTAGTTAAAACACCCCCATGGCCATTTTGAAATGCAGGATGCTAAATACATGAGGAGCTGCCTGCGTTTTAATCAGGAGCCACTCTAATTAAGATGTGCCCCTCCCCACCCTGGAGTACATATATAGACACCTAGAGAGACCAAACTTGCAGATAACATTTAACTCATGTTAGCACAAAATAATAGCTATCCTGAAAGCAGCAAGGTGAAAAGATAGAGGTTGTTCTTCGGGAATTATGGACTAATGTCCATTAAGAGAGAAAAGTGAATGTACTTAAATCTCATTGCCGTGCCCCTTTCAGCTTTTCACTTATATGCTACATCTTCCAAATGAATCACCATTGTACCATTGACTCTCTCAGTAGGGAACTCCAAATCGGAAAAAAAAAAAAAAACAACAAAAAACTGTTCAGAAGAGTCCTGCTACCGGCTGCTATACAACATTTAGGGGGAGTTTCAAAAAGCATCTTTAAGAAATGAGCATATCTAGAACTAGTGGAAGTTTAAGTGGCTTTCCTAAAATATTGATGCATAACTTGTTGGTAGGTTAAGGTGACATCTTTTTTTCTTACCATCATCTCTCCCTCTCCATCTAGCTCTTTGGAGGCTGTTAGAAAAATGTCCTACTAACTGTGCTATCCATCTCCAAATACTTCTCAAACCTGCTAAATATCTGACTTTCAACATTTTAGCATCCATTGCCAGTATTAAAATGCATAGCTTAAGGGGGCATAAACTCATTAACAAAACAATATAAAATATGCAAGACAGTATATAAAGCAGGGATATTGTTTCATTTCTCTCTGTCCCCCCATTTAGTCAAGTCCATTCTATTCAAGAGTTGACAATTTGTGCACATTGCTCCTTTGCCAAATGGGGGACGAGCCATTGAAGAGAGAGTGTCTGTCATTGATAAGCCCATACAATTACAATAGTTTTCCCCCCCTTGATGGCAATATGGCAAATTGCATGGAACTCTGTCACATTTACTAAGCAATGCATAGAAGTGCAATGTAATCAAAGAGAAATATGGGTAAAAACCAGTGCCAGACAATATTAACGTTGTCAGTGCTACTGTTACTCCTACTGAGAAGACAAAACCTATTTAATCCCTCTGAAAGCACTACTGAAGTTGTGTTGCAGCATCTGTCCTTACTAAAGAAGGAGCAAAGAAACTTGTTACAATGTCTAAGCCCTATCAGACTTAGGTTGCTGGGCTTGATGTACAGCTGAAAAAGGAAAAAAAAAAATGTATTACTGTGCTGAATTTTCTACATTTTATTTTTTTCACATTGTATAGCTTCTAAGCTGAAGAGGGAGAAAAGGCAGAAGTTGGTATTCAAACTCCAAAGGGATTTGTGGGCACAATGTATGCCTTCAATATTCTAATGCCTATAGCAGATGCTTTGGACATTTTTATCACCAACAAGTTTAATGCTGGTTGATAAACACTGCACAGCCAAGAATTTAGGTAAGTTTTTGAATAAGAATATCATGAGAATGGCTCATAACAATCCTACATGTCACAGACACTTTGACTGGTACCAAACAGGGTCTGGGATGTCAAAACACCCCGATCCTATTCAGCCCTCAAGGTGTTTCTAGTGACACATGAAAGCTTTCAGGGTGGTGGAATGGAATTATTGTCTTACTATATCCCTTCTATTTCCTAGATGATAGGATTAGGTCCAGTCTTAACCTGGAGTGGGCTAAAGAAATCCCTGTCTTCCTTACTGATATAATTCTAATTATTTGTCATGAAAGGCAAGGTTCTTTCTTCAACACACAACATAACCCATATGTATCATAGGGAGGTGCATGCAGGGAAAGCCTGTAGAATCACACATTTCTCTCTGCATGCAGATTTGGGAACAATTGATCATACCTTGATACTGCTTGAAATGTACCCTTTCTAAAAGACTGCAGTCTGTTTTTTTGGATTTTTTTCCCTGGTGTGACAGAATCACCATGGCAATAACCCTCCCTATATTATAATTGTAAGATCTGTATTATTAAGGGGCCCTCCCCATGATCCATTTAGAACCAGTAGTGGTTTGAAGAATAGTGCTAGTTAGTTAGAATTCAGGCACTGCATAAAGCAGACTTCTGAGTGATTTCTGAACTAGGAGTAAAACATTTCCTACATGAAAGTAATTAAAAGGGCTTGGCAGAGCTGAAACTCTCTGGACACATGGAAGACAAATGGAGAAGGTTTTTTAAGAAAAATTCATTTTGTAGCTGCAAGCAATGCGTGCCAGCAAAAAAGAAGACAATAGGAAGGTAGTTTTTTTTTTCTTCATAGTCTAGTTCTGAAGCACCTGGTATTTCTAGTAGTTTTCAGTGAACTGGGATAAGAGGCTATGAAATTTAATTAGAGAACTGTGAGGGCTTGCTTTGCTGAGAATGAAACCCAGTGTTATGTTTTAAATATGGAATACAGAAGGGCAGTGAAAAATAGAGGAGTTTGACTGATCTAAGCCAAAAGAGTCCATCTTTGCCAATGGGGCAAATAGGGCATGTCTACACATGCATTTTTTCTGAGGTCAGTTTACTTGTGAGTAAATGCTCTCAGGCAGGCATTTACACATGCAAGGATGTGGAAGCAGATTTACTGCTCCCACTTTCTGTGGCCCTGCAATGGGCCCTTGCTGCCATCTGGGGGAGCTCAAGGCTCCAGCCACAGTTGCAAGCAGCTGGTAGCCATCTTGAAAAGATGGAGCAGAAAGTCGGGGGGGGGGGCAGACATTGACAGGGGGTGCTCCACCCTGTCCAGGCAGACCCCAGCTACAGTTTCCCATGGGGAGAGGAAGGAGGGAATAAGCTCTCTCCGTGCCCCCTTTGCCTTAGAGGGCCATGGTGGGATGGCGTCTGGCCATGCCCCTGCCCTTGTTGCCAGAGTGGCAAGGGGAAGAAGGGTGGACACTGACAGGGGCTGCTTTGCACCAGCCAGGCAGACCCCAACTATGGTCTCTTGTGGCAAGAGAGGATGGAGAGGGGAATAAACCCCCTCCCTGCCCCCATCACCTCAGGGGGCTATGCCAGGCCAGTGTCTCCCCATGCCCGCCACCTCTGCTCCAGCTAGAGAGCAGAGGGGCAGGACCAGCCCTGCTCTCTGGAACAGACAGCATAGCCCAGCCCAGGGCTGCAGTTTGACTTCAATCAGTTAAGTCTGATAATTGGTCATTTTAAAATTGGTTTATAGGCACTGAACTTCTGTTCTATTAGAGGTTTAAACCAGTTTCGGATCACTTACACCGGTTAATGTGTAACTTCTCTCCCCAGCCTTAGAGTATATAATGGAGCTGAAAAAGCTCAACCATCCTACAATTTATGCACCTAAAAAAGGTCTTTTGCTGCTATAAGGCAGAAGTTAAAAGTGGAACTAGGTGGGTTTTATTGCACCAGGGAAAAACAGAGGGAGTAAAAAAATAACTAGAAAGGGTATTCTTAGTAGCCATTATAGGGGGAAAAGGACAGATCTATTTGTTTTTGTCTATTAGGCAATTGTCAATCCTCTGGATTGTGGTGTATGCTTAAGAGTCCTAGTCAGATGCCCGATGAATCCACTTGTGGATGATGAGCCCAATTTGAGAGTGACACAACTTGTTACAAGTTTCACAGATCCTTGTGTTGTCCGAGTTGGAATCCAAGTTTACAGCCCCCTGCTTCCTTTTTTCTTACTTTGCTTCCATCCTCTGCATCAAAGCTGTTCAACTTGTGCTGCACGAAGTGCCAGGTGTTCCCTCTAGCAACACTGCTGCTGAACAACTTCATATAATTTTTTGACACATTATGGTACTGCCATAGAGGGCAACCCAACTTTCTAGAGCTGTCTTGAATCTTGCTGTACAAAATATTCTTGGGGATACAGTCTCTTCTCATTTTCTTGATGTGGCTAAGCCATCATAACTGCCTCTTATTGGTAGTGGTTTCTAAGAGTGTCTGCCAGTCCTGTGCACTCTTGCACCACTCTGTCTTCCTACTTTATTTTCAGGATTTTACATAGGCATCTCATGTGGAAGTTGTTCAGTCTCCTGATTTGCCTAGCTTATGTAGTCCATCTTTATGGACCATAAACCAAGGATGACAGCACACATGTCTTGTAGATTAGCATCTTCAGCTTAGTTTGATACATTGTTATTGATATTCCATGCACATTTTTGTTATAGCCAAAAATTCGTAGCTGTTTTTCCAATTCTATTAGTCAATTCAGTCTGAAGGTCAGTATTCTTGCTGATCATAGAACCCAAGTAGCAAAAGCTGTTGATGACATCAAGAAATTTACCCTCCAGAGTGGTGTCTCCCACCCCTTGGCACATGACCACACTCTTCTTGAGATTAATTATAAACCCAAAGCTCTTGCATGTTACAGAAAATCTACCCAAGAGATTTTGCAGGGAAGATTCACTGTGGGCAATCACAAGAGTCATTGCAGGGAAGATTCCTGTGCACTTTCTGGAAAGAGGAAATCTCTCAGGACCAGCTCTTTCACCTTGTTTTTCAGTCTAAATCTTGTGAAGTACAGATTCCAAAAAAATTAATAAAGATATAAAAAGGAGATGTCTATCCACTACCTCAAAGAGGAGAGATTCTGGGAGAAATGGCTGATGTCTATTATTTGAAGCATCAACAGGGTTCTAGGAAGTACCCTTAGTGAAACATGGTGTTTTTTTGACCACCTTCAGCACCATTTTGAGAGATGCTTTTTCCTCTGTCTGCCATTTAGACTGCACTCAGAATGTCTGGTGTTTCACAGGAAAGCGCAACACATTTTTGGGTGACATACAGCTTACTTAGTTTCATATAAATGATCTGTTTCGGAGAAAAATCATGGTGATGATGAAAGCCTCCAAACAGTTTTGAAGAGAGCCTTTCAAACCCATCAGCAAGAAGTCCAAGTTACATAGAATACAAATGTGATGAGTTAAAGACCAAGAGGTCCACATGAAAGTATGGGTCTCCTCAGACTTACTGAATGTTGTGTGTTAATTGTTGCAGCTATATTTGACTAAGGAAGGAAATTTTGGGTAGGTTCATCTTTAAGAGGCTGTCCCTGACAGTGGTTGTTGTATTGGATAGAGTTTCATAGTATGCATTGCTGACAACCTAGTCTATGGATCATGTTAGTTTTCTCAGCTTGAATGATTCTTGCAGCAAAAATCCTGAATGCTTGCCCTTTTGGCCAGCTATTGCCTGGGGCCTGTTTAAGTGATTAAACTGATGATTTAGCTAAAACATTTAAGAAGATGCAAAAAATATCTATATTGCTCAGTCGTCAATGCATTTTTCTTAATCTTATACATGTCATGGTAAGGTGAAATTTCCATTTATGTCAATTACTTTTGCACATCTCTAAAAAGTAGAAGCTTTTGCTGTAGCAAAATGAAATGTTTCATTAGTGAAAACATGTAGTTAACTTAAGTGTTTCAGTTTTCAAAAGATCTATCATTGAACATGCATGATATGAAAGCTGGTATAGCATCTGCTGAAAAAGTATATACTTAAGATATGATATTTAAAGGAAAAGGCAGCCAGCTGTTAAAAGATTTTCAGAGTTGAGTAAGCAGAAGAAAAACATTCAGAATTAAGTTATCATTCTACAAAGACTTCTCTAATTTTTAGCATAGATGTTTCAGTAAGGAAGACCTCCTCCTTTCTATTTCTAGCTCTTTCATTGATTTGCTACAACCTTGATCAAATGATGTATTCTTTCTGTTGAGAGAATACTGCAAAAATGTCTGTTCAGGGAAAAACTAAAGCAACTTTGTGTCCCGTTTCAATCCCTTTTATGCTATTTTTTTAAGAGTAATCTAGAGCAGTGGTTCTCAGCCTTTTCTGTACCAGGACCCATCTGTAAACACTGAAGGCCTCCAGTGTGTGGGGCAGGGGGTGGGTATGTGGGAGGTATGGGGGACCCCTCCCATGCAAAAACTGTGACAGCCTGCAAGAGAAAAGCTGCAGTTTCCCATGTTTTTCTCCTTTAAACAAAAATTCATTTGTAAAGTTTGTTGATCCATTTTTAAAGTTTGTTCATGACCCTTTCATATATTCTTGTGACCCACTTTTGGGTTGTGACCCACAGGTTAAAAAAATGGTGATCTAGAGAATAGTTGCCATTTTTATTTTAAATGAATTGTTTTAATTAACTAAGTATTACAAAATAAGCTGTGGAGGAGGGCACAGATTAAGGTTTTCAGAGCTAAAAAACAAACTTTACTGGTGTAATCAAACTTGTGTTACAAATTTTGTAAAGGGTAGTGAAGCTGTAATAGCAGGAGATTTTTTTGAAAATGTCATATTTTAGCAGAAATGTTCTCTTCTTTCACTGTGTCCTTAAAATTTGCATTTTAACACTCTGTATATTTGGAACCGGAAGAATGGTATTTTATTTTGAAGATAAAAAAATAAAACAAAACAAAAAAAACACATTAGATTCCTTTTGGCCCCATCCTCTAGTTGGTTACTGTGAACCTTGGCCCTAACCTCTAGTGTATCTACTACTACCCCCAGCTTGGTGTCATCCGCAAACTTGCTGAGGGTGCACTTTAAGACATCTTCAGGCCGTTGATGAAGACATTGAACAAAACTGGCCCCAGGATGAACACCTGGGGCACTCCACTTGATACTGGCTGCCAACTAGACATTGAGCCATTACTTATTTCTCTCTGAGCCCAATGCTTCAAGCCATTTTCTGTCTACCTTACAACCCATTCATTTGTCGCATACTTTCTTAGCTTGCCTGCAAGAATGTTGTGGGAGACCACAACAAAAGCCTTGCTAAAATCAAGGTGGACTACATCCGTCAGTCACCCCGCATCTACAGAGCCAGCCATCTCAGCACAGAAGGCAATCAGGCTGGCTGAGCATGATTTGACCCTGGTGAATCCATGCTGACTGTTCCTGATCACCATTTTCCCCTCCAAGTGCTTAGAAATTGATTCCTTGAAGACTTGTACGTGATTTTTTCATGGGACTGAAGTGAGGCTGACCGGTCCATAGTTCCTGGATCCTCCCTTTTCCCTTTCTAAAGTATGGGCACTATGTTTGCCCTTTTCCAATCATCTGGGACCTGCCCTGATTGCTATGAGTTTTAAAAGATGATGGCCAGTGGCTCTGCAATCACATCAGCCAGCTCCCTCAGCACCCTCGGGTGCATCCCATCTGGCCCCATGGACTTGTACGTGTCCAGCTTTTCTAAGTAGTCCCTAACCTGTTCTTTCACCAGTGAGGGCTTCTCACCTCCTCCCCAAACTGTGCTGCCCGGTGTAGTAGTCTGGGAGCTGACCTTGCCTATGAAGACTGAGGCAAAAAAGGCATTAAGCACTTCAGCCTTACTGCATCCTCTGTCACAAAGTTGCCTCCTCTATTCAGTAAGGGACCCACACTTTCCCTGATCCTCCTCTTGCTACCAACATACGTGTAGAAACACTTCTTTTTATCCTTCACATCCCTTCTTAACTACAACTACAATTGCGCTGTGGCCTTCCTGACTTCATCCCTGCAACCCCAAGCAGTGTTCTTATACTCCTTCCTAGTTGTTTGTTCAAGCTTCCACTTCTTATAAGCTTCCTTTTTGTGATTTATTTTACTGAAAGGTTCCCAGCTAAGCTAAGCTGGTCTTCTGCCATACTTGCTAGTCTTCCAGCACATTGGGATGGTTTGTTCTTGCACTCTCAGTAAGGCTTCTTTAAAGTACAGCCAGATCTCTTAGACTCCTCTCCTCCTCAGATTGGCTTTCAGGGAGATCCTTCCCTGAGTGAGTCAGGGTCTGCTTTTCTGAAGTCCAGGGTCCTTACTCTGCTGCTCTCCATCTTTCCTTTCCTCAGGATCCTGAACTTAAGCATGGTCACTGCCACCCAAGTTGCCATCCACTACTACATTTCCCACCAATTTATCCTTGTTTATGAGTAGGAGGTCAAGAAGAGAATGGCGCCAACACTTGCAATAGGAAGTTGTCCCCAACATCTCTAAAAACTACCTGTATTGCTTGTTGACTGCTGTATTGCCCTTCCAGCAAATGTTAGGGTGATTGAAGTCCTCCATGAGAACCAGGGCCTGTGACTGGGAAACTTCCACTAGCTATTTGAAAGAGGCCTCATCTACCATTTCCTCCTGGTCTGGTGGTCTATAGTAGACCCCCACCACAACATCAGCCTTGTTGCTCTCCCCTAACCCAGAGACACTCAACAGCCTATCTCTAGTTTCATACTGTAACTTTAAGCAGTCATATGGCTCTTTTACATAAAGTGCAACTCCTCCCCCTCTTCTCCCCTCCCTGCCCTTCCTGAACAGTTTGTACCCATCTGTGACAGTGCTCCAGTCATGCGAGCTCCCACCAAGTCTCTGTTATTTCAGTCACGTCATAGTTCTGTGACTGTGCGAGGACTTCCAGTTCTCCCTGCTTGTTCCCCAGGCTCTATGCATTTGTGTACAGGCACCTGAGGTAACTAGTTGATTGCACCTGAGGTAACTAGTTGATTGCCCTGATTTCTCAGGAAGTATGACAGCTCCCCTCTTACCTCAGGCATTTGGTCTCCATCCCCCAGCAAACCTAGTTTAAAGCCCTTCTCACTAGGTTAGTGAACCAGTCTGCGAAGATGCTCTTCCCTCTCTTTGTCAGGTGGACCCTATCTCTTCCCTGAAAGCCTTCTTCTTGAAAGAACATCCCATGGTCAAAGAAGCCAAAGCCCTGCTGGCGACAGCACCATCACAGCCAGGTACTGATTTGCAGGATGCATCTGCTTTTGCCCAGGCCCTTTCCCTTAATGAGAAGGATTGGCAAGAACACAACTTGAGCCCCAGACCACCTCACCCTTGCACCCAGAGCCCTGTAGTCAATTTTGATATGCTTAGGGTTAAGCATCATTGGTACCCCATGGATAAGCAGCATGGGGTAGTCGTCGGAGGGCTGAATGAGCCTCAGTAGGGAGGGACATCTCAGATCTGGGCTCCAGACAAGCAGCAGATTTCCTGAGAAAGCAGGTCAGCGGATGGCTCCCTCTGTCCCCCACAGAGGGGAGTCTCCAACTACAACCAGTCATTGCTGCTTCTTGGTGGCAGTCATCTCATTCCCTCCCACCTTGGTGAGGCCTGGCCTGTCTTCCTCCACCAATGGAATGTGCTCCTCCCTCTCTGTTGCTAGGGCTGCATATTTGTTCTCCAGATGAACCACTGCAGGTGAAGGTGAAGATCTCTTCTTGCTCCCAGAAGTCACAAGCCTTTCATGACTTCTCTCTTCTCTAGTGCTGCCTCTAGCATTACTTCTTCCACAGTCCTGGAGGTCTTCTCCAGTATCAAATCAATGAGAGGATGCTTTGGAGCCCTGCCACTTCCTCCTGTAGTTCTCTTTCTTGCCTATTCCCTGAGAGACACCATCTGGAGGCACCATTCACATGGCAGCCACCCCCTGACCTAGCTGTCACCGGAAGAAATCTGCAAGCCACAGTCCCCACTACACCAAACATGGACGTGGATGGAAGCATATATGGAGAGTGTTCCTGCCTGGACAGAAACCTCACAGGTGCAAGCAAAGGCAGTGACAGCAGCTCTGGCATTACAACGTCATCCAGCCATTTCCCTGGGTCTCTTAATCTGCCTTCTCTCTCTTACTGCCCTTCTTCCAAGCGCACCTTCCCTACGCAACTCAGCTTGGCACTGGCCTGTTTATTGTGCATTGACCACAAAGGGTTCCTTTTTTCCCCTGCTTCCTCACACCAAGCTGAAAGGCTTGCTTCTCAAAAAGTATCTGTGTGTGTGGGGTGGGGGCATGAACTGTCCAGGAAACTGGCCTGCAAACTGTTTACCCTGTTTGCAGCCTCTGCTCATTGGCTTCCTGGTCACTGGTTCCCTGGTCACCTGGGGAATCTCCTTTTATACCCTGCTGGGCTGGATCGGCTCCATCCCCCTCATTAGGGCTTCTGTCAGGCCCAGGCTGCAATCTCTCAGCAATCAGCAGTTACCCAGTTAGCAACACTCCCAGCTTCTCCCAAATGCACACAGCCCTTCAAACAAACACTCAGCAAACCAAAGGCACAGGCGGTTCTGGATCTGTTACCATCCCTAGGCAGGAACTGGTGCCTGATGCCTGGCTTCTCTTCCTCTTCCTCCTCTTGGCCACAGCAGCTGCCTGCAAACTGCTTACCCTGCTTGCAGCCCCTGGTGGCTGGTTCCCTGGTCACTGGCTCCTGGGTCATCTGGGGAGTCTCGTTTTATACCTTCTTTTATATGATTAGTGTTATGGAGCAGCTTCCTTATGAGAAGTTAAAGAGGCTAAGTCTGTTCAGCTTAGAACAGAGATGCTTGAGGGAGGCATGATAAGGGTTTACAAAATACTAAATGGCAAAGAGAAAGGAAATAGGGATTTATTATTTGCTGGCTAAGAACAGACATTTGTCTGTAAAATAATTTAGCATAGCCATAAAAAGAGGGTGGAAAAATTGTCTCTCCACTATAGTAGGAAAAAAACCCCAAAACATTCATTCAGAAGTACAACTGAGCACCAGTAACATTTTAACTCAGTACAGCGCAGTAAAAGATAGTACTCCAGCTCAAGGCAACAGTAAGGAGCCATTGGTTTAGTTCATAAAATTTGTCTCCTGCAGCCTTTTAACATGTTGTTGAAAGTAGTTCTTTGGGCTCCTCCCCAGGTAGTGCATGCCTCATTTTTTCCAACAGCTAGAGTGGTGGGAAAGGATGATACTCTGCCAGAAATTCTAATCCTCAAATATACTGTAGTTTTGTCAGTCATAATGTTGAGAAAGAAGCAGTTGTTGCAGTAACTCAGCATATTGTGACTAGAGCTGTCTAGAAAGTGAAACAGTCCCTGTTTTTGCTGTTTTTGTTATGATAATGTTAGGATTATAGGAAGTGATTATGGTTTTTGAGGATGAGGGTGAGGGGTAAGGGTTTACCTTCACCCCTGACCCCCTGTTCATACTGGCATGCAATATGAAAAGTGATAATGCTTGAAGCTTGACAGATGACTTTTCCCTTTGCATGTTATCTTTCCTGTGGGTACGGAGAACACCTCCTATTATTAGATTGAAAGATGGTTCTTAAA
Source organism: Crocodylus porosus (assembly GCF_001723895.1). Lineage (NCBI taxonomy): Eukaryota > Metazoa > Chordata > Crocodylia > Crocodylidae > Crocodylus > Crocodylus porosus. The sequence continues at coordinate 181,632,031 of NW_017728906.1, read as the reverse complement.
TGTGGACATGGCTTTCCTGACTAGAGCACCATGCATAGTAAAGACAATGTCACTCCTCACATGACTTCAACCTTGGCGTAGGATGCAATTCCTTACTAGTGGGAATAGCTAAGTATAGAAAGTCTGCCCAGGAGAAGTGTCAGACTCTGCCATGTGGAGTATTAAAGCCAACGTTGGATATCTTTCTGGGAGAATCTAAGTATGCCTGATTTCCTTGTGGATCTGCTCCATAGTTAGGGACATTAAAAGTGTCACGGTCTCCAGTCCCAGAACAAATGTGGTGGGTGGATCTGCCCTAGGGCTTGGTTCCCTGGGAGCCAAATGCAGATGCTCCATAAAATTAATAAGAATTTGACCACTGCTGTGAACAGTGAAACTATAACAAGAACACCATTTTTACAGTTACTGAATATTATTGAAGCTCATGCATCAAGGTTTTGGATTGTTATCTATAGGTGTAAGATAGTAATACCTTTCTTTCTTTTCTGCCCCCCTGAGTTCTCCTTCAATACAGTACACCAGAGTTCCGTGTTTGTGCCACAAGTTGTGGCCACAACTCTATAGATACCAGGGCCACCACCAGGATTTGAACACAGACCTTTGGCAAACTCCTCTAGCCCCCTCCCCCCAAACAAACAAACAAACAAACAAACAGGATTCTACCATTAAGAAAGAGTCCTGTAACATTGGTATGTAGGCTTTTCCAGGGTCAGCCAACAAAGGGAAACATGATCTAAGTAAATTGATTATATGTTCATGACTCTCCACATCATACAGTAATAGAATTCTTACATTTCTTTCTCTTCAAGTTGGTTGTGTAATGTGAAAGACCACATATAGGAACACTTTTATGCCCAGGAAGTATCCTATCAGCGGGTAATGAATAAATACATTCTGTTAGTAGCTGAAGCTGTACACATAGATGGCTGCAACTGAATTCCTTATTATTCAAACTAAAATAATGTGCTTGTAAACTCCATCCTTGCCTTTGTTTAAATTGTTCCTTGCAGTTTACTGAAAGCAATTTCCTGACTATAGTGTAACTAAACTCTATTCTAAATTGAGTGAAAATAAAGTGTAAAAAATAAATATCTGTGCAGTCTGAAGGTATGAATTGTGCTTATTTTGTTTGGTGCTAAAATTGTAAGAGTCAGAGCTTAGTGAGCTCTGTACAACACCATGACTGGTAACTGTTTTGCTCTGTGGGATGTGTTTTTGATAGGTGGCTTTTTTCCTATTAAGTGCAATAGTGTGAAAATGCTGATAGTGTTAAAGAACACATCCTCACATTTTTTGGCTTTTCTCTTTTATCTAGCTGGTTCTGTTACATAGGGAGCCTTCCCTCAGAAAATGACCCTTTTTTTCTATTTTCTCACAGTAATATGTACTTACTGCCAATAATATGTATGTGCCCACTGTCCTATTTAGTTCTTTATGTCAGCACAGCAAGATGAATATAGAATTCAAGAAGTAATGAGGTTACATTTTTCATGTACACCTGACTGTCCACTCTGGTATGAGTGTTCTGCTGATAGCATGGTAGCCTATCCTGCCAATGTGAGCTCTTAACAGGGTGTGCAACTGTGAAAAGGAGTGCTTTAGTTACAGCACTACGGGTAGTATCAGTTTAATTCAGTCCAAACCTGTAGGTGGTTTGCTATGGCTCACCACACAGCCATTAATGGTATCATTTTAGCACTGTAAGTGGTTGCATTTAAACTCAGGACAACACTGTGAACAGTAGTACTTTTATCTTGTTCAAAAGACAGTCTAATGTAGCCATTCCAGTTAAGCATGTGATTTAGATGAATCAGAAGCAAGATAGGTAGGGAAAGTATATCCAATCACCAAGTGAAGGGTGCATCAAATGAAAGAGATCATGGAAGCTTAACCAGGAGTGATTAAAATTGCTTTAAAAAGTATGCTAGATCAGGCTGTGGTCTGAGAATGAGCACACATGACTGCAGCACAATCGTCCTGATGCAATTTCAGGTAGTACTTCACTAAATAATGGATGAAGAGAGTTAAAGACACTAAGCAAAAACTCTAAAACAAGAAATAGGAAGAATGGAAGTGTGAAGAATCAATGGGATGTAGAAGTGAGCAGCTTTTGCCCAATGGTTAATTTATTCCAAATTAGTATTAAGCAAGGAGTATCATTTGTCTGCGCTAAATATAGTCATGTAAAAGCTGGACAGACTGAAGCTCTGTGTCCCCTTTGTATACACATGTGGATGTGGCAGGCTGGGCACTTCATGTGCCTTCCACTTTATAGGGTCAGGCACCCTGCTGAGCCACCGGCAGGTGGGAGGCAGGGCTACTTGCAGAGTCAGCTGACCCAGAGGGCTGGCAAGTGAGGCTAGTCCTGATTGAGGGAGTCACCTGAATGGGAGAGGGTTGGGTTTGAACAGGGTATAAGCCCAGACCCTGAGAAGTAGGACTAGTAGTAACATGTTGAGAGCTGGTGAAGGAACATCACCCAGTAGGAAGGCTGCTGCTCCTGGATGCTAGCCTGGAGAATAACATCTGGAGGTTCAGGAAACAACTAAGGGGATGGAGGAGGTTCCTGGGGACCCAGTGTGGAGATCCAGAGCCCTGAGAAGAGGGCTCAGTGCCTGGGGACTTTGGAGAGGCCAAATGAACCTAGAGAGAGGGGATCTAGGGGGAGCCTAGAGAGGGATGAGCAAGATCTGGCGGACCTAAAGACCAGTCCTGGGTAAGACCTGAAACTGCACTCAAATGGGGCTGGTTAACATGGTGGGGCTGCCTGTGGCAGAGCAGCCTCCCTGAAATGCCACACATGGGCCACTCTAGGGAAAGGCAAGGATGGGATGTTGAAAAGCCTTGGCTCCCACTGCCTTGTGGGTTACCCCATGGCAGGGGGAAGGCTAGGGAAGCACACCCTGACAGAAAAGCACTTAGCAAGGAAGACCATGTGGACCATGTGGGCCCAGCATCCCAGTGAGGAACCAGGGCAGACCAGGACCACATGGATTCAGTGGTCCAATGAGGGGTGGGAGAATAGAGTACAGGACCAGACAAGTCCGAGGGCATGAGGCTATAGTGAGGCCCAGCTAGTGGGACCAGAAGGGTCCAGCAGCCCAGCAAGAGGCTGGGAATAGAGTGAAGGACCGGATGGGTCCAAAGGCCTGGGGAATGACTGGGAAAGTAGAGAACTAAAAGGGTCCAGGACAAGGGGCCAAAAGGGGATTGCAGCCTAGAGAGGGGCTGAGAGGGAGGCTGAGGAGCCTGGTAACACAAGGAGTGTTTGTGCAAGACTGAGAGGTCTGAGGACCCAGAGAGGGGCTTGAGGAGAGACTGAGGGGTCCGGCAACCTGAGCGGGTCCAAAAGGGAGACCGAGGGGTCTGGTAGTTCCGGAAGGAGCTTTGTGGAGAGACTGAGAGGTCTGAGGCCTGGAGTGGGGCTGAGAAAGGCAGAGGGGTTGAAAGGCCCAGAGAGGAGCTGCATCAGTAATTGTTAGAACATCTGTAAGACTGCCCTCTGTAAGGCATGGGGCATGGTGTAAGGGAGGTACAGAGCCATGCAATCAGCCCATAAGGCCAGGACCACAGTGTGTGTGGTCGCTGTAGTAAGGCCAGGGCAGTGTCCTGCACTCTGAATAACTAACATCAAGGCGTGGTGGGTAAGAGCTGGGTAGACTGCCCATTAAGCAGGGTATCTAAAAAAGAAAAAAAAAATTGGGGTGGGTACCCTGTGACAGTGCATATAATAGAAATTTCTTTATATACAGATATTTTTTGAGATGTAACAAGTGAAATTTAAGTGCCTATTTTACATAGAACTTAGACTCCTTAGTCACTTCTAATAATGGGAATTAAGAGCAAATATCTTTGAAAATTGGGCCTTGTCTGCTATTTGAAAAAAAATATATGCCTATATCTTTTTTTCTCCTCGTTTGTATTTTGTATTCATATCTTACATGAAAAAAGCGATAACTTTACAAAATAATATGGTATGTCTTCTGGTTATGACAAGTGATAGTTATGCTAACTCATAGTTAAGGTAAAATGCTGAAAACAAGCTTAGGAAGAGCAGGTCTTGCTGGCTTCTGTATGACTCAAAGAAATATAAAAAGTAAAAAGCTATTAATGAGCAGAAAAGCTCATACAAAAAAGGAGTGAAAGGGACAAAGTAAAATGAATGAGGGCAGGTGCTGAGATAGAAGAACTGAAGATGCCAGGTAGATGAACTAGGCAAAGAGACAAATAGAAATGGATATCTGGAGAGAAACAGAGATGAGCACTGGCATGGAAACGTGGGTAAGTTAGGTACGAATAAGAGCACTGCATTGTTTCTTTGCAGCAACCTACAGCAGTGTAATTAGCACAAAGTGTTGCTACCTTGGCCTGGCAGTTTTACTAAGTTGGGCTGACTGCTAAAAAATCAGAAAGTGTTCTGGCTGAGTGACAATACCTCTCTGAGCTTTTGACACCAAATATGAATTAAGTCATTTCTCTGTGCTGCAGCTGGACTCCAGAAGACCACTTGCTAGCACTGGTCTTTCAGAGGGCCCAGACACCAGCAGACTGAACACCAAAAGCATCAGCAAGCAAAGGGCCACACAAACGACAGATAATCCACAGAGCAACAAATAAAAAGAGAATAATGAGTCGAAAACATGGTTTGCTGGTTTTTTAAATGCTCATTCTTCTTAGGTGCACCTGATTCTACCTAGGTTCCTGCCAGTTCACCTTGTGGGCTCTGTCTTGTCTCAGTAACTCCAGTGGTGACTTGCTGTATGGATTGCCCGTGACCTGGATGCCCAAGACTTTTAGGCTGCCTGCTGCTTGCATTGCAGCTGGCTTTTGGAAGCGTCAGCTTGATACACAAATCCTAGGACTTCTGAGCTTCCTACCTAGAGGTTTATCTGCTCCAGCAGATCAAGAATATCCTCAAGAACACTTTTGTGGTGACAATCTGACTCCCTGTTTTTGTGGGCCTTAGCATGTGAGGTGAGCTTGCAACCACCAGGATGGAGCAGTCTAACCACTAAGGATGTTAGTTGTGTCACTAAGGGTGTTGTTAAGGGTCATCATCTCCAGACAATAATACGGTATAGTTTTAACTGTAAGTCAGCCATGTAAAGCAGAGTATAATTTTAATGATTTTTGAGGAGTTAAAAAAGCCAACTTATAATTGGAATCAGTATGGTATCTAGTTTCTACAATTTTAGTGGTCTGTGTTTGTTTGGGATTTTTTTATGTTTACCTTCAAAGTCTCTTGATTTGCCTAGGAACCTGATATTACTACTAAATCCAGGAAATGTCTTGTATTCATCAATGATCATATGGGTTTAAGTATTTAGGATCAGTACATCTACCCATATAAATGCTCAGTTACACTGAGGAAGACTGATGACCTGTTCTTGACTTCTTTAATTAGATTGATCTGCTTTTAATTTCTTTCTTTAAAAAAAAGTAGGAAAGTGGGATAAGATTGAACTATAGTCAGATGAAAAAGGGAAAGGAAAACAGTGACCACAAGAAATAGTAACTTTTTCATAAATCTGTTTTTCACTCACTGTAATAAACTCCAATTTGTATTAACTAGTGAAGAAGAAACCTTTTGAATTCTGAATAATACACTGGGCCACTCTCAATTATAGTACCAATTATCTCTATATTATGCAAGTCACTTTGCAGTGAATAATATAATAATTCAACAGGTTGCTGGCAGGCTTGCTGGCAGTGCTACAAGAAGTTAGGCCAAATACCATTGCTTTGTACTGAATTATATTTAATTTGGAATAGTAACTTACAGAAATTTCAATGAATGGTTGCATTTGTGTAATTTTAACTTAACACATCCTGCTTTTAAATGTTTAGTCTTTTAAAAGGTGGACAGGGATTCTCAGTGTACATCTTCACACGAGAAGGCTGAGGGGGGACCTGGTGACCGTCTATAAACTCACTAGGGGGGACCAGAAGGGTTTGGGAGAGACCTTGTTTCCCCTAGCGCCCTGCGGGGTAACAAGGAATAACGGCCGTAAGTTGTTGGAAAGTAGGTTTAGATTGGACATCCAAAGGCACTACTTCACAGTCAGGGCAGCTAGGATCTTTAGCCAACTTCCAAGGGAAGTGGTACTGGCTCCTACCCTGGGGGTCTTTAAGAGGATGCTTGATGGCTACCTGGCTGGAGTCATTTGAGCCCAGTTTTTCTCCTGCCCTGGCAGGGGGTTGGACTTGAAGATGTACAAGGTGCCTTCCAACTCTACTTCTAGGATTTTATGATTCTTAAAGCTAGCTTCTGTGCAGTTTTATGACACGTAGGGCTTTGCCATAATAAAGTAGAAGTTTGATTGTACACACATGCTGGAAAAATCCAAAACGTTTCGGATGTACACCTTTCAGTCATGTGTACTAAGTACCTTACTAGCAATTTTATGTGCAGTTAGTGCTTTTAATATATTATATCAGCTAATACTATGTTTTGCTTTTATGACAGGTTCTTTTAATTTTTCCCCTACTGAAACCATTCACTAGCTGAATTTTCCTGAAGGTCTGTAGGGAGATTTTTAGATGCATCTTCTCGAGTAGAAATTCACTTTGGATTTTAATAAATGTGTGCATCTTTGTTGTCTCTTTCAACTACAGGGTAGCTTGAGTTATGGTATTTAGAATTATGCATAATTGTATTGATAGTTGCACCATTTGGGTCTAATGGAGAAAATGTATGGATTTCATGTATTGTCAATAAAGTACTTTCATTGTTCTAACTGTGCTCTGGGCTGTTATTAATAACACACTTTAAGCATTGGACATAGACTTATCACATTCACTATTATCCAATTTAAAGAGATCAAGCTAAAAAAATTAAAATAAAGCCCACATTCTAGACTCATACTGAAATATTGCTACCCCATGATATGATATTTGGCATGGGGTCAGAATAGAAAAGACTAAAGTATCATAGCAAGCAGAGATTAATTTTGATGAAATCAACCATGGGTCATTGGATTTTTTTATTTTTTTTTATGAGGTCTCTGGGCTGGAGAATACTGGATCTGGGTATAAGAATCTCCACTTTATATTCCAAATGTAATGTAGAAAATCATGTTTTATAATAATATGTGTAATGAACTACAGTTCAGATAATGTAGTATCTTTGGATAGATCTAACAGAGGGGTCAGAAGATGGGCCTCTATTGGACTAGCTTGTTTTAGTGAACGTTAACTTCCATCTGTGGAATTTGAGTGTACAGTATATCTTTTTTAATATTATCCATTTTACGTATATTTTTAGATTTTGTTTTAACTTTATTAATTTGTTCTATGGAAGTTAAGGTCAGATTTGACCAGATAACAGCAATCTTATCTGGGTGGTATGTCAAAAATCTCTTTTTTTAATAGCATTTCTGCACACCATGAATAGAGATGTAGGTCTATATAGAGAGACAGACATATATTCTTGGTTGATTTTTTTTTTTTTCCTCCAAATAGCTAGTCAGATACTCACTTTTAAAATTCTAAAGTTTACTCTGGTAATAGGAATTCTCAGAAAGATAAAAATATGCATTACTAATAGAATTGATAATTGAGTCTCCAGACGGTGCTTTCATTTTATAGTTAAAAACATCCTAATATTCTTAAATACTTGGAAATTATCTTATAAGGATTTCATTTTCACCTTGAAAATGTATACTGTATCACTAAGTGAGATCATTCCACTAGATTTAATGTATATGTTTCTGAACTATCTTCAGTCTAACATTTCTAAAATCAATTAAAATTACTTATTCTGAAATCCCAAAGAATCTTCTGGCTAAGTAGAAAACATAGCCTGGTGTAAGGACTGCTCATTGGCAATCGAAACCTATTAAAACATGATTATTATACTTGTTCTTCTGAACTAAAAAATATACACTTCAATTTTTCATTTTCACGTACACATTTTCATAATTTTTCCCCTTAAAATGACTGTTTTGAGGGAGCAGTATGCAATATTTCATTTAGAAGTGTAGCCAAACACTGGTATGGCATATTCAAAAAGCTGTTCAATTATACAAGTATTTACAGATACAAGAAGCGATAATATTCATCTATGTAAAAATATAAAGCTATAAGTAATTTATCAGGTGTCTCAAGGGAGATAAGTCTTACTAAAGACAGAATTCATCAAAGTGTTTGTGGTGTTTCCCTGATATTTAAGAAATGAGAAACTGTAAAATAAAAAAAACCCAGTTGTGGTCCTCCCATCAGACTACTAATGGAAATTGTATAGTATCAGATAAAAATAAGGGAATAAAAATGGATCTGTGGTCTACTTTAAAATCCACAAACATTTTTAATGTATCTATGATAGAACTCATCAGAATTGTTTTCCTATGACTTTTCTCATAGTGTCATAATACGTTTTGAGACGATCTAGGCAATAGTAATTTATAGCCCAACTTCAACTTTGGGTGTGGTCTAGAATATAATCTTATTCTGAGGGTGTCTTCCTTCAGGACCGGGAAATCACAGAAATGTTCATTGGACAGGCTCATTTCATTCCTTGACTGAAGAGTTTTTCTTGATTGACAGTCAGTCATGGAAGGAGTTTTGAAGAGCTGAAGGCATTCTGCTCAAGGTACCTCTAAGTTCAGATCCTGATGAGAGTGAGCTTATCCGGTCAAAGTTACCCTCTCTGTTTACACAGAGCAATTAGTAATCATCTGGTATGGGGAGGTGGATGAAGGTGAATAAGGGTATAAAGGATTCACATCTTAATCACATGCAGACCCCTAAAACATTGATGCAGAGACAGGGATTCTGGTCCCTGCTCCCTGGATGTTTATACATTTTAAATTTAACTGGTATCAGATAAAAAATAGGAATACTCCTGAGAGCAGAGACCAAAACTCAGGCCTTTCTCCTCCTACATGGCCTTTCCACTCAGCTTTGCTCAGGCTTCCTCATCTGTCCTGTGTTTCTGGCCCTGTAGGATCATACTTTCCTGTTTCAGTGGTACAGTTTTTAATAGAAGAGCTACTCAGTATATCCATTTACCCAGCCTGGCCTCTAGCCTGATGACTGGGGCACTCCTGGGAGGCGGGAGCCTAGAATCCCATTTCTTGCATGAGTACTTTACCTAGTAGACTATTCTACAAAACGTGGGTATTGATACAGCCAATAGTTCCTCTTTAGAAAGAAAATGGTGACCCCCAACTCCTTTTTTTTGACAGAACAATTGTAAACATTTATTCTCCAGAGAAGACTCAAGACTGGATCCTGGGTGTATTTAGGCACCACTAAATTAATGTTGTGACAGGTGCCTAAATTGTGCCTAATTGCTAGTGATGGGATGGGTGGTCAGATAAACACAGGGATATAGCGTTTTGTACTGACTAATTCGAGGCAGCTCTCCTCTTAGTGTGTGGGCTTTTGAATTGTTCTAAAACATTTTACTCTCTTCCTGCATTATAAGAAGCTTAGGCTGTTATCGAGGCACCCAAAAGTGAAGTGATGTTGCACTTATGTATTTATTGGACCTGGCCTCTGAAGGTTTCTCTACTACCTGCCTGGCAAGCTTAGAACAATCCCCAAGAAGAACTAACTCACTCCCCCTCAGTGGACTCCAAACCCTAACAATCAGATGGTGCCATTGGTTTAGCACAGTTTTGCGCACATACCAGAACCTTTATCAAGTTCTCTGTCTCAGATGTGATCTTTGCTGCATGCTGAGTGCTGCGCTAACATGGCTACTTTCAGGTTTGGTGCATACTGAACTGGGTGAGCGAATGGGACAGCCAAAAGCAACAAAAATGGTTTGGGGACTCCACATGACTTCTGAGGAGAGGCTCAGGGAACTGGGTTTTTTTTTAGTTTGGAGAAGAGAAGATTGAGAGGGAATTTGATTGCAGCTTTAACTACCTGAAGGCTGGTTCCAAAGAGGATGGAGCTGGACTGTTCTTAGTGGTGACAGATGGCAGAACAAGGAGCAATGGGCTCAAGTTGCAGGAAGGGAAGTTTAGGTTGGATATTAGGAAAAACTTTCTCACTAGAAGGGTGGTGAAGCACTGGAACAAGTTATCTAGAGGTGGTGAATTTCAAAGGCCTGGTTTTACAAAGCCCTAGCTGGGAAGATGTAGTTGGGGCTGGTTGTGCTTTGAGCAGGGCGTTGGACTAGGTGACCTCCTGAGGTCCCTTCCAACCCTCATTTTCTATGGTTTTGATTCTATTACTGGCTTCTCAGCATCCCTCCTGGAACTCCCATGGAGGCGGTGCAGACAATCCCTAATTCCCCCTTGCAAACCTAGCTCTCTGACACCCAAATGTGAAGAGCTACTGTATGAAAAGGGTTTTTCTACAAAACAGCCCAACTATAAAGCATCCCAGTGTTATTCCTGAGAGAATGGTGTGCTTTGCAGCCTGCTTGGACAACCATTATGGTATGCATTTTCTGAAAGGTATGGAACCTCTGGGCTGTATGTCCTAAAATAAAAGGTAATTCCCCTCCCTTGGCTCCTTATTCCTATATATAAGTCTCTTTTGTTCATATTGTAGGTGAAAAATGACTACAGCTGACAGCAATGCTGGTAGCAGTTTTCCCCTATCCTATATTTAATTGCAAGTGAATAGAAAGCTAAATTTGGGTCTGAGCTTTTATTATGAATTCAAGGAATTACGCACTTGAAAATGATTAATACTCAAGGCCATACACAAGCAAAGATAAACAAACTCTCTGTTCTTGGTATAATAATGTAGCAAAATTGTAAGTCAAATTTTAGATTAACACCATATTATTATGCCAAGAGGCAAAGATTTTTGTTAATTAGTTCTCAATTAGTTCCTCTTATTTTTAATCTCAGAGTATTAGATATCAATGGCATTAATAGATTAATAGCTGCATCCTAATGATGTCAAACAGACCACAATGCAAATTTGAGGTGTTTTTAAATGGGATTTATTGATTTATGTGTATACATAAGTTAAATAGTTTTGTGTTTGACCTACAGTGCTGGTTGGTTTTGTAATATCTTGTTTCACAAAGAAAACACAGACATTAAGGGCACCTTTTATTAGTTTGTTTTTTGTTGTTTTTGTATTTTAAATTATTCTGTTCATGCGTATATAATATGGTTGACTTGCAGATAAAGATGTTCCTTCTTCCCTGCCTCAAACAGCTGTGTTTTTTTTTTAAAAAAGGAAACAAGAAAAGAAGGGCTTTATTGAGGTAATGGGTATATGCACGGAGGAGAGCTGAGGTAGTGAAAATATCTAAGCACTCCAGTGACATTTGGAGTTCACAAAAAAGAGTCCAGTCAGGGTCAGGGGGTGGGAATAGTGCAGTCCTGGGATTTAGGTGAGCTGCTGGGTTCTCCCAGTACCGGGGCTGAGCTGTGAATGCATACACGTGTTCATGACACTGGATGAACCTGATCTAAGAAAAAATTAATCCAATCTCAATCTAAATTAATGTACTTTTTTTGAGGAGAACTAACTTGGATCATGCCCACCATTTTTGGGTGATTTAAACCCTCCAAGTGCCTATACAATTGGACATTTAAATCAACCTGACCCTGGGTAATGCCTGTGTATGCTCCACTTTGATGCACAGAAAGTTAGCTCTAATGGGTATTTACCCCCGTGGTTCTCAACCATTTTAGATTCAACCCACCCCTTGGAAAAAAGCCAGCTCTTAGTTTTCCATTGCTGTCTGGTAACAAAGTAACAAGAGAGACACTGTACAATGTGCTATAGCCACGTAGTGATCATGTGAGTCTACACATGACTGGCAGCTACTTCGCCATAGTGGCACACTCTCCCGTTCTAGCACGCTGCTACGACAAAGTAGTGGCTAAAACACTAACTGTGTGCTGTGTGCATAGTGCAGTACAGGCAGTTTCTGGGCCATGCTTTAGCACTTCCAAAAGGTGCATGGTGCAGTAACAACGTCATCATAGGCCAACATATAGATGAGCCCAAAAAGTATAATAGATTAATTCTTCAGTTGTAACAGGTTAGAATTTTTTAACACTATGAATCTCTGAGTTTCTTACCTAACAGCGCAACATTGCGTGGCAACTCAACACCCTTGAAAGGATCACAAGCCACCCTAAGAATTGCTCATGCTTTCTCTCTGGTTACAGTTGAATGGCACATTCCTTGCCAATGTGCCTCATCCAAGCCCATACACTGCTTCTTGTTTTGAGCCAGCCAAATTATAGATGCTCCCTAGATAAATGCACCAGAGTACCTTGCACTCTTTAACATTTCCATGTAGAACTGGCTGCTTTTTAAATCTAATTTTGTCAGAATATGCATGTAGAGGTCTTCTTAAATCTTGAATTTACCTGAAAAACTCTTTTTAACACATATGGATAGAGGCTGCATCTCCTGAGCTATAAGGTTAAACTGAGTGGTTATTTCTTCTTTGTCAAAGAATTTTATAACTTTAATTCCAGTAGGAGTTGTGTCTAATAGAAATTAGGTGTATTACACCTCCAGGGATCTGCATCTTTGTAATTTTAGTAAAAACTGTTTTACAATGATAACCTAATATTATCTGATTAATGCATTTATTTAAAGGTGAACAAACTAAATCAGTGTTTTCGGTGGATGTGAGGTGTACAATTCTGAAGGGATGGTTCAGAAAGCAAAGGTGAGAATGAAGGCATAAAATAATTTTAAAAACACATTCAAAACGTGTTCCCTTTTTACCTACTGATATGTGGACTCATACTCACCATAAAAAGGTATGTTTCAGATTTTGTTCGGTGAAAAAATGACTAGGTCCTCATACTAGCCACTATTATCCCCTCATTGTACATGAGAGAGAATTACTTTGTATAATGTCCACAGTATTGATTTTTTCCTTTCTTTTGTGTAGGTTAGTGATATACATTCAATTCGTTCTATTTTTACCTCTCAGCAAAGAACAGTTGATGATTTCTGAGATTTGCTCTTTCTCTGGCTATGTGTTCACCAAGTCTGATCATACAAATTTCATTTGTATTTCCCTTTCATGAACCTTTTAAGATTCTGACTTATTTACATAATTTTTTCACTGGCAAGTGATATGCAGCAAGTTAACTTAATAACAGTTCGTTCACACCAGCAGGAGGCTTTTTTCCTTAATTTTGTTGGATCATATATTCCAACAGTTAAAATAAAATTTACAACACCCTGTTGTCTTAACTGTAAACTATCTTGCAATCAATTTGCTTTAATGAAATTAAAGCCATAGAGTATGACTGGAGAGTGAAAATCCTTTGGTGCTTTCCTGAATTCATAATGGATACAAGTGTTATGGTCTAAATAGATCATGTGCTAATGTAGATGTTTCAAAACACTAAAGGAAGATTTAGGATACTTTATTCTCAATTAATCAACCAACTACAAAATTCTAATTATCTTATCTATGGAGATTTAGAGATTTCATTTCCAAATGATGTTTTGCAGATACCTTGCAGATTTGTGCCTCTAGTATGCTTAATTGCCGCCTGCCAAATAAAATCAATCATTCTTTGAAACAAAAGCCCTATTCAGAAATGACCCCAAGGTCTGTAGGATTTCTTATTTTTAATTTGCATGTTAATTGAACTAAAGAAGAATAATAACAATCTAAATTTTAATTTTTTATTAGAAAAAGTTATAGCATTGATTAGCTAATTAAATGCACAGTAAATCAGTAGAAAGTTTATATGCAACTTCTGCTAAAATGTGTTTTGCTTGATGTAAAGGGTTTTTTCTTTAAGTTGCCACTGTTGTTTAAGAAGTTAACTCCTGTATGTACTGAAATCAGCTGCAGGAAAATGCTCAGTAACAACTCATGGAAATGCATATTAATAAGTTTAAGTGGGTATTTGTATGCTGATAGCTTTTAACTTCATAGGAATGGCACTCACATACTACATATTCTTGATGGCTGCTTCTACAAAGTTGGAGTGTACTGTTTTAGACACACTAGAAGGAAGGCAGGGTGCAATGAGTGTGGTTTAATTACACAGCAGCTTTAACTAACTCCTCTGGTAGGTATAAAAAAGAATCAAAGTTCTAACCTGAGCCTATCGTGCGACTACAATAGTTAAGGCACATCAGTTTTTTCAAGTAAGGGCACACGGCACAGCAGAGTCTCTAGCTTTACATCTGGATGCTCTAGTCTTAAGGGTAAAGCAGGTACCCCTTTCATATATGAGACAGCTTTCAGCTTAAGTTGTAGAGCAGCACCTTGACCACCTTGTCACCACAATCTAATCATCTAGGAATAATATACATGGTGCAAGTCATGATTTTATCTTCTATCACTTCTACTTGGTACTGTCAAGCTGTTACTGGGCCTTACAGGTTTTCCTTCTCTGTCGGTTAAAGTGGCTGAAGAATGGGGTTTCCCATGTTAGTCATTAAGGACCCCAAATCTTAATCTCAAGCTTCTTTAGAGGATTCCTTCCCCAAAATAAAACGCCCTAATGTCTAGCTTCTTAGGAAACCAGGCTCTACGTGGAACTGGTACCTGAACTGAACATGTCATGATGATGTGCCGACAATCAGCCTGACCAACACACAATTGTTTGTTTCTTCAGTGTGACTAATACATATTTTTTGATCTACTAGGCACTCTTTACCTTTAAAGTTCATAAGCAAAAGGAATGAACACTCAGTCAATCATGAGAATTTTTGGATGTTTTTAAGATCCTTTAGCTTTTTTTATTTGTGATGGATTCCAATATCCAGAGTCTTTATTTCTTACAATTGGTTCTCTATTTCTAATCAGTTCAATTCTAATGGCCCTCAAAGGTTCAAATTTGCCATTTCATCACAGTTGTCACTTACAGAATAATCCTTTTAACAAAACTTGGGATCCAGTGCTGAGAGGTATAGAGTGCTTCACTTGCATAGGTTCCTTGGAAAAAAAACAGTCATTCTGAATGGATACAATCAAGTTCATTTTAAAAGGAAGGCTTATATTTAGATCTTGGAATCTGACATTTGAAGCTGTTTGGTAAATTATCCAAATTTACAGCATATGGAGAAAACTGGACATGAGGCAGTCAGAGTCATAAATAGTAAAGATGGAGTCCTCAACTGTGCAAGATTGATTTTATTTATAAATAGGTAGATATATACTTATACGGTTTCCATCACCATAACATCTATTGTATCTGAGTCCACAGACATAGTTGCATGGGGATTATTAATATTATTATTTAGGAATGGAGACACAGTGGAATTGAGTGATTTGAATAAGGTAAAACAGAATATCTGTGGTAGCTCCATGTCTACAAAGTGTTTTAAACACAATACTGTTGTTCCCCTCAGCTTTTGCAAATGCGGTTTCTTTTATGTTATTTCTGATATATTTTTGAATGTCTCAAATAAATTACTTTCCATGTGTAATATATATTGCTTTTATCTTGCTTTGAATTTGAATTTTCCTTTTCATTCATTCCTCCTGTTTCTCTGAACACCTTTCAGCTTTTTTCAGGTAAGGCATGGCCCAGAATTAAATGCAGTACTTTGGATTTGTTTACAACAAAGCCATACAGGTTACATGTACTCTGCAGTCAAGGCAGGAATGAACTTTGTCTGAATATATTCAATCTGGCTTTTAACTGGCTAAGTTGAGTGTTGATAACAGTGCAGCTGCAGCAGCATGGAGCTCAGCGTTAAGTGAAATGTTTTGAAGTGTACTCTGAGCTTTGTGCTGATCTGACTAGACTAGTTTCGCTACCCAAGCTAAAAGGCTAACTTATTTAGAAAGCTGCCACCCTGGCCTACCTTTTACTTGACTTCAGACTAAAATGGATAACTACCTGTCTCTACCCAAGCCTGCTCAGTTATGCTATATAAACTGCCACCACACCTTGGCTGCAGTCTAGACAGATCCATGAACAATGGACTGTGCCCTCTGAGTTCCATTTCATGATTGATTTTTTTCCATAACCTTAAATTGCATTAGTCTGTTTAATTAATGTGCATTTCAAACTGGTGCTTAATTATATACCCACTGTATACCTCTGAGGTAATGCTTTTCTCAATTATCTATGAAACATCTCCATCCTAATGTGACAGGTACAGTAGAAACCCAAGATTGCAGGTTTTTCCACTTATTGAATTACCAGTGTTTTCTAATATTTCCCCCTGCCTATATTATCTTGTATTTTCCCAAGCTGAAATTCTCTTACTGCTCATGTTTGGAACATTTGTAGGTACTGACTTATCTCTCTGCTGTGTCTTGCACAGTGGTATCTCCCGATGTCATTTACCTGCTGTTTACTCTGATAAAACTAGCAAAGAAAAATTGTGGCAAGTGTGTCATAATTTGACTCATGAACACATTTGTTTCACTTCAAGTATTTTAGAATAAAATTATTTCACTGTGATTTTGAGATACAGAATTTAGATAATGATATTTAATTGCTCTCTAGCATCTACAGAAAAGTTGGATAAGTTATCACTTAAACATATTACCTCCTGTTTGTTTTCCTGGTACTTATTATTCTACTTATTGTGACAACACAGCCTTGTACAATAAGGGTGACAAGACGTAACATGTTTTCAAGAGATAAGAGAGTGGTTGCATTACTGCCAATTATTTTGTACCATAGCTACCATTGTACCGAAAGCTATTTCCATGTTATAGTGAATCTCAGCAAGCAAACTGGAATTTTGTGGTACCTCAGCAAATGAATTCAGCTGCCAATGTATTATAATTTACTTTGCTACTGCTCCCACTGTTACTTCACAGCTGTTGAGGATATTTAGGGAAAATGAACATGTGGCTTTTTTATATAGAATAAAGAATAGCTTTCAGGTGCTATTTCACCTTTTTGCCTTCTCTTAGTCGTCTCCTCTTCTCTTTCCTTCGTGTATACATAGTTGTATTTACTGTTTCTTCTTCCTCATACCTTTAAATATGACATCTTGAGGTGAACACTTTATCTGTTATGTTACATGATGGACCAAACAAAATCTGCTTGTTGGGCCATGCTAGGGTAAAAATGCTCAAGGCAAATGGGTGATTAATGCTTCGTGAGGCATTGAAATTTAATCCACTGTGGAGTTTCCACTGAGGAGATCTGAGTTGTATAATTTTGGTTGCAAAAAGTCCATTTCAGTAACTCCAGACCATCTGGGAGCTCGTAGTCCCCTGGTAAAGCTATAGAAGATTATGAAATCACAAGGTTGGAAGGGACCTCAAAGGTTATGTAGTCGAAACCTCTGTGTGGATACAAGGTTTGGTACATACAAGTATTCATCCAACTTCTTGAAAATCTCCAGGAAAGGAGATTCTATAATTCTTCTGGGCAGCTTGTTCTATTGGCCTACCTTGTTCAAAATATGGAAGTTCTTTCTGATATTTAAACTAAATCTGCTTTTCTGCAGTTTAAACCTGTTGCTGTGTGTCCCACCTTCTATGATGAGGGAGAACATTTATTCTTCCTCTTTATATCAGCTTTGAAGATATTTGAAAACTGCTCTCCATATCTCTTTCCTCCTACCCACTACTCTCCTTTTCTCCAAAATAAGCATCCTCTCAACCTTTTTGCATAGTTTACATTCCAGTCACTTTAACATCCATGTTACTTGTCTCTAAATGCTTTTCAATTTTGCAACATCCTTGTGTGTACCAGCACACCATACTCCAGCTGAAGCCTCACTGGTAGAATAGTACAAACACCTCAAATGACTTGCATACAATTCTGTTCTTAACGCAGCCCAAAATTGCATTTGCTTTCTTTGCAGCTGTGTCACAGTTGTGATTAATGTTGAGCCTGTAATCCACAATGACCACTAGATCCTTCTTGGCAGTACTGATGCCTAGCCAATTATCTCCCATTCTATATTTTGAGTATTATTAGTTCCTTGCCTCAGTACAATACCTTACATTTTGTCTTTGTTGAATTTCATTTCTAAGTATCCAGTTTATCAAAATTCATTTTAATTCTACTCCTGTCTTCCGAAGCATATGCAGCTGTTCCCAGTTTTGTGCTATCTGCAATCTTGATCAAGAAACTTTCTCTTCCTGAAGCTAAATCATTCATAAGCATGTTAAACTGCACTGGACCCAGAACTGACTCTTGTGGAACCCCACATGAAACCTCCTTCCTCTCTGATAGTCCATTTATAGTTGCTCTTTGCTTGTTATTATTCAGCTGATTACACATCCACCTAACCATAATTCAGTATAGTCCACATATTTCCAGTTTGCTTACGAGAATGTCATGTGGGACCATATCAAAACCTTTTTAGAATATATTATGTCTACCACATTCCCATATTGTTTACCCAGTCAAAAAAGGGTATCAAATTGGTTTAGCATAGGTGACCATATTATTTTTAAGGAAATCTGGAACACTTCTTCATGCTCCTGCTCACCAAGTCAGCAGTGAGTGTTGAGAGAGCATCCTAACACTGAGAAAAGAATTTGGTGGGGCAGACTTGTCCGCTGCACAGTGCCAGCCTTAGAGGCATGGGCAATATGGGTGACTGGCCATGGTGCTGTGATCAGGTGGGCACACACACACACACGTATGAGCTGCTCATGCTCACAACAGTGCTCCCCCCACCCCACCCCAGCTACTTCCTACCCCAGGCAGGAAGAGTGGTGTCCAGCCCAGCCTGCCCTCTGCCTCCAGCTATAGTTCAGGAGAAGCCAGGCCAGGTGCATGCGGATGGCAACAGCGGTGCTTGCCAATTTTCTTACCTGGTATATCATGCCACTCTGACTCCCCCCTCCCTCCTCTGCTCCCCCTCCCTGCGACTGTGTCCTGTGCCCCTGACATTCCAGGAATTATGTTTGAATTTTCACCAACTGGCTGGGAGACTGGGATGGGCTATAAAATCCAGGACTTTCCCAGCCAAACCAGGATGTATTGTCACCCTAATTTAGCATGATTTGCCGAAGTTGACTGGTTGATTGCACCTTCCTCTTCCAAGGGTTTACCGACTGATTGCTTTAAGATCCGCTCCAGTAACTTCCTAGGTATTGAAATCAGGATGATTGGTCTATAATGTACCTCATCCAACTTTTCCTCCCTTTAAAAAATATGCACTATATTAGCCCTTTTCCTCTGTAAAAATTATGGCCAATAACTCAGATAGTTCTCAGCTAGGTCCTTCAACAGCCTGAGATGAACTGTTGTCAGGTCCAACTGACTTAAATTCCTTCAAAATTGTCAAAAGTTTTCTTATTCACTCTTTATTTGTCATGATCCTAAGCTCTTCCCATGTTTTGTCTATATTTGTTTTGTTAGATGGAAAAGGTGACTGGAGTAGGGCCCTGTTCAAGCAGCCAGAGGTTTCAGTGAATGACCGCCAAACACAGAATTGCTGCTCTTTGACTTGTTCTGTCCCATGATTGAATCCTCCCTGTAGTCCAGTATTATCTACTAATGCGAGAAGGAAATGGAAACTTTTGCCTTCAGGGATAGAGTGCATAAATCAAATCCTGTGATTTACATTTTTTACAATGAATCTTTTCTCTTTTCTACTTTTGAGATATTGTTCACATTTGGAGGGCCTGCTCCTGCTTCCATTAACCACTAGCAATTTTGGAATTAGCATCATTAGAAGCAGGTTTAGTCCTGCCAAAAGAAACGTACTGTTTTTCTCTTACCTTTGGTTGATTAGCTTTTACACACTTTTGATTGGTTTTTACATAAAGGCAGTTGCTTTTTGCTGTCCCCTCCTTTCCCCCTATAGTCCCTCATCCTTTTTAATATTTATTTTTACCGTCTAATTATTAGACATCATTTTGTTTTTACTTTCATCATATTAACCACTCCATTTGACATATCTGTTTCAATACTTGTAAAAAAAAATTGTCCTGAAAATAAAGCAGAATACTAAAAAGCTTGCTTAGTTTACAGGAAAGATATTGTAGTTTTGCATTTCCTAAAGATATACAGCAATTCTTCTTTTTCCTTCTCTTATTTTGGGGGTCTTTGGTCCTTAGTTTAGCAAAGGAGAAGGATGTCTTTTGGAAATATATATATAAGTACTTTTATGTGTGGTGCTCTTACTGAGGTTCTCAACTGTTTGCTATTGTGGAAAAATAAATTCCTTGGGGCAGTGGTTTTCAAACTGTTCCATGGAACCCCGGGGTTCTGCAGCAGGTCACCAGGTGTTCTGCAAAGAGACTGCGGCTAATGGTGAAGTGGGCCAGAAGGCAATAGACCACCTTTGTCAGGCTGGATCTCCTGGCTCTGCCTCGGCTCACAGGACAGGGGTTACATGGCAGAAATGACACAAAAGGATTCTGTGACTTTAGGAAGTTTGAAAAATGCTGCTTTTGGGAATCACTCCCCCTAAATTAAACAGCAGCATGTTCCTTACATTTCATATGGGGCGAGGAGCAGGTCTAGCCGCTTTCCTTCTTCGTTTACATTTCTTTTCTACTTCTTCTGTAAAGTTTAGAGAAGAAAAAGTCCATTTCTGCAGATACAGGGACCATTCTCAGACCCTTATGTTTCTTCATAGAATGCAGAAAAAGTGACACTTGACTTTTGTTAGGCAATTTGTGCATATGAAAGAACAGTTTGAGATGGGGTGGCCAGCCCACACCATGCAGCATAGGTGGCATACACAGCTACTTCAGCATATGGCAAATAGATCAGGGAGCAGGGACAGCTGTGCAGGTAAAGCAGGGAAAGTGGCAGAGCAATGGATTGGGCAGGGAGAAGAGAGCAGAGGAAAGGAATGGGAGTTGGTCTCATGGCTTACTTGATTATC
Organism: Crocodylus porosus; assembly: GCF_001723895.1. NCBI lineage: Eukaryota > Metazoa > Chordata > Crocodylia > Crocodylidae > Crocodylus > Crocodylus porosus. The sequence continues at coordinate 181,611,355 of NW_017728906.1, read as the reverse complement.
TTAACACAAAGAGGTTGGCCTACACTACGTTTGAGAGTGTGCCTATAGTTAACTCAATTATATTTGCAACCCAGCACATTTCCAGATGCTAATGCCTCATCTGATTTCTTTTTCAGTATTAAATCTACCTTTTCAGTATTAAACCTAAATGGCAATGTTTCAGGGGACTTAGTTCACTTTTTTTCTGTTTTTCAGTATTGATCAGATAAAAATGTCTCATCTTTTTAAAGGTTCACATGCTTGTAAATTGTTTAAGGAGAACTCTGCAAAGTGGGATACTGGTGCAGTCCCAGTTTATATGGAAACATATTACATCCTGTGAATCCAATTTGCAGCAAAATTGCAGAAATCGTTATATGTGCAGTGCTCAGATCGGTTGTGATGTTCTATTTCATGTCTTTATGTAATGAAATGATCACACATCATCAGGACAAGATAAAATCAATATTGTGACTTTCTGGTGTAGGGTCATGGCATTTTGACATGTTAAAGTGTCAGGATTTTCAAAATTAATGCAAATATCTAGACTTGCAAATAATGACTTCCTCATAAGCCTAGGGATAATTCTTAGATTTGGAATGTTGTCCACCTATACTGGGGGAGCAGGGAGGAGGGGGTTGGGGTTTTTTTGGTTTTTGTTTTTTTGCATATTGTGCAAGTTTGAAAGATATTTGTGACGGCACTTTTACAATAAAACAAAAATTATTCTTGACTGGTCAGTTCATGCTCAGTGCAGTGTAACAGCTGAACTGAAATGAATGTTCATGGTAGTGTTCATAGGCAGAGGGAGAAAATATTATTGTGGGTGGAGAGCTGAGTAAAATTTAAACTGAAAAGATACTTCTACACACACACACACACACACACACACACACACACACACACACACACACACACACACACACACAC
>NW_017728906.1:181607800-181610346 GCF_001723895.1 Crocodylus porosus | reverse complement strand
ACACACACACACACACACACACACACACACACACACACACACACACACACACACACACACAGAGCCAGCCAGCCAGCCGGTAAATGTATGGATGAGGAATAGGCATGGGGGAGGGAAGGGGCATTGCAGGGGCAGATGGAGCCTTCCATTATGAGGGAGGGAGTGGCAAAGCAGGGGCAGGGATGAATGGGACCCTGGGGACCGTCGGAACTTGGGCAGCTCATCCAGGAGCGCAGGAGGCTCCTGCCACTGTGCGCACCCCTGAGGCAAGCATGGGGCATATGTCCCCTAGATATTTGCATTAAGTGGAGGCATGATGCCGCTGTGGGTGGGGCTCTGTACCTCACTGCCTGTGCACATGGCATTGCACGGCTGCCAGAGCCTCCTGGGCACTGGCTACGCTGCATCCCCTGCCCACCTGGTGATGAGAGGTATGTGGTGTCACGGAGCTGCTGGGGACCGGCAGTGGGGTGCAGAGCCACACCTGCAGTAGCAGGCTGCCTTCACAAAGCCCCGTGCACAGATCCAAGGGACACATCCCCCCCATGCCTGCCCCAGGGGTGTGCACAGCAGCGGGAACCTCCCCCACCGCATGCCCATGGACAAACTGCCCAGGCTCCAACACTCCCATGACCTGCCCCGGGGCCCCATTCATCTTAGCCCCTGCCCCCATGCCTACTTCTTCCCCGCACCACAGGGACCTCAGTCTGCTGCCCCAATGCCCCTTCTCTCTCCCACGCCCCTTCCCATCCACACATTTACCTGCTGGGTGCCTCTCCACACACTGTGGGACGGGGCTAAGTTCCTGGCTGTCTGCAGGCCCTGGCTGCTCCTCTGTCTATGCGTGCCTCCCCTCCCCCCCACTCCGATGCAGCCTTTTGGAGCCTGCACCTGGGCTTCCCTACTGTGCTGCACACTGGCACCACTGCCTTGTGTCTGGGGGGGTTAAGCCCCATTAGCTCCAGCCTTCTCCCGCCTATGGTATTTTAAAACTCACTTTCATAAGAATCCAAATAAATACTTAAATAATATTTTAGTAAATGTGCTTTATGTTCTACGCTTGTTATAATATAAATGTTTATGCTCTACTCTTATATAATGATAAAATATTCCTGTACAGGTTAAACTTAAGTGATTTGCATCCTTTTCTCATCCTATTTACTCCAGTTATTTTGAAATGAATAGAATTTTTTGTATATAACTTGCTATTCAGTGTGTTGAATAAAATGGAAAGGAGCAAGTTTATAGTTGCCATTGGTGCGTTTTAGAGATTTTCTTCATCTCAAATGTTACTTTGTTCGGTGCGGGGTAGGGGTGAGGACTCAACCCCTTCCCCCCCCCCCCAAAAAAAAAAAAAAAGAAAAGTAGATAAACTTCTCAAAGGCACCAGTGATCCAGAAACCTCTGTCTCTAAATGAGCTGTAAGCTTCTAAGCCCAACTGAAAGCCAGCGTGAATGAAATCCTTGTCTCTTGGTATTATTATTAATCATGTATATAGTGACTGATCCAAAGCATAAGAGGGAAACTTCATTTCAAAAGGCTTTGGATTGGAGCTAGAGAGCTTGACTTTGTGATGAATGGAATCAATGGCAAAGCTCCCATTTACTTTTACAGGTAAAGAATTGTGGCCATCATGCATAGGCAATGTTCAAATTTCCTTATCTTTTTCCTCTGACTTTCTAAATGACATCTCTATATGCGCTGATGCCTTTTTTGGTGAATTGCATCTATTGGACCAAATTTATATGGGTTGAAATGTTGGATTGATGTCTAACATTCACTTTGGAGGCATATATACACTCTGGGTACATACAAATAGTTAGGGGGAGGCTAGATTTAATTAAAAATGGCCACTAGATCGAACTTAGTTTGCCCTAATGTGGACCTTATGCTTAGATCCCTAGTTAGGTGGATCTAAATGTGAACTGTACAGAAGTTCAGGAAGTTTATCAAGTTGGCTTATTTTAGACTGATCTAAGTTGAGTGTATTTCCAAGCAAGTCTAACTTAGATCAGCTCCAGTGAGACCGATCTAATTGAACTTCTATATAGTTCCAAGTGCAGCCCTTGGGCAGGAAAAGCTCAGTCACTAGCTCCAGCCCAAGGGCTGTGTTTTTCCTACCCCCACCAGCACTGAGATATTTTTAGCCCCCGCCCCTTGCTGTTCCCCCAGAAAAACAGCCCCCACACTTGTGGACCAGTCAAATGCTCCATTCTGCAAGCCTCTCCTAGTGCTAGCAGCTGAAAAAGTAAGTTGGGGTGTGGGGAAGGATGGGTGAGATTGGGGGTTGGTTGTCCATCTGGGGGTGAGGGCATTGGGGGGGGGCATTAAAAATAGTCCCTGGTCCCAGGGGAGGTGGATTTAGCCCCCCAAGCCTACCCTTATCCCACCAAACCCTCCCAGACCCTAGTTGGCCCCCAGTCTCTCATAATCCTCCCCCCACCCCCCAAGGACCTGTTTATCCATCTGATCCCTGTGTGGACCACACATTCCCTCCTAAAAATTCCCTGCAGGCCCCACATGCTCCCCTGATCCCTGAAGCCCC
>NW_017728906.1:181605507-181607700 GCF_001723895.1 Crocodylus porosus | reverse complement strand
GTACTAGGTCCCCTAATCCTCCTGAAGACCACCTTGCCCCCCTATGCCCCTGTGAACCATGCTTTCTCCTCAAAATCTCCCTCTTCCCCCAATTCCCCCTCAGCCTTCTTATCCCCCTGATCCTCTCTGGTCCCCAGATTAGCCACCACCATCCTGATTTATCTTAGATTGGATCCATTTTTAGATCCATTTCAACTGGTTCTAACCTCCTTAAATGTCTATACATGCTCTCTGAGTCAGTGAAAAGAAATAGAAAATAACATCAAATAATAGTGTATTAAATACCAGCAATCAGTATGAGTAGTACTGAAGCTGCTATGGAATAAAACATAAAATGATGTTTGTCCAATTGTCTCAAATAATACATACATTTGGAAGTTCATGGGCACTCTACTAGGAGGGGAAAAGGCTCCATTTGAACAAATACATTTTTCACTATGAATTACTGGATGCACTTCAATGCTGAAATAATTACATATGGCACTTTACAAAACAGTAAACCATGTCTTTACTCAAAGACTTTACATTCCAAGAAAATTCTGTTAAAAAGATGCATCGATTACTTTGAACTCAGTGTTAACAAGCTTATGAAAAATAAATATTTGTGCTATCCTTTAACAAGATCAATGATACTAATACTTCATGCTTATGGAGCGTCATACATATGCAAAACACTATGCCAATATTAATTAGGATAGACAGCTGATATGTTGAGACTAGAGTTGGGCAGGAAATGGTTTTCTGGTCCTGTGGATATATTTTATTTTTCCAGATGTCAGAATTTCCCCATGCCCATCATGATAAAATGGAAACTTTTTGAATTTTTGCAGCAATGGTGAAGCATGGAAGAGAATAACCAGCCAACCTAATAAGTGCCAGTAGCCCAGCACTAAGGACACTTACGGTGTGGCTGATCCAAGTCTAAGTCATTTCTCTGCTTAAGCCTGAGTTTACAACATCTCAGCTAAAGGTGCTTGTACACATGATGCCATTACCATTACATGCAACAAAACTGTCACTTTGTATGGCTTAATGGTGTCACACTGTACACATACAAGAGTTTTGGTGGTTTAAATGAGTTTGCATCATTGCAAACTATACTACATCCTGATGTAATTAAGTTTGCAGTGTTGCATGTTGCAACAGTGTAGCTGCCAGCTCACCCCATGGCCATGGAAGAGGTGGGCAGGCTCTGCAGAATAAAAGGATCAGGCCCCTCACTGCTTCTGCCTTCATAGGCTCCTGTGGCTGTTAGGACACCTGGGGCTGCCTCAGTTGGCTTGCCCCAAGGACAATAAAGGAATGTGGCAGGAGGGCAGCTAGGTTTGCTGGTGGCCAGAGAAGGCAGTGGGGATGTTGCAGTGGGGATGTTGCATGGGGTGCTGGAAGCCTGGGTGGGCTGCTAGCTGGCTGGGTGCTGCTCCAGCTTAGAGGCACCTGATTCAATACTTCCCCAAAGCTGCCTGGCCTTCCAGTGCCCAGTGCACTGTTTCTGCTGCCTTCTCCAGCTGCTACTATACCAGCTGCCTTCCTGCCAGCTCCCCATGCTGCCCCAGGGACAAGCTGGGTGTACTAGTGGCTGATGATGGCTACAGGGACAGTGCACAGGGTGCTGGAAGCCCAGATGGGCTCAGGGAAGCATTGGGTCAGGTGCCTCTGAGCTTTGGCCAGACTTGGTCAGCTAGCAGCCTGCCTGGGGGTGGGGGGGCATACCTTGCTCACCATCCCTGCTGCTTTTTCTGGCCACCAGCAAACCCAGCTGCCCTCTTGCTGCCCTCCCATCCTGCCCCAGAGGCAAACCAGTCTGTTCCCAGGTGGCCCCAGGTGGCCTGCCAGCTGCAGGGACTTCCTGAAAGCAGCAGGAGTGAGGAGCCTGATCCTTTTTTTCCCCCAGCAGTGCCTGTCCACCTCTCCCATGGCTGGGGGGCAAGCTCCTGGTGGGCTGGGCATCTCCTGAGCTTTAGGGGGTCCCAGCCCTTCCCTCCATGGCAGCAGTGCCCACCAAGTCCATCCAGGTGGGCTGCTAGTGGACCAGGTGCTGCCCCAGTTCAGGGTTGGGAAAGAATTGGATAGGGATGGGCACTGCCTTTGAGCTGGGTCAGCATCCAGCCCACTAGCAGCCCACCTGGGTGGCCCCAGAGGACATTGCCACCACAGAGGAAGGACTGGGGCCCCCTGTAGGTCAGGGGCTGC
>NW_017728906.1:181590322-181605407 GCF_001723895.1 Crocodylus porosus | reverse complement strand
GGCAAAAAAAAAAAAAAAAAAAAGGATTGGGCCTCTTGCCATACTGTGACATAAAAATTGAAATGGCTGGTTTCAATTGAAAACCCACTGTTTCAATTTAAGGGGCACAGAATAAAACTCTGAGGAGTAAACTTCTGTCGCATGTACACGTGCCCCATATGCCATCCAGGCTATTGACAATGCTAGCTTGTCTGCCTTTCACTAGTTAGATACAAGGAAACTTCCTAATGAACAGTGGTATAACAGTGGAGGTGGGGGACTGGGGAAGGAAGGGAGAGGATGATGGGGCAACCTCCCCAGACACCACTTTAAGTGAAAATGCCATACATTTGTAATCACGAACCAGAACTCACTGCTTCCACTTTGCCCTAGGTGCCTGGCTGTGTTCCTATACTTCTGCTACTAAAAGCTTTGCTGAAAATGAGATGTTTCAAGGAAAAGTTTCAGTCCAGTGAATCAGCTTTTTCTGACAAAACCATTTCGCTGAAAAATTCCAGTCTCAGCTCTGGTTATGACATCTCTTCCCTCTTTTGCTCTCTAGGATTGCCTAATTGTTTCCTCATAGTTACCCTATTTCATGTGATGTATGTGTTATTTTTTGTCTTTAGATTGCAAGTGGATTTTTGTACAGCACTTAGAGAAATGTGGTTCTCTTCAGTAATTTAGGCTCCTAAATACTGGCTTCAGATCATGATTTGGATTTGGAGATGATTCAGATGATTCCAAGGCTGAATCTATGAATCTGAATTGAATCAGTGGAAGCTTTAAGCTTTCTGAATCAATGGTGAGCTTCCAAATCAATTCAGAAAAGATTCAGAGATTCGGCCATAGGGTAGAGTGGAGAATCAATGAAATATCTATAACTTTGTTGTTTTTTGGCTGATTTAGATGAAACTTTCAGGGGAGGTAGCCTCTGCTGAGAGCATGAAGTCTGCCAAGTGTCAAGACAATGGGTGCAGGGATTTCTGGGAAACTGCACCTAAAAATCCTGAAAAAAACTCATGTCCATTTGTGTTAAGCCACAGTGGGGTGAAAACTGCAGGAATGGTAGCTCTTGCTAAGGCCACAAAGCCTGCCAAGTTTCAAGGAGATAGATGTAGGGGTTTCTGGGAAACTACACCTCAAACTGCTGACAAACAAAACTCATGTCACGTATGTGTGTTAAGCCACAGTGGAGTGAAAACTGCAGGGGTCATAGCCCCTGCTACAGTCACAAAGCCTGCCAGCTGTCAAGGAGATAGGTGCAGGGGGAGTCTGGGTTCTGGGGCCCTACACATTTGGCTGCAGGCAGGGAAAGCTCATGACATGGGTGCTTGTGGGACTGTGTGTGTTGAGGTGCACCCTTCCTGGCACTGGGGCCTCTGCACAACTTGGCAGTGTACCCCCATGAGGCCGCCTCCTCCCCTACAGCCTCAGTCTGGTCCACCACTGTAAAGAACAGCAGGTCAAAATAACTTAGCTGGCTCAACACAAGTAGCACCAGCAGGATCAAAGGTACCCAGACTGAACTGTCACAGAGCCTTTCTTTTTATATAGGAATTGACAGCAAGAAGTAAAGATGTTGTGTTGGATATATGTTACTTGTGGTGTGTGATGGCTTACTTTGTGTTTTTATGTTTCTATGTTTATTATGAAAAAGAAATAGTTAGAAAAATGTATCTTAGGACGCTTTTGGATTTAAAAACCCTTTGTCAGGCTGAGGAAGTATGTGCAGTTGGTGTGTCTCCTGGTCCTGGATGGAAGGAATAGTAAAAAAGCCAGAGGCTGGCCTAGCATGCAATTCAGATAGGAAAGCCAGTCAGTGAAAATGGAAATGGAGGCATCATGGAATGAGGAACAGGCTGTGGGGGTGGGAAGAGGGATGTAGCAGCACAGGTAAAAGTGCAGAGGTGCAGTTCCCCAGAAACTTCAGGTAGCCCCTGCATCTATGTCTGTGAAAGCTTGCAGGATTCATGGCTTCAGCAGGGGCTACCATCCCTGCAGTTTTCACTCAGCTGCACCTCAACACACACAGTGTCTCCTATGTCATGAGTTTTGCTTGTCAGCAGTTTGAGGTGCAGTTTCCCAGAAACCCCTACCTTGAAACTTGACAGGCTTTATGCTCTCAGCAGGGGCTACCAGCCGTGCAAGTTTCATCTGAATCAGCCAAAAAATAAAGTTACAGATACTTCATTGATTCCCCGTTACACTCTGTGGCCGAATCTTTGAATCGGCTCCAAATCTTCCAAAGCAATTCAGCCGAATTGAATTGGAAAAATAATTTGAATCTCCAAATCAAATCTTTGGTATCTGAATTGACCAAATCCGAAACAAATCCCTATTCACACAGGCCTACTAAGTGCTACTCCAATTTAAAGTATAATAAATAATCACCAGAATCACTATTTTAAGTACCACCTCCATTATCTTGGGGAGAAATGGTGAGTGAAAGGTAAATTGAATGCCCTAAGTCATCCACAAATGTTCTACACTTCAGTGTCTTTTGAATGGACTTCATGCTGAAATGCTAATTTATGGCCGTGATTCTGCAAAACACAGAAGAGCATGTGAGTAGTGAGACTGTGCAAAATTTTGGAAGGTGTTTTGGCCCATTTTGGCACCCAAAACATTGAATCCAAAATGAAACAAAAGGTTCCAAAACATCTCTGAAACGAAACCACCTGAAAAATTTCAAATGAAACAAAACCATCAGAAATAATCCATAAAGGCACCCCTGGGAATAGTCTGGCCCACGGCTCCCCCCACCTGGGCAGAGGCAGGCAAAGCCAGAGGAGCCACAGGAGAAGCCCCAATGGCTGCCCTGCCCAGCCCCAGCCCTGCCCCTGTCCCCGCCAGCCCCAGCCTCCCGTCACTTAAAAAACAAAACAAAACAGCCCCCACTCACCGGCTGCAGCAGTGGCAATCAGGTACTCTGGGGGCAGGTAATAGATCCTTCCCATGCAGCACAAGGCTGTGGGGGGCAGCAGGGGTCCCCACCTCTTTGCTTGGCACCTGCGCAGCAGCTGTTGCATTATGTGGATGCAGTGTGTCTTGGCAGGGTGCCGCATGTTGTCTGGGAGCTGGGGTGGCTCCAGCAGTCAGCTGGAGCCTGGGACTGCTCAGCCCCAGTGGCTCCAGCTCCCAGACAGCATGCATCCTGGGGGGGATCAGTCCCCACTACCCTGTGCCACATGGGGGTGGAGGTGGGGAGGGGACTCTCTCACGAGCCCTTGGAGGCCCTGATCGCTGCCACCACAGCCGGTGAGGTCAGTGCTTTTTTTTCATTAAGTGCCAGGATCCTGGGGCTGGGCAGGGGATGTGGCCAGGCAGGGGGCTCCCCCACCTGCAGCTCTCCTCACCCAGCAGGCATACGTGGAGGAGCCATGAGAGAACCTGCAGCCACCCAGCTGTGCCTGCCTCTACCCAGACAATCCGTATCTGTGAAACAGCATTGAAATTTGGCTAAATCAAAATGGAACAGTGATCTGAAACAGCCGAATCCAGAACTGACACGAAACATAACCATTTTGCACAGCACTAGTGAGAAGTGCCCTTGACTTTTTTAGTTGTAGGTGTTTCAGTGAGTAAGATAATTGTGTGTTTAAAGTTATGGATGGATTTGAGTGTTTTGCTGAGTCAGGGCTGGCATTTTGAAGAATGTCATTCAGTTATTCTTAAATTAAGTTTTACTAGGTATTAAAAGAGCACTTAAACTTTTGTACATTATTATTAATGGATAACCAATCAACATAAATCCAGCTTGATCCAAGTCTACTGAAGTTCACATATTTCCTGAAGATAATATTTTGCGTGATGTTTAAAATAGATTCTCTAATAATGGAAAGAAATAGAAATTTTCAAATGTGCAGAAGCTACCTTTCATAGTATGAATGGAAAAGCATTTTTAACAACCTGATGAAAATGGAGCCAGTGAAGGTAGTCTTGATGGTAATGGTGGGTTATTTGTCAGCAGGGAGTTTTGTATATTGAAAAGTTAAGAGGTCAGATATTTACGCAACTGGAATCTTGTTTGTTGTAGGGGTAGGTATCATACACCTTGTCAATTGTGTAATTCTTTATGACCAGGGATCCTGGTTTTCTCTGATGAAACAAATCATGACTTCTCTGATAAAAAAAATTGCAAATTCTCTGATTAAAAAACCCTCCAAAATCTGTGATTAAAATTAAAGACCCCCCACAGGCCCCTGGCCATGCTTGTGCCTCTCACCCCTCCACGCCCCCCAACCTCCACAGCCTTGCTGGTGCCCCTTGCCCCCCACCCACAGCCCCCACTCCCCAAGCCCTGCCAAAGGGGGCCCCCAGCTGCCAGGGTTATGGGGCAGGGACCTGGGTCTGCAGCCCTCTGCCCCCAGCAGGTGGTGGCAGTTGCTGAAGTAGAGCAGAGCCTGGCTTCCCCTGCTGCCTGCTGTGGGCTCAGGCAAGGGGAGCCAGATCCCCACCCTGGCACGCACTCCCCGGGAGGGGCAGTGGGGACCCATGCCTCCCAGATCTGTGCATGGGACCAGGGTAGGAGTGAGTGTGGGCTACACACTTTGGGCTTGGGCTCCCAAGTCATTACTAGATTTTGCTACCTTTAATTATATGGAATAGGGACTTGCTCTGTGAGTTTTTCACTGATATAATCTTTAGCCCCTTTTGGCCTCATTTAACATTCTTATAATTGACCATTGAAATTTCACAGGGTATTTACAGGTTCACAACTTTCGCAAACATTTGTAAGGTGCTATGAGATTTTTTGCTATGGAACTGGGTATAAAAAGCCTATCAGAAATAGTTATCTGTATTAGTTAAAAAAATAGGTATTTTTGTTACTTGGTCAGACAAACAGCAAGGAACTTCAATGAAAGTCCTTTATTTGCAAAAAGGCAGGCAAGGTTATTTGGGTAAATGTGATATGTTTTATTAGAGCAACTAAATAGTTGGGAAAAAGGTTATTTGCTAGCTTGTGGGCACAAACACCCTCTTCAAGCACTGGTAAATGACACCTCCATTTGACATTATAAAAATCTTAATTTAAGATATTTTATGTTGGATTACACACTGCTCTGTACCTGCATTGACTTTTTCAACTACAAAAACATGTACAAACTGCTCCCAAATCAGAATAATGATATGTATACTCATTTTGCATGACCACTGGAGAATCAAGGCCATATTGTTTATATTTTTCAACTTTAATAATAATTTCAGCATATTATAGATGTCAAAGCAGAAACAAGACTTTAAAGGGGATTATAATACAAAAAGATTGGGCATTACAGGTAGTTACAATTGAAAAACAAACAAACAGGAACATTTTCAACATGTGAGAAATAAAGCTAAATATTGCATTTTGCCTGGTGATATTTTGTTTCCTTCTTAGAGCTGAAGGTCTCAAGAGCACAGTGAATAATATATTAATTTCAGTATGGATCTACTATTTTAAAAATATAACTAATGAAAGAAACAAGCACCCACTAGGTATTGGATAATTTCTTATGAAAGCCTTTCCTCAATTATGGTGCCTACTTTTTTTAAAACTTAATAAACACCAATATAGTTGCATTACTATATAAGTTAATTTTTCTATCAATTGCTTTAGGTTTTGTTTTGTTTTTTCTTTTTAGTTATTTTTTTTCATTTCACACTATTATGGTTCATAGTCATTAGATATAAAGGACATAAATTAGCTCATGGTGTAAATATCCATTCATTTTAGATTTGCTGTTTATTTAATAATTAATGTTTAATGGCATTGTGTTGGACTTGGCAAATACTTCAGTCATTTTCTGTATTCTTTCACATTTCCATATCTGCAGGGATACCCTGGGGGCCTAGTAATTTGCAGACAGTAGGGACTTTATATCAAGCTCTTGACCAGTCTCTTAATTATTTACCACGTCAAAGATTCTCTAACGTTTTTTATGGTGCCCTTGTGGGCCATTTGCTAAAAAGCAATTTGCTGTTTTGGAGATAAATTAGCTTTATTCCTTCTTGTTCATGTACGCAGAAAAAACTCCATAAATGGGCTTTTCCAGGTCATCAGAGAACCTATTAAATTCTGCTGTCTTCATTTTTCACATTCTTAAAAGATCTATTTTAGGCCTTGTTTGTTCTTAATAACAACAAACTCTCTGACATTTTAAAACTAGAATGCCTTATTTATAAATACTGTAGATAACAGATTAGTTAAATTACTGTAATTCAGCATTTTTAGTGGCTCCAAAATATATATGTGTGTGTGTAGAATTATCTGTTTGTTTGAGGGTTGGTATTTTTCAAATGAATCTAATTGCCCAGATGCACCTTGCCACATCCTGAGCTTCAGTTTGAATACATGTATTTTCCAGAGTGGGTCTCTTTGAAGGATTTCTCTTTTAAGGTTCATATTGTCATTTACCACACCCAGATTACATTCAGGAAGTTCAGTTTTTATGCTATGTGAATATAGACTGGGAGCGGCATGTACAAGCATTTGCTGGTCCTGGAAGCTGAATGGAGATATTGTAAGTAATTTAGGGTAGGCAGAGGGGTGGGATAGTGAATCCATGAGGAGGGAAGAAACAGGATGGGCAGGTGTGGGGACCAGAAAGAGCACTGCCCTGGGGCTGGGGTGAGCAGCTGGAATTTGCCAGCCCCGGAGATTTACTCCAAGCGCATACAGACATTTGATAGATCTGTCTAACCCATTCCCAAGCTAAGTTAGTTCACCTCATCAGGCGATTTAGATTGGGCCCACCACTTTTTGCCCACTTTAGCCTCCCTGAGCACTTGTATGATTATGCATGTAGATCACCCTGTGTGTACCCTGTACATAATGCCTATATGTACCCTGGACACAGACTCTCACTCCCTTTTAGTAACATCTCCTTAAAAAGACTCACAGTGAGATTTTCAGAAGTGTCAAGAAGTTGAACTGCATTGGGCATTATTTGAAAATTTCCTGGTGTCTAAGTATCTTTAAAAGTCTGGGTCTTGAAAATATTCATATAATCCAGGGCTGTCCAACTTGCAGCTTGAGTTATTGTAGAAAACTTAATGGCATAGACATTCAAAAGGACATATTTCTCACTTTCTCTTCAAGGCAAGGGAGCATTGGCTATTTGAAAATATTTGGACAACATAAGGCAGTAGGTAAACCATGCATTTTTGGGTATACCCCTACTGCTGTTTTCCCCTCATCCTATTAAATTAATGAATCATTTCATCTCAGAATGAGGAGGCTTGCAGAAAGTATTACAAATCATAAAAAGACAAAATAATAAGTTTAATCCTGACTGTCCTGCAGGGTGGGAAATTCCCAAAGGAAGTGGTTTGAAATGACCTCAGACACAGGTCTAAATCCTACCATAGGCAGTGTAGCTTTTGATTGGTTTAGGGTAGAAAAACTGGCCTATATGCAGTTTGCTATGTTGGAGGTTTTGAGATGAAACCTTAAAAACCTGGCTTTCTTGTGAAGTTTCCTAACTTTTTTTTAAAGTAGGGTTTTGCCAAAATATGCTCTCCCTTTGTTTTTTAATATGCTGTATCTCTTTCTCTACCAAGGTATTTTAAAGCACCTTTCACAGCAGAGTCTCTAGATAGCAGATTAAAAAAAAACCCAGAGAGGCATGTTTTGCTGTAGGGATATTTCTCACTTGTTTTAACTGCTTTTCTTTTAGTTTCCTTTAAAAAATAAACTGTTCTTCCTCCTCCAGTAAGTTAATTAATTGACACGTTAATTAGAAAAAACATATATGCACGGTCTGGGAACGTTTCTATTCAAAATTATTAAGCTTGGAAATACATTTGAAATTCTTCATCGTAAGTAACGGTCCAATTAGCTGTCATCATGGTGCTATGGCTACTTTTCAGTAGTTCTGTACATAATACCTGTATTCTCCTTAGATGCTGACACGCTTTTGGTAATGAAAAGCACTATGCAAAATATATTTTGAAACATAATAGTATATAAGTAGCTTTTCCTGTGATAGGCAGTGGTAAATTTCTTGGATATTAATTTCTTACTCTATTTCCCATGCCACTGTTCAGGCAGGGTGATAGCTTTTGTGCTATCTAGATAATATTAATATAAAACTTATGTTTGTATAGGACCTTTCATTGTGGAAAATCCCACATATATTTACAAACATGGATATGAAAGTTACCCAAAGGGAATCACTTATTCCACTATTAAAATTCAACAGCTGTTGACACACACAGAACATTATTTTCCTAAGTATTTCTAGAGCACCTAATAATGTAACTATTGAGGTATCTTGTATATAAATTATTTAAAAAACACTTGTATTATAAAAGAAAAACATTATATGGCATGCTAATTTTAGCCTGTATTCTAAACTGGTTTAGTAATAGTGGCTGGTTTAGTGGATTGCTGAGAAAAACTTGGACACAGAGATGAGTATTGAATTTCACCCTGAAGTCAGCCTTATTCTGATCTCCAGTTAAAGTGAATTCCACAGACAGGTCTACTAGGCTGTGGATGCCTTTGCTCCAGACTGGTACCTTCTGCAATAAACTGGGGAGAAATTATTTTTGAAGTTGCTAGACCTTGGCCCTACAAGGGCTTGAAAAATGAGCACAACTACTTTAAAGAGGTTAATGAGCCAATATAGAGCATCTGTCAGTTTAACTTTTTGTTCAGCACCATACAGGTTGACTGTGATGGTTAAAGAACGTCATTGTTTAGGTCATCAGAATCTGTGGTGTCTGCCAGGCCTTTGAGAGAGATGTTCTACTTTCTACGAGAGAACAAGCTAACATTCGTTTAATTTCACATTTTGAAAAAGGCTGAATGGGAGGGAGATGCTGAGTTGTCACCATCTCACTGAAGTCCTTCTAGCTATGGCAGTTCATGTTTTCCCCCAGAGGTTCAGCACTGGTATTGAAGAGCAGAAATGATAGTATGGAGGCCCACAGGATTCTGTGTGTGAAAGCTATGCAAGACAAATGACATCTGTTCATTTTTTCATCTGTGATCCTGTCAGAGAGGAACAAGTAAAACCACTATTCAGTGCTGTGCGAGCAATGGAAAGAAGGATGTCAATGCATTTAGCTGAAACTGGTTGGGAAATTTAAGCACACAGTATGTATGTCATAATTTTCCCACTAAGCTACAGGCAACATCCATCAACTTTCTGAGTAGTAACAAAGGATCTTTACTGAAGTTTCAAGGCATGGAAATAAGATATTAAAATAAAATAAGATGAAAATGAAAAAGGGGGATTGAATATCTTCAAAGTTAGCAGTGAGATTTTGAAATCCACATATCTAGTAACATGTTTAAGAGAGAGAATGGTGGTAAAGGGGAAAATGTGTAATAATACAGAACTATTATTACAAGCTTCATCTTTTCAGCTCTTGTGGTAATGTGAACATGGAAGATAGAAAGTTCTTCTCCGGGTCTTAAGCCAGATATTCAGGAAAATCAGGCTTCTATACTGGATGGGTGAATTCTGAAATCTGCCATAGAAGTTGTATATGTAAAATGCTTCAAGTATTACTAAAAATGGTTACATCCCATTTTCAAAAGTGATTTAGGTGTGTTTGCTGTTAATAGTCATTTCTGTTCACAGCGTATTTGGAAACTACTTCTGACAATACAAGCAGATTCAAGTCATTTTTGAATCTAGAAGCTTTTGCTGTCAGTTTTTACACAATTCACTTATCTGGTTTACAAATATCTGTATAGACATGTTAATTGGGATGAAAAAACTTCAGGCTAACAGTGAACAGCAAATTAGACATGTATGGAATACAATATGGTATAAAAGAGGCCAATCTTGTTTTATGTATACAGGCCACAGGGTTATTGAGCTGAGAAATGAGTGGTTCTTGTCAAGTTTTGCTAGAGTTGCATTTATATTCCTTTCAGCTCAGGCATCAGTTTACCATAAAATACTGGCAAATTGGAGAGATTTCTGAGATAAACAAAAGTGTCTGGGAGGGAAAAACAGAAAAGATCAAAATATATACAGATAAGACAAAAATGTATAGGTGTTGCAGAGTTTGGGTACCATTTATGAAAAATAATTTATTACAGTAGAAACAAATCTGAGTTTAGTAAATTCAAATTAAGAAGGGTAAAGAGAGGCTAAATTTCAAGAAAACAAACTTCTGACAGTCTGAACAATTTGAAAAGGGAATCATTAAGTGGGCTCTGAACTGTAATCATGTATCAAGTGGGGTGATATAAGAAATGTGTTGTCAATGTTTTCTGTCTTGTATCTGCAATTTTACAGCACATGTGTACTAGCATTGTATCCTGAGACAGTGTTCATTACACAAGGCACCACCAGCAGCCAGATTTTAACACTGTAGTCTGAAGTAATTTGAGACAACACTGACTAAAACACCAGAAGCTTTATGGGGATCTAAAACCAGGGTATAGAAGTAGATAATCAGGCCACTAGTTGTAAAGAAAAGGAAGGGAGCCTTTTTGTTACATGTGGAAATTTTCCTACTTAGTCATGGCTTTGAGAATATGATTAATCCTGATGGAGAACTGTTAACAAACTGATGATAATGATTATTGTTTTGTCCAGCCCATTTTGTCCAGTGCTGATGAGAGAATCAATACTGCTTTCCACAGTAAAGGGAAGAATTAGTGGCAAATAGTACAGCAAAAATATACATATTTGCTTCACTACAGTTGGCATTTGGGACTAGATTTGGCAGGAGCAACATATGTATAGAGAGGCTGGAGACTTTGCAGTGACAGCTTTTAATTTTGATCATTCCTCATTTTTAAATGCCTTTGGTGTAAATACGAAAATAGAACAGGAGATAGAAATTCTACAATGACAGCATCCCTGATAAGGATGAGAAGCTCAATGCTGCTAAATAAATTATGTGCATAGCTGTGTGTGCATGCCAGTTTTGTTGTTTTTTCAAGTTGCTTGTTAGGGGCTTGCAACTTTCACTTTACTACCGTCGTTCATGCACTTAGGCTGTAAAAGTGCAAAAGCATCAGAGGGAAAAATATCTCAAGTGAAACACTGCAACCATCTTAAGAACTAAAATAAGCCATTTTTTCTTTTTCTTTTTAACCAGAGAATGTGTGAAAGGACAAACAGGAGGAAAAATGGAGCAAATTCAATTACAATTTAATTTTGCTCTTTCAAACTTTTTCCATTTTTAGAAAATGAATACACGCCAGAAAGATACATAAACAAGGAGGCATTTGTCTATGCTGTGAATCCCAGAACTAAAGAGAATTAAAAAACACAAACACACCATCTATAAATCACCCTCTGGCACAGAAGAAGGGGGGAGAAAATCTATGAAGATCCTCCTGTACTACTTTTTGCTATGGTGTAAGAAAGTTATTCTGAGAGACCGACTGGCTCCGGTCATTATTAATGGATAATGGAACCTTTCAACTCCAGGTCATTTCTTTGAATTCAGCCCACCCGAGGAGAAATTGCAACTTTTTATAACCTGACAGCCCATGTGAAGTGAGTTGATGGCTGAAACTTAGTTTGTTCATTTTTTCTTTGTTAAATTTTTGTTGCAGTCCAATCACCTGAAATAACAGACCAGTACCTGATTAAGGATCAAGACAACTACGTCTTACATTTAGTGGTGACCCTGAAGGCTTGAAACTGAAGCATAGAGTATGTGTTATGGGAGGAGAAAAATGTAAGGGAGATTCTGGGAATGGGAGGTCAAGCAACAAACCCTGTACTTATTTATTAGGGCTGTGCAAATCTTCAGTCTTGATTCGATTCAGCAGAGATTTGGCCTGATTCGGCGGCTGAACCTCCAAATCTGAATTGAATCAGGAGACCCTTTAATGTTTTCAAATCGAATTGGAACCCTCTGAATCAATTCAAAGAGATTCATAAAGATTCGATGATTCAGACTAGACACAACTTTACATGTTTTTTCTACATACCTCAAAGGACCAGGTGGCTCATGAATGCTGCAATGCAATGGTGGATGGAGCGTCCCATGGGAGCACAGGAAAATCCCCAGCACACTCAGCAACAGACCTAGAAGTGGACCAGAAGGACTTCTGATCCACTTCTGGGTCCACCAGGGAATGTGCAGGGGACCCTCCTGCCCCCCAGCTTGGCAACTGGTGCCTCCTGGGTCGGGGGGGGGCACCTGGGGTCCCCCCATGGCCTACCATTGAGCTGGAGGTGGCATGGGGGGGTTCCCCTGTTCTCTCAGCAATGGACCCAGAAGTGGATCAGACATACTTCTGGTCCGCTTCTGGGTTAACCACCAAGCATGGTGGGGGGCTGCCCCATGCTTCTGTGGGACGCTCCATCCACCCTACCATTGCAGCATTCACGAGCCACACCTGGTACCTCAAGTATGTAGAAAAAACAGTTAAAGCTTTGCCTATGGCCGAGTCGCTGATTCTCCAAATTGGCATCGAATCTTCAGATTTGGATTCAGCTGAATTGAATTGGAACAGTGATCCAAATCAAGGAATCAAATCACTGTCCTCAATTCAGGCTTAATCTGAATCGAATGCAGCCCATTTTGCACACCCCTGTTATTTATGACAGACTCTCACTTTGCTATTCTCTCTTTTTGTAGAAACAGGCACACTGTTCCTATGTTACCCACACTGTTGCATTCAGAATAAGGAGCTTTCAAGCTAGGTGCTGAAATGTAATTGTTCTGCAGTGTGTTCAAGTCCTTGAAAAACAGTTAATGCAAAAGATGATGATGGCTCCTACTTTATTTGCTGTTTTTCTGTGATTTAGTCTTAATGGTAATATGATGGCATGTTACAAAAGTAGATGTTCACTGTGTCAAAATAAATCCCTGCTTGGGGTAATTGCAGAGGTAATGGCAACAATTTTAAAACAGTCCTGAGCAGAGGTGTAACAAACACTTTCTCTGCACTGGCTGGCATCAGAAACTGGACTGGTGGCAGCAGCTTGGATCTCCTCAAAATTGGTGCCCAGAACTAGTGTCCCCTATTGCTCATCTCCCTACAAAGAGTCTGATCTAGAAGAGGCCCCACAACTGGGGAGCTGAAACTGAGTCTTGTATAAGGCTTAACTGAGTTTAAGGAATTACGTGGAATTTAAAATGAACCTTCCTGGCATTTTGCATGTGAATGACCTCACAGGAAGCAAGACAGAAATGCAATGTATGATTCTGCTGGTAGGACCAGTGGATATCAATGTTTTTGAATCTGGTATTTGTATAACTTTTTGATATCACTTGCAGTAGTGAGTAATGCAAAATATTTTACTATGCCATGGTGTCAAATTGATTTTCTTTTTTTTTTTTACTTTAATTAGTTCTCTTTTTGATAGAACTTTTGATATTATGCACCTGTTTTATTTCACAAATGTCAAAGTCAAGCTAAATATTCCAGTCCCTGAGAAACAAATGAAGAAATTGATTGACCTTGAAAATGAAGAGAGAAAATCCTTAGATCTGTTTGCCTGTCATAAGTGTTTAGACTTTCATTTAGTGTGAAAAGAAATTACTACTTAGATTTGTGACAGGGATGACTTATATGTATTCCTTCCAAACTTTTATAAGTCAAACAATTTGCTAAGATATCAGTCAGAAGCTATTTGTGTTGTACTATTAAAGAGGATACGAGTGTCTATTCTAATTTTAATTAACTAGATTTTAAGAGGATAACATGCATGGTTCACATTAACATTCTGTATAATCTTGAACATTCATTGTTTTTTGACAGTCTGAGTCAGCAGTCAATTTAAATCTTGTCAATCTGACAAAACTACATTATGATGCACAGGTTCACTCATTTTCATTTGCCTAAACCTGGTTGGAATGCAGCCCTGGCTTAGTTGCTTTCAAAATATAAATATCTAAAATACTTCATGAAACAGGGAAAGGGACTAACTATTAAATTGCATCTTATCTTTTATTGCTAGTAATAGGCTAGGATATGTGAAAGGGTTAAAAACAGCAGAACAAAAGTTTGGAGAACAACTCCAAGTCAGTAGTGCAGTTAATTTGTTTTTGCTGAGTCCATTTCTCAGTATTGATTTTTGATCTGGGCTGTATGTTGCCAGGAGCTGGAGTTATTTGCAGCTGAGAGCATTTGCCTTGTTTTGTTTATTTCAGTGTGGGCAGCTCATCTCTTCTTATAGTTACAACTCAGAAGCAAAAAGGATATCCCTGCTCATGGACCTCAGGGCTAGATACCCGAAGAGACCCTAGGGGCCTACGTCCAGACTGTAGATCCTTAAAATCCTTATCAGCTGCTAGGTGCTAAAGCCTCTGTTGCCTTTGTTTCCCAATAAAGCTCTGCCAGTGGACAGGTATCTACAACAATTCAAGTCTCAACAACACTGAGCAGCGAGGGGCACCAGAACTCTATTAGAATTCACAAGTAGGCATTCCCCTACCTGCTTTCCAGGAAAGGCCAATCCAGTAAATATCTTCAAAGGATGCCTACCAAAATCTGACTCCCGCATAGAATACAGCAGAAGGAAGCAAACTCTGGAAAAGTCCCTTTTTATTGACTAGCTTAGTGATGATCAGAGCATTTACCTAGGATGTGAATGATCCAAGATCAGATTCTTCATCTGCCTGAAGAGACTTGAATCTATATTTCCTATCCTAGGCAGTTCCCTAACTGCAAGGCTACAGGGTATTCCAGGGAGAATTGGTTCAGCCTCTGTCAAAGCTATTCCACCACAATACTAATCTCCCAGACACTTGTTACGTAGTGGGTGCTGCCTGACTACTACCCTGTCCCAGACTAAGCTTTTAAGCCATGGTCTCATGGCCATTCAGAAATATTTCTTTCTTGTTTTAAAACAAATGTTTCATCCTGAACCTGAGAAGCCTTCCCAATGAAAGAATCATCAAAACTGGTGAGTTTCCTCTGCTGTTAATTTCTCAGGCAGTTCATTTTCCTCCAAACGCAACTTCAGTCTCCAATAATGGGGTTATTGCAGGGCCCTTGGCACGGCTCTACAAGCGCTCATAGTACTCAGGCCAGGTACCAGATGACTGGAAGATAGCTAACATGGTCCCCATCTTCAAAAAAGGGAAGAGAGAGGACCCGGGCAACTATAGGCCTGTCAGTCTTACCTCTATCCTTGGGAAACTCTTTGAGAAGATCCTCAAGGAGCACATCTGTGATGGGCTGGCTTCA
>NW_017728906.1:181579540-181589562 GCF_001723895.1 Crocodylus porosus | reverse complement strand
CATGACAAGGAACAATGGACACAAATTATTAGAGAGTAGGTTTAGATTAGACATCCGCAAGAACTACTTCACAGTTAGGGCGGCTAGGAGCTGGAACCAACTTCCTAGGGAAGTGGTGCTGGCTCTTACCCTGGGGATCTTTAAGAAGAGGCCTCATGACTACCTGGCTGGACTCATCTGAGTCCAGTCTTTTTCTCCCGCCCAGGCGGGGGGTCAGGCTTAAAGGTCTACAGGGTCCCTTCCGACCCGACTTCTATGATTCTATGATAATACAAACTGAACAAACCTCAGATCTTCCATCCTCTCTGGACATAAGAAAACTTTCTGCTCTGGCTTTTTCACCAGCACAACAGTTTGGCTTTGACTCTTCATAAGCAGTTCCTTCACAGCTTGCCTCCTATCTGCTCTCTGCTCTCGGGTCCTAAGCTTCCAATGGGATACTCCCTCCTATAGCTGAAGATCCTTAACATGGCTGGCTACCCCTTCTGATGGAGACAGACCACCGTGTTACATTTCCGTAGAAAAAAAATTGGTTCCCCTGCACTGACATTTTCCTGGAAGTTTTAGTCAATAGCATTATGACCAACTTGTTAACAACAGATGTCAGCATTAGTTGACTAAGAGTGATAGCGTGTTTAACAGTAAGGCCTTGCTTGTATTGTGGAAATTTTTGAAAAGCATGCTTCCTCATTGCTAGCGCCGTGATATTAGCATCCTTAGAAGTCTTAGTGGAAGTAGCCTACTGGCTTCCAGAGGTGTTTTCACCACTTTGCCAATTAAAATTGCTCCTAGAAAACGTGATATAGTCATGAAAACTAGTCAGAAAATAGTGGGCAGTTTGCATTAGGCCTCCCAATATTGCTAATATTGGTGATGATGGGAAAAATATTCAAAGCAAATCCTTAATGTGGACAAGGACACATTGTACTCCACACTATTTCAAAAATCATGTAGAACATGTAATATTTGCAGTCAGACTATATCCAACATTGATTAAACAGCAGGTGATGACACTTCTATAATTAAAAAAATGGGTACTTTTACTGACAAAGATGAGGCCAATATTAAGGGGAAAACAAGCAAAGAAACAAAAAATTAAAGTATTTTACAAATATTGCCATCTTTAAAACTTGCTCTCTTACTATGGTGTTTTCCAAATAAGTCTCATTAGTCAAAAAATTGCTTAAAAAGGAGGCAAATTAGATTAAACAAAAGGTAATGCTTTAATACTACTAACTAGCAATATTCCACTGAAATTTTGGGAGCAGCTGCCCTCTCCAAGAGAGGCTGTTTCTTTGAGTGTCTGTATGGTACAAGGCAGGATCATACAGAGAGAACTAAGTTTGTTCTATATGCTTTGTCAAACCAGAGACAGAGTACTCAGTTTAGTGCAGCACCCTGTTCAGGTTTGTTTTTCTCAGTGAAGTTGTATAAGCAAACTTGTTGCTGGTACCATCTGTAGGAATGGCTGTCCTAAGCATCCCAAAACTCACATTATTTATCAGAAAATGTACTTTTTCTGTTAAAAGAAGTAAGTAATAATTTCATATAATGTGCAGGTATTATTCACTGTATCTTATCCTCTGGAAATTATCTAATGAAGTAAGAATGAAGTTTTTAAAATATATTTTAGTTTCCCATTGACTGGGTGCATCTACATGTGTTATTAATGTGATACAGGCGTACTGCCCAGTAAAATCCTGTACAGTAAACCTTCTCCGGGAATGCGTCTGCACTTCCACCCTGTTGAGAGC
The DNA here is from genome assembly GCF_001723895.1 of Crocodylus porosus. Lineage (NCBI taxonomy): Eukaryota > Metazoa > Chordata > Crocodylia > Crocodylidae > Crocodylus > Crocodylus porosus. The sequence continues at coordinate 181,587,808 of NW_017728906.1, read as the reverse complement.
AGCCTGGTACAGGGCTGCTTCTACCCTGCTCTGCCTGTCTGCAGCAACTAGGGAGAGCTCCAGGCTCCTGGGGGCTGGCAGTGGTCCCAGGGGCTAGTCCTTATCTGCACAGGGCCAGGAGAGCTCTGCCAGCTACAGCAGGAGCAGTTTCCTGGCCCCATGTATATTGGGAAGGGTCCTGATGTGCATGGGGCTGGAAGACTGTTACTGCTGCAGCCAGCAGAGCTCTCCCAGCCCTCCACACACTGGGAACCATTGCCAGTGAGCTCCATGCCCAGTGGGGCTTCCTTGCCCAGCAGGGGGGCTCACCAGGAGCTTCTGGGGCAGCTGCTGATGAGCCCCTGGCTGGTGGGGAATTCCTACTCAACCAGCGGCTCGCTGGCAGCTGCCCCAGGAGTTGGGCAGGTCCTAGCCGGCCCCCTGCAGGGCAGGGAATCTTTGCACCCCTCGGGGCTAGCTGGAAGTTGCTCCAGGAGTGGAACAGGTCCTGACCAGTCCCCTACTAGGCAAAGAATCCCCACCTAGAGGGCTGATCACAAGTGGGACTGGTCACAAGTGGGACAGCTGCTGGTGAGCCCCTGGCTGCGCAGGAAAACAGATCCCCATTCCCAGAGTTGCTTGGCTCTCAGCACAGCACCACAACAGGGGTTGGGGGACAGATTTGCTTCTGGTCAGCATCTATATGAGTGCGACTGAGCAGTTAATCTAGTACCTTTATTTACAGGTACAAGCTAACTGTACAGTAGACTAATTTACTGTGCAGTACGTGCCATGCACATGTAGGTGATAATGCTTTACTATGAAGTAGATTAGTCTACTGCATAGTAAAGTGTCTCGTATAGACATGCCCACCAATCAGAATAACTGTTTTCACTCATTGGACAAATGCACATTTATCACTGAAAAAAACAAAAAAAATCCACCAAAACTGCTCAGTTTTTTTCATTCCTCCTGGAATGACTGTTGGCATTTGTTTTTTTTCTATATTAGGACTGTTGTCTTCATCCTGAAAAGTTTAAGAACTATAGCAACAATTGTTAATTCAAAACAAATACTTTTTTCCTAGATTTAAATTTACTTCACTGACTTCAAACCCATTAACTTCTAGATAGAGATAGATCTATAGCTATATATCTATAGATATAGATTACAAATTTGGACACCTAGCTTTAGGTATCCAATTATCAAATCCAAGCCTAAAGGTAACTTTTTAAAGAAGTACTTAATTGGTTTACAATCCAACACACATTTTTGAAAATGAATTAAGAATTTCAGAGCAGGACTGATCAGAAACAAGAATTCAGTGTCATGAAGAATTTTTAAATTTTGGAATTGAGTTTCATCCCATATTTGAATGAATTTTTCATATTTTCTTGGGAAAAAAAAAGAAGCAAAACTACTCCAGAACAACCAATTATGTGGTGGCCTCTAACATGTAAGAAACCAAGGTATGAGTCTCTGGTCTGGCTCTGAAGAAAATAGTACTTTTCAGCCTGCTACTGATTCAGAGTGAGAATTTGAACCAGGTTCTATTTTCCATTTTAGATGGGTTCTTAGATCAATTGAGCACTGTAGTAGCAGAGTGCTTCCAGTAGTGCATTGACCAACCTGACTACTAATTGCAGTATGTGCCTGTGTATGTTTCTCTTCCTTGAGATTTATGAATGTGGTGTAGAGTGTTCTCATTATAAAAAAAAGAAAGGTGCTCTTTGTTTATTAGAGAAGACAATGTTGTCAAAGATCCAGGTCTTGATCTTTGAGTGGAAGGCTATGAGGCGATGCAATGTTATTTCAATTGGCCAATGTGTACAGAGCAAATCTCTTCAAGGAGGACTGGAAGATTCTTTTTTTATGTGTGTGTGTGTTGATTAGGAGTGGTACCATTTGTCCATGACAGAAAAAAGACAGGAAGGGTATTTGCAAGTCTTGAGTCAAAATTCCTTTAGGTGTTCAGAATGCACCAAATTCTAGGAATGGAAGTTTCTCTCTTGCAGTTTGGGGTTTTCCCAGATGTGTAGGGTATGCTCTGTGAAGGAGGATGATAGTTCTTTTCAGGACTTATGATAAGCAATAACTTACCATCTTGGATAGCTTCTTCCCTGGAGGACATGGGAAGAGTTTTTGACTTCTAATTCAACCTTAGCCTGGGGCTTTGAGAAACTAGTTGTTTCATTCTGGTTGCTACCACTAGCCAGCAATTTAGACTCTTCTCCCTCATCTAATATGGAGTTTCAGAAAACTGAGGGAATCTGTGTGAGAAATGGAGACACAGGGACATGAGTATCATCAATGATAGCATACAGCAATAATTACTCCCTAGGTCCTCAACTCCTGTCCTGGGGCTAGATTGCTGTTGTCTGTTAGTAAGGTTTGGAAATACTTGGATCCCATGAATTTTCATGTTCAGATTAGGATGAGTGTTTTTTTCATGTTGGGGTGATCTCTATCTCAGTGGTTATGGCACTTCTGTATGAGGTGAACAACCCAAGGTCAAGTTTCTGCTCTGGATTAGGCATATAAAGATGCAGATGGCACCTAAGGGGGTAGATGCCTAGGTGCTTTAGAACATTTTGTTATTCATTATGCATTCAAATTCTAGTCCTTTTGCACTTCTAATAATTTTACCTTCAGTATCCTGAGACCACATATGGAGTTACTGACACCACCAGGAATTGAATGCTTTAAAGACCTTAACTTTTAGCCATACTCAGTCCTACCCTATTTAGTCAAACTAAGATATGTCTCATGTTGTTGAGCTGCTGAGCCTTCCTGTGCTCAGAGGTGACTGGCTATACAAAGGTGTCAGATCATTTGTAGGCATCCCACTAGGAGGTGGTACATGGAGGGCTTAATGCCAGGAGTAAACACTATTGTCCTCTACCAGCAAGAAACTTAATGATGTAATGACAAAATATTATTTGGTGCCTTCCCAAATATAGCAGCATAATCATGGCTTATCTGGTCTCAAAGTTATTCCTGTGCAATTGCAGCAATTGAGGGGGGAGAGAAGAGAGGAGTTGCCATGAGGAAGAAGGGGAATGAGGGGGTCACAAGTGACTCAATTTTTTGACAATTTCAAATTCCAAAAACTTTGTAGGATATTTGTACAATGTAATAGGATGAAACATTACTGGAATTAAAATTAGAAAGAATCAATCTGAAAATAAAGCCTAGGAAATGTCAAATTGAGGGAAGCGGGAGGAGATAAAGCCTCAGGTTAGTGAGCTCAAATACTTCCTCTAACAGGTTGGTATAAGTACTGTTCATATTGTATGTATTATGACTTTTTAATGGGGATTTGGGGGACAATAAGGACTGAAACATTTGACCCATTAATTAACCTTTACACCCCTGGGGGGGAGTCATTTCTGCAAGTGGTGAGGAATAATAATATTTTGTCTCCATAGCACCTTCCATATGTGAGTCTCAAAGGGCTTTACAAAATTCAATAGCCAAGCTTCATAATACTGCTGAGAGTAAGGTAAGCATAGCTTACTCATTTTTACATATGAGGCACACAGAGGTTAAGTGACTTGCCAAGAGTCACATAGTGAAGTCAGAGGCAGAGCTGGAAATAGAATTCAAATTACATCTTCCTTTGCATAAATGCCAGTAGTAAAAAGCAGTGCTGCAGAGAACGTGATTCTGACACAGTTTAAATTGCAGCATGCACACATTCATCAAAATGTCATTTTGCAGGCTGTTGCCATATTTTTATTCCACCTTATGCCCTGCTTTGTACATTAAAAGTGAAAATAGTAACTTTTCTGTATATTAGCTATGATCCATTGACCTTCTGTAGGAAATTAGGATAAGTGAATGCCAAATTCTTGGAAATAGTTGCTGAAGAAATATTTGCTGTGTTCTGCCAGGGCAGCAGCAATAATACATTTAGAGTAGTGAATGTGAAGTGTATTTAAGAGTAAGAAATATAGAAATACTGACTGTATTACTGAACTGTTCATTAAGTCTCTCAGGGAAATCGTGTAGATCCATAAGACTAGACATTAATCGGGATCTTCCATAGTGATGGGCAGTTATACTGCTCTAGTAATCACTTAAAAGTTCAAAGCCAATCTGTCATGAGATGACTGGGTCTCTGATGTTGAAAGAAACTACAAAAAAAGTTATTAACTTTAATGACTAGACAATGGCCAAACAGGCATGTTAACAGAGGTGCCTTAGCTGGGTGAATCAGTTCTTCCTTAGCGGTCAGGAGGGAGGACATCTGAACAGCGGGTCATCCCCAAATAGGGAAACAAACAAACAAACCAACCCTTAGGTCACGTTCAGATAAGCACAGACTTTTGGTTCCCTGTAGACAAGAACACGCAGCGCACCTTGCACCACAGCTACTTGTCCCTGGAGAACACCCATGACACACATGCACTTTGGCATGCAGCAAGTTACCTCGGGGGAGTAGCACTGTGCTGGCACCAGCAGACTTACCTGGGGTTCTGGGGGCCTCCTGGGGCTGCAGCCATGGCAATCCTGCTGGGCAGAGCCTGGCTGGCAGCCACAGTGTGGCTCTGGGTGGCCAGGCTCAGCTTTTCAGTTGCATGCGCTGCCCATGTGTGCACTGCCCTTGTTTTTGGGGGGGGGGTTTCTGTGGGTTTTTAGACCCCTGGATATGCAGAGATCAAAAAAAACTCCAGTGGGAACTGGAGCATTGCATGCACGGGCAGCACATGCTTGCAGCACAGAGAACAGCTGACTTTCTGGTATGTGGCACTGCAGACATGTTTGTGGCACCACATACCACATGGCCACCCTCGTTTGTATGCACCCTTAGGGTGAACTTACATGTTACACTTGTACTATACTAATCTGTGTAATGTTAAACACTACTAAAGGTAAAATGTACTATAAGAAGCTGCAAGCTAAGGTTTAATACCATTTCTTGCCTTCAAGCTCTGACTTACCAGTGCGGGGCTAGGATCCAGGGTACCGGGGTTCTGTCCCTGCTCTGGGTGAGGGAGGGGTGCATCTTTGGATGCTGAAGGACTTAAATTTCTTGTAACCCTAATATGAACTAGTCATCACAGCCCAGAATTAAATCTTCACTTGAAGTGGTGTAACTGAGATCCTCAGAGGGCACGTAGCATGAGTTGCCATGATTTGACATGCAGGACACTTGCATTTCAAGTGCTCTTAGTATGGTCTAAGTGTAATACGTAACTCACCCTTAGAGAAAGTCACATAGATGAGAGAAATTTGTTCAGAAAAGAGGGAGAGAGAAAGGTACAGCTTTCATAGCTGAGGGGTCCCTTTTAACTTGGATCCCCTGTAAGAAAAAAAAAAAAGAAGGAATTATTTTCCATCATTTGGAAATGAAGCCATGGAATGCATCCTGAATTCCTTAGAGGATTCTGACCCAAACCCTACAAAGCACTTACATGCTGGGGAAACCAAGCTACATACTTCTTGTAGATCATTTTTAGAACTAGTGCATAGTTTAATTATGACCCCTATAGCATGTGCATGCAGACTCAAAATATTTTTGGAGAGTGCTGGGGACAACTTCTTGGTGCAAGTGTTGGAGAGGTCACCTAGGGGCCATGTTCTTCTTGACCTGCTGCTCACAAACAGGGAAGAATTAGTGGGAGATGTATTGGTGGATGACAACATGGGCAGCAGCAATAACAAGATGACTGAGATCATAATCCTGAACAAAGGAGAATAGCAGAGTAAGGACCTGGAATTCAGTTGGAAAAAAAAACAACCAGACTTTGACTCAGGGAACTGATGGGTAGGATCCTTTGGGAGGCCAGTCTGAGAAGGAAAGAAGTCCAGGGGAGCTGGTTGCATTTTTAAAGACACCTTACTGCCGATCCATGAATGAACCATCTCAATGTTAAGGAAGACTAGCAAGTATAGCAGAAGACCAGGTTGGCTTAGCAGGGAGCTCTTCAGTCAGCTAACACACAAAAAGAAAACTTACAAGAAGAGGAAGCTTGGACAAACAACTAGGGAGGAGAGTATAAAAATAGTGCTCAGGCATGCAGGGACTGGCTTCCTGGAGGATCCGGCCCATCAGTTCCCTGACACTAACAATCAGAAGTAGACTACAGTAGACCCCCAATTTACGTGAGTATTGCATTCCAGGGGGATTTCATGTAAGTCGAATTTGCGAAGGTCAGGACAACTTTCCCCATAGCAAATAATAGAATAGTGAGGGGGTGCGTACCCCAGACATACCGTAAACATAGCCTTTTTTCCCCTTTTCTCAGTGGAATCACCTTTAGGAGGCACGTCTAGCATCCCACCTATGCATCTTGAGATGCTGCTACCACATTGGTGGCACGGTGGTGGCACATGCCCGCTTGATTCCACCTGCAAATGTTGCGAAGCGTTCACGTATATATGTGAATCTTGCAAGCGTTCGTGTATATATCTGAATGATGTACATCTTGAGGGGTATTTTCCAGTCCAGACCCTAATAAAACAAAGCTTAAATGCAAGACATGCGTAAGTCTGAATCATGTAAATTGGGTGTCTACTGTACCCTGAGATCTCACTGCTGTACGAAAGGTAGTCTGTCCCAAGGAAACAATCACAGAAAGACCAAAGAACAAAGCAGTGCTGAAGCCTACTCAGGCCAAGGGAAGATTAAGAGTGTGCAAGCCCAGTGTGCTGATACCCAAATGTCTGAGAGATGTCTATCAAGGCTGTGTAATCTGCTTCATGTTACTTACAGGAACAAACTATAGCGAACAAAAGTGCAAGAAAAAGTTAATTATGCCCAGGCTCGGCATTTTCTAGGAACTACTGTTAAGTAGTGATTAGATCCTCCAGTTCTCTCTTGCATTTAGGAGCATTTAATCATAAGATTAGTCTCACGGAAGTCAATTGTTACTCAGTACCAAGGTTGTAGAAACAGAATCCTAAATTAAATATTGACCTCTCAGTCTGGTATTGAAAAGAGGTTATGTATTGATAGGAAGAAAATAAAATTAATTTCCCACTTTCACTCCCTCACTCATCGTCACACATACATTTCATACACAAGATCCCAGAACAAAAACAAAGTTCTTTAAAATGGCTGAAAATAAGTTAATTTCAGAAGACAGAAAGAAAACATGAAGTAGTGCCAGCCTCTCTTTTTGTCCAAATTCCTTTATAATTTCACCTCCAAAAATGTAGTTCTGAATCTACCCAGGAAGTAATTGTTTGGCAGAAATAAACTAATTTTCAGACTGCCTGTGTTTTGGTGAAATTGTCAAAAACAGGTTCTCAAACACAGCTTCTCAAATATTAAAGAATTAAGAATTGTTGGTATTGTTCTGCCAGATTCTGGATATTTTTATTAAATTTAAATATAGAACAACACAAGCTAAACCACTGGACTCTTACACTATGGAAATTTACTGTATAAGTATTTTTTAAAAGTTTGTAGCAAAAGCCTTGATCACAGGTGCACAGTAGAATTACCCTGTATTGTCAGTTCCCTCTATGCATGTGTGGATGATTTGCATACCCTCTAGGTGATAGCACAGCTACAGCTGCATGCTGAAAAACAGAATTAAACCCTTAGTCAGGACAGATGTCAAACTGCTTTGGGCCCCAGTGTGAGTTTTATTTGAAAGTCACACATTCTTTCAGCTTCTCCTGCACTTCTATATCTCAATCCTTCCAGCATATTACTTTATCCTCTTCCCTTTTTTCAATATAACATTTCTCCCTCAGGTCGGAAAAATAATATATAATTGTTAACCTGCTACCTAGAGACTGGCAGAACTAATAAATGGTGGTAGAATGGGTTAAGGAAATGAGGTTTTATTAAAATACATACAAATAACATGGGCCTCATGAGGACACTCCTGCTTTAGTGACTGAAGTTAATTCCTCATACTTCTCCAGAGCTAAGTCCTCTAAAACTAGCCCTATCCTAGTGTTTTAATTATATCATCACAGAGTATGTACATACTGAACGCCAGGCAAAGGTTGGTAGACTACCAAGTCTAGCTACTCTTCTCACATAGGGGCTCGCCATCTATCTGGAAGGATACTAATATTTAGGAGAATATAAGTGTTTCAGTTCTTCGGCTTCATTAGGATCAAATTGAATGAAACAGTAGGGCTTACCCCTTCAGAGAAGAGACTTGTATTTCCTTGAAACATTTACATATCCAAGTTCAAACAACTTAGTTTCTTAGTTTCTAGGGTTGGAAGGGACCTGAGCAGATCATCTAGTCCAACCCCCTGCCATGTTCATCTAACCTCCTCCAAAACCCCCAGGGTAGGAGCCTGCACCACTTCTCTTGGAAG